>NC_092590.1:70131666-70462500 GCF_047663525.1 Anas platyrhynchos
TATAGAATATTAAAGATGCTTAGAAACGCCATCTCCAACAGATGAATTAAAATCAATAGTTTCAACCCAGCTTATAAATACTGTTTGAAGCAAAAGCCATTACAAAAAAGCACAGAACATTATTATCAGTGTTAACCTAGCGTAATATAAAGTCATACGCTTGCATTTGTACGACCTCATTTATAATCTTCTAATCATATTTGGCAGGCTTTGCAATGTGTTTGTAAAAATGAGTCTTAAACATGCTTTGTCAAATGCCATATAATCTGAATGTAGCCAAGATGGAAGCTTCAAAATGCTTCTTATTGCCAAAGTTTTGCAAAATGGCGGTATGCATAATAAAACATGCAACATTTCTGAAATGTGTCATACAAAAACGTTCTTTTTTGAAATTTCAGACTTCATAGAACAGGGTTGTTTTTTTTCTTTGTTTTTTTTTCATTAAAAAACAGTCTACAACACTCAGTAAGTATTTTCCAAACTTAGACAAATTTCACAAAATTCAAAATAAAATGTGAAAGCCACGAATTCTGAAGTTTTCAAATTATGTTAATGTTTTACTCAGCCCTAGGAAGAAAAATGAAAATATTAAAATATGGAAAACAATTTAACAAAATAGTAAGCAACAGAATATAATTTAAAACACACCAACATTTTGCAATAACATTTACATTAACAAACATCTATTTTGCAATAAAAGTTTTAGTCATGGCATTTTTTTAATTCCAGTCAGTGGACATTTACTTATAGATGAACATTCATTTGCTCTATAACTGTACATAGCCAGGCTCTGGATATGCACATTAGTTAATATCAGCAGTAAATTTTAATTTGTGGGTATATTCTGATTTTTTTTTTTGTCTGGGGAAATTAATGCCTTAGGACAGAGTGGTGGTATACCAAGATTTCTACTTCTACATCAGTTTTATTCTTCTGTCTCCCAGAGACAACTTGCTATAAGAAAGTAAATTCTCTTTTGTTAGCTTTCGATAATATCATCAAAACTCTAAGGATTTAACTGGAAGTAAAAATAGGACTCAGAATATACAAGATGACCAATAACCGCTTTGCTTACTATTACTTGTAACCACCTTTTCAGGGCAGTTACTGATTGTCACCTTAGCTTTTACTCTTGCCCATCACATCTCTACATTCATCATCAGATTGTACTGCCCTGACCATTATAGGCTTTAGTAAAACATTTTCAAAAACTCTTACCTGAGTAAGTTGGTTACCTGAGTAAATTAGTTCTGCACAATTGTGCAGAACACCTTTCACTGAGTTACAAAATTTTATGTAAAAGTGGACAGAAAGATGAACTTTCACATGGCTTATAAAGTTGCAAGGGGTATCAAATGGGATATTCAACTGCAATTGAGTAACTAATTCCTTTTTATTTTACTTGGAATTAGGTACTTTACACTTTTGAAAATCCCACTAGACACCTATGTCTATCTTTAGGTACTTCAAAATTACTGTATCTGGCTTTTATGTAATCTTAAAGTTTTACTTTCAGTTTCAAAAACTTTACAATTCAAAGAGTATCAAACAAAAATACATGGACCATGACTGATTTTCACAATGCACTATTAAATAAATACATGACACCTTTTCCTACACAGATATACAATTCTAATTTTTCCAAGATTATTTATGTTATTACATAAACTATATAAAGTTCACATACCCTCTGCTTCATCCAAATTTATTTTCTGACATTTTTTTTTCCCAATCTTTGCAATAGAGTCTTCTCTTTTTGACAGTCGAACTTCCCTAGCATTTTTTCCATTTTCGCCTTTCATTTTGATAGAATTAGACTTTCCTAGAGTTCTTCCCTCTCCCTGCATTAGAAGGAAAGTTAAGGTACTACTTTCATTTATACTATATCATTGTGTACATAATATAGTCTAAGTTATAAATAAAGTTATTTTGAAACGTTTCTCCAACACCACCACAACAAACGTTTTAGTTTAATCTTCATTATTGCAAAAACATTTGCCATAATTCTCCCCCAAAATGTATAAAGAATATTATATTGTTTACTCTGAGGAATTCACATTACAGAAAGGGTCTATGAATTTCAAAATAACTTATCATTTTTGAACATAGACAAGCCAATTAGATGCAAAAATAAATAAATAAATAAATACACTGAAAGAGCCTCACAAAGACAAGTTCTCACACATATATGCTGTTGACAGTGGAAAAATAATGAATGAATTACAGCTATAATCAATCTAGTTACATAATTTGGCTGATTCAAAATTATGGATGAATGCAGCTTTAAGTATACAATTCCAGAAAGAAACAAAAGATGAACTAAGGGACAAAAATCACTGCAGAAGACTTACAGTAGTAGATACTTGATTTCTTGAAGTAGTCACAGTTACACTCTGTTTTACTGATGCACCTTTTTGTTTATCTGTAAACACTGAACATAAACATTCTTTCTTTAATTACAAATTTATAATTTTCCAAAGAAACCAAAACATCTAAGTGACTATGATGCACAAAACAGATATTTTGCTGTAAAACTTCAAAGGTATACTCAGAAAACAGTGATCATAGTTGATAATGCTGACATCTTTGAGTCAAAACCTGCCATAACTTCCCTCCACCTCTAATTTTTCTTTTTTTTAACACGAGCAATATTTTTAAAGTTTAAAGATTCTGAAGTTCCATTTAAGTTCTCCTATTGTTCTGTTAATTTAGATCAAATCAAATCTCAGTGTACTGTTCAGTTTGTATTTCCCAAAGTTAAAAAAACTCAATTTAAACAAGCAAAGAAAATCCAACAGAAGAGACTGTTGAAAGGTCAAGTTGAATTTTCTCTGATCTGTTTTATGCATCAATTGTTTTCTAGACACTGCCATATCCTCCTTGTCTATTTGTATGTTAACTAACAGCTCCTTCAAATTGCCTTTGGTTACAACACACATACAAACCTAAGGCTGAGTCTCAAGCAGATAATCATAGCAGTTTTTTTTTTACTGGGAAATGTCACAGAAACAGCCTACTACTGGAATGATCCTCTATGATTTATGCTCTTATAATAACTGGCAGCACATTGGATTACAATTGTATTCATAATACCTAAACTAGTTATCTTTGAGAGTATTTAGATTGGTATCTTTTTTTTTCAAAATGACAATTGATTTTGTTTCCTAGAAAAATGACAGATCTGCTTCTCTTCAATAAATACCTTCAAATTTATTCTCCTAGTTCCTTCTTCTTCCTTGAAGAAGATCTCTGCTCTAAATCAATTCAATTTAACCACATGTAATTTTATTGTTAAAGCTAAGTGTTGTGTATCTGTAATATCTGCCAATGAAACTGAACCTTCTGTGCATGGAAGTCACAAATCATATCATTTTTAGTAGTATCTCTAGAAATTATAGCTTTAAACTGGAGAGGTAAGCTCTGCTACTTTCTTATGTTACAGATGGAGGATATTATAACAGTGCTACACAAACTGCAGCTGTTTTACTCATACAGAGTGCTTCTTTTTAATTAATTGCCAAATTTACAGGAGTTATTTGTCTTTTTTTTCTCATTATTATCACTACGCAGTATGTCCTTAAACGTGTGTGTAGTTCCAAGAGTGAAAGTAATACTGTGTATTCAAATATTGCTTGTGCAGAATTTCTTACAACAGTAAAGAACGTGGCATCAACAGACAAATTTAAACTTCAATCTTCAGAAAATTCACTCCTTTTTACTTAAAAATAATATAAGCTACATGTGACATATCAACAGAAGAAACTAACCAGTCACGGTTTTTGAAACTGACTTTACATTATAAATAAAAGCTTTCATACCACCTTACCTCTACTCTTTGTTGGCTCTTTTTCATCTAGAACAACTCGCTGACCATCCAGATTAGATATAGGGACACCAAGATCAAGTGGTTCCTGCTCACCATTCTAAAGTCGGATCACAGTTTGTATATAATAGAGAAAAAGCTGTTTTCAGAACAAATTTACAATCTGACTTCAAAAAGAAAAAAAAAAAACGAGCACAGTATTTTTATGTTTCAGTGTAGCCTCAATAAATCCTTCTGCCTTCCTAAAAATGTTTATTCCATTTGTGCATTTGTGTTAAATTACTTTGACTACAATAAGTTTGACCCATTTACATGAGAAAAATGGTATCTGGGGAGAAGATACAAGGAGACAAAATCATCCACACACAAATAGTCTAGGACTATTGCAGTATATGCTTAGAAAATCACATTTCTCAGAGGCAGTTTGAGGTTATTTTCTATTCTAAATTGGGCATATTTTGTTAATTTTATAATTCCATTAAATGAAATTATCTTAATAGCGATATATTTTTCAGGTATTTGGAAAACATGGTGTGGTTCAGCCAATGCATTCTAGAAATGCTACAAATTTAACTTGCCATTCCTTGACATTTCCTCATAATAGAATAGAGGAAATGCTAGGTGAGCATTTGGCCGTGGGCAAGTTGAGTTAGCCTGTTTCCACAGAAATATTCTTTATAAGGATTTGATGCAACTTTCCTGATTCCCAGAATAATGGGATGACAGCTTTAACTAATCTCAATCAACTTTCCTCAGCTTACAAGTGGAAGAGTCTGGCTCTGGAAGAAGCTATGTTCAGGTTCCGTTATTTTGGATGTTGGATTTATTCTGATTGAGACTATAACATAGACGCATACTGAAGCTTTCAGGTAGTTACTATTAAGCACAATGTTTACGACTACTATTCATTTTCATCAAAACATGTGGTTATAAATACATGTATTTATATAAATGTACATATATACATATATATATATATGTACATATATATAATACATATATAAATACATGTATTTATAACATGTGGTTATAAATACAGATTTTAATGGCTGATTATAAGGATAGGAAAAATTTCAGAAACACTCTTCTCCAGACAGAAAATAACACAGCTTGAATTACATCAAAAGATACTTACTAGTCTTGCCACAAGCTCATTAAGATTTAAACCATATTTTGCAACCACAGGCCTTAAGACCTCTGTTACTGGTTTGGTGGGTTTAGCCTTCAAACCAACTGATCGATTGATTGGAACAAGATCCAGCCTGAAACATACCAATTGTCACAGTAAGTATGAACTATTCTAATAAAACATAAAAAATATATATTAATTCCAACTTACAGCAAAGTTACACTAATTCAAAACCAGTGACCCTGCATATAGTGAAACTTCAGTAGCACATATCTGTCCTTACCTGAAGGGATAAAGCATATTTAATACAAATAAAATGCCCACTGTTTCACGTGCCAGAGCTGAGTGAAGACATTGTGGGCATGGCGATCCTCAGACCAATTAAATACATTATATGGAACTTTTCATTTTCCCACTGCGATTGATCTGACCATTCTGGTCCAATAGTGCTTCCAAAATTACTCAATACCTGTGCTGCAGCCTTGGATGCAAGAAATACATTTCTTCCCATTGTCACAACAGAGACTCATGATGTACTACTATTCAACTACTTTGAGATGGACGTGGACCAGCTTTTTTTTTTTTTTTTAAATGTGAGAACAAATACAGTGGAATTCCAGAAGATGTTAATTTCTGGTTGGATGACACCATATCATAAAAATTTGCTGTAAGAGGAACCCATATGCAAAAGATCTGTCCTATATGCTTGATCAAAATTGCTCCAGCTTGAGCAGTTAAGACTGAGATCATAAAAATATATAATTGTCCCTAACCTGGAACACTGGCATTTAAATTCCACTTGAATCTATAACAGCAATTAAGTAAACTTCATTTTTCAGTGTTTGAAATTCACCAGGTGCTGCTCTAGTCAGTTTGAAATGTTCCTGTAATTCCATATTTCTCCCATTGATCCTTATGCTGGCTGCCCTGATCTGAATTACCTTTTAGAGGCACTCTATCCCACCATCACCTGAAGAGGAAGTGTTTAGATAGTTCTAAATCTAAGGGAGATCAGTGTTTAAACACAAATGTGGGATGGAAAATGCCAGAAAAAGACAGCATCATTGACTCTTACCGAAATAAAGTGCGTTTTTCTAAACGTAGGTCCCGAGACTCCAGGATGCTACTGTCTTGGTGCAATACAAGCGGCTAAAGAGCACATCAGGAACAAAAGGAAAGAGAATAAATGAATTTTAAAATTATGTAATAAAGAACAGCTATGAGATTAAAAAAAAAAAAAGCTGTTCAGATAACTCAGAAAATTACTAGTATAGGTTGTATGCATTCTAATGGATATTAATTTACAATAAGCAAATAGATTGAGGTCTATCTTTGTCTAGTTGCAAGACAATGACTGAACTTCAACTTCTACTGCAGTAATCAGGTATTCAAGAATTCGGTGTTTTAAAACAATCTTAGATCCTCCAGCTTAAATAATTACATAGAATGAATGACACATTAAAAACCATAAAAAAAAAAATAGCAGTCATTGAAAGATTTAAAAGAATAGGCACATAACTATAGGTACATGCATTAATATTTGCTATCGTAAACATCTAAATTGATCATAATGACAAATTTTTTAAAAAAATAAATGTTCTACATCCACAGCTGCTCTTGGAACTGCAGACATCTGTTGGAGTAAGTGTTATCATCCCCACACCAAGGTAAGCTGCTGCCTTGGAAATTTTCCTCAATATTAAAATATGTACCTTAATTGTTGTAAGGATTTATCTTGTTTCAGCTTTGAACAACTGAATGTCATTATGTTTTTTGTTTGTTTTAATGAAGAACCATCTACATTTTTCCTAATAATCAACCCAAACCTCCCCGGGCTCAACTGGAGGCCATTTCCCCATGTTCTAAATTCTTGTCATAAACTTCAATTCTAGTTTCATCAAAATTGTTCTTTAACTAGAATTGCAAATGTAGACCAATGGTAGAACCAGAAGATATGCTACTATTGGGAACATAATTTCTTACTGGTAAAATGACTATGAAAACTCTTTAAAAAAAAAAAAAAAAAAAAAAAGGAAAGAAAAGGAAAAAGAAAGATATGCACTACCTTATCACCTCCAACTAAAAAAAGGTCCACTGCAGCTATGTTAATGCCATGTTTCTCACAGAGCCCAGATAGCACCTCTTTGATAGAGAATCCAGATTTAACAGCCATTTTGCTGGAAGAACCATCTGGAAGGTTTACACAGCAGTATTTGGGGGATTTCTCTTTATCTGGTACAAATGCAGGTAATCTAGAGGTTTCAGACTTGACAAGAAAAAGAAAGAAAAGTCAATGCCCAATGGGAAAATACCATAGTCTTTCATTTCAATGTAGGTAAAATAAATGAAAATAGTAAAATAAATTATGTTCTATTATTAATTTTGCATTTCATTAATTTCAGACTGCGAACATAGAACACGATTGTTAGAAATCACAGCATCTTCCCTGATTATTTCCGCACATATGAGCACAAAATTGTGAGGTTTGTAATTCCTTCTCTCTCTTCTCTCTAATTTTAGGAGCAAAATTAAGTCATGACGACTAGACGGACAATTCACAACTTTAAAAGAAACAGGGAGGAATTCTGGTACTACAGAAATCAGCCTAACACGAATATGGGTCAGGCAAAGAGAAAGCTTTAACATGTAGCTGTTCATAAAAAGACCTCAAACGTCTGGTAGATGGAAAAAGCTGTTTATAAAGAGCTACGGTAGCTCCCCTTGAAAGGTAAACTTTTCTTCTAGAAGTTTACTGGTGTCTGAAGTTCAGACAGACAATAAACAGGATACAGAGGATATCTTTCTGATAAAAGGACAAAATTAGAAACATATGAACACAATCTCTATTCCAGGTCTATCATTCTAAAATTGCTTAATACTACATCTCGTCCTCTAAATGTATCACTTAAAGATGTTTTCCCATAGCATTACTTCAAACAAATTACTTCAGACTTCATAAAAAAAATAGTAATTCACTGTTTTCACTGCTTCCCCACTTCATTATTAAGAGCAAACCATTACCAAGTCAAGACTAGCAGTTGATGACATGGAGCCTTGTGATTCCCTCCTGTACGATAACCCATTGGACTGAATAGAATCTGTTTATGGAAAGAATAAATGATCAGTAAAATGGTTGTTTTTTTTTTTTATAATTTCTTATAATACAGAAAGTTATTGCAAAACATTAGCTCCTCTGGTTAGAGAAATCATTTTTTCATTAAAGGAAAACTCCAAATATTCATCCTATGCACTGAAGCACTGAAAATTGAAGCAATATTTGGTCAAGTTATGCAACTCTTGAACAACCCAATTTGGTTTTATGATGTTTTTAAATATAGATATATATATATAATCCTAAAGTTTTGTTGTTGTGTGTTTTGTTGTTTTGTTTTAATTTAAAAATCAGCTTACCTCTTCAGATATTTTAAGGGAGAGATGTTGGAAAACTATGATCTTACACAATCACTAGTTATTTTCAGAAGCTTAAGTCTATAATCCTAGTAAATGTCTCTGATATTCTCATATATAAAAACACAAACTATTAATTTGACCACGGACATCTCATGGGAGTGTGGCTTTACTAGAAAATAGACAAGAAGAAAACACAACCACACAGTCTAAATTTGGTGCTTTGATGACATTTTTCTATTATTTTAACTCAATAGAATGAGTTAATCCGACACTTTCATCTCTTTCTCTAGAGACCATGTACTGGTGCATTCATAATGAAAGTCTTCCTTAAACTCTTGAAAACAACAAAGTTAAGCAACAAAGCAGCAAATTATGAGGGCTTTCACAACTCTGACTCTTCCTTCATTTTAATCAGGAAAGGACTAAACAGGAAAAGTCCTTTCCTGAATAATAGGACACAGAAATAGTGAGTGTGTTCAGAAGTGATTGTACCTGTGTGGTATTAATAAAAGAAAGATTGGTAGGACCATGTTGATGGAGGGTTTTTTAAATAGCTGTAGCTACGACACTATTTGCATGTATAGCTCCTGAACTTCTCTGTAAAGGACTGAAATTATCTTACTATAAATATAGCAGTGTTCTGCTTTAAAAAGCAATTGCCAGCACAAAGAAACATGGAGTATACTGTAAAGCAGGGAAAAAAAAAAGTCTCTTGGAAGTCAATACAATCAAGTTTAAACATTTTCATACTTCTATTTTTACACCTGTTTCAATACAGCTCCGAGTGACACTATGCCCTTCTGATTTGACAGTTTCTTTTCCCTCTGTCACACCTAGATATGTACTTAGAAGCAAACTCAATATGATGTGATTAGTCATATCTACTGATGAAACAGGTGAGCAACAATGTGGAATGTGAACACTCACCATGTTGATAATCACCATTTTCCTTTCTCTTCTGCGATTTTCCCAAACTCTTACTTCTTGACCATGAGAAAAACGTCCCCCTTTTTTTCTTCTCAGTGTCCTCCTCTCCTGACTCTTCATTTAAGGATCTTCCTGACTTTGATTTACCACTTAACTATCACCAAAACACAATTAAATCATTGGTTGGAACACAGTTGTAAGCATATTACTTATAAAACAAACCTCACACACTTCTTCCTAAATGAGTGTGATGGTCAGGTTAGTAGTCATCTTTACCCTATCAATAACTATAGAGTCAGCACCCCTCCCAGCAGGAAAAAAAAAAAAAAAAAAAAAAAAAGAGAACAACTGTGGAAACCAAAAGAAACATGTGATGGAGATGTTCTACCAAGTAGGGACGATAATACAGTAGCTGAAAACAAGCCACGTAGAGCTCCTGTAAACATGAAAGAGCTCTTCACAGCTTACTAGTTACTGTGGAAAAGCCTTTAGCCTTAATTTTACAACACAGAATTTCCATTTAGATATTTCTGATATTTTTTCTAGGCTGGGCTTGAACATGAACAATGGAAATGTACTGTTTCACCCTTATAAATAAATACAAGTATTTATTAACACTGAAGAATACAAACTTTAGGAATGCATGCTAATAAACTAACCTTGCTTTTAACACACTATTCTTGTTAGATTATTAGGCTATTCTTTAAAATGCTACTTTTAAAGTTTCCTAGTCATAAAAATACATGAAAGCAGATGGGCTAATGCATAGTGATTGACATGACAAATGCAAAGTTATAATTTACCCGTGCAGTTATGTAATACCATGGTGGTATTATCCAGATGAAGAAAAAATAAACTTTAAATAATGTTAGGAGTTCAGTAAGACTACGGGTCCAATTTTTAAGCAACTGTATCTGCTTTACACAGAATGATCTTAGTTCAGTATGGCATAAGACATTTAAAGAGTACCCCTTTCAAAACTGAGTTAGATTGTGTCGATTTCTCAAATAATTTCTGATATCTCAGCTCTCAACAAAGATTAAAATATCACATCTCAAATCCAATATTCAATCAAAATAAAATTCTGAACTGATATATGAAAATAATCCCCAATTTTTTATTTTTACACATATTTAAATTACAATATGGATTTAAAATTATACTTAGGAAAACAACAGCTAAAATTCTGATTTAGAGGTGTGGATTAAAACAATGCATTTTTCTGAGAATGTAAATATTTTGTAATTTTAGTATTTGTCTAGTGATGCTGGCATTCTAATTGTTTTTCATATATTATCTTTGCCCTTCTAAAGAACTTGAAATACAGTTTCTAAGACCATATTTTTCAGATAACAACAATGAAATCAGAAGTAACCTTTTTCGGTGTTGAGATATTGGACTTCTCTGAACTGATACTGTGTTTAGAAGTGGGACTGCTGGGAACACGTTGTGGATCTGGAAGAGTACGACCTTCTACTTCAGCTAGGATGCATTCTTGGTAAAGGGGGGATTTGAGAAAGCGAGTATAGCTATCAAACTTCATCAAGTTAAAAATCTGAAATTAAAATGCAACAGAGAATGATTACACAAGCTTAAATAACACATTAAAAAAAAAAAAAAAAGAAGCTATTTCACAACAGCCAACTTCCACAAAATTTAGTAAACAGCAATAGGCATGATTTTGTTTAGATCTGGTTAAATATATTATACCAATTTAGAAGGAAACAGAATTTGATCTCTTCCTTTAGCACAGGTTCAGAGAAATATTATGATTTCCACATAGTGCAAAGTTCATAAGTTGAGTCTTGACAACACCACCCTCGTATCCATCTTTTACTGTAGTATTTATGTCTGCACATTCTATGTAAAGCACATAGCAAGCTAGCCATTTGAAACATTTTTAAGGAATTATTACAAATTATACAAGTATATTTTTAAGGTATCTGTGAACAAGAAGGACGTTTATGGTCTAAAACTCAAGGAATATGATATAATCACAGTATGCAACAGTATATAATAATACAAGATATACAAAGTTAACTACTGACACAGGAAGGAGCAAAGAGCCCTATACAGCACTATAATAGTGTTCATGTGCTCAATAATAAGAAACAAAGGATCGTTGATTTTGGAGGATCCAATAATCAAAGTAATATAAATCAAGACCTTGAAAAATAAAAGATTATATAGGATGGCTGCTCTGAGTGAGACCAACGTACATCTTTAACAACATAAGAAGGAAGAAGAACAACATAAGAAGAAGGAAGCAACTCTATACCATGCCTGGAGCAAAAGTCCAAGACTAGTTTAGCCAAAGTAAATTCATGCAAGTAAAGGAAGAAAAGTTTTGTCTTAGTTGCTAAAAAGAACATCAAATGTATTGTTCCATTTTTGCAAACCTATAGCTTTAAGTGAATTCATACTTTTAACTTTATATCTTCTCTCATGATTAAACTAACTGCACATGATTTGAAAAAACAGAATGAATGCCTCTTCTTGGGACATGACTAATTCCCTACAACAGAAGAATGGCACACACCACCCAACTGGCTACGGCATTGCTAGGAGTCTATGGAGAAGCCCATCACAAAGCCACAGGGGCCCAACTGCAGGAAGGAAGCATTTTTTAAACAGAGAGACAATCTTCTCAACAAGCACTAGCCCAAAGTTTTTCTGGTAAACAGCAAGATAATGCAGAGAAAACTTGATGCTGAAGTGTCACAAAAACCTAACCCAAACTGAATGCTGACATCCACATTCTTGCCTCCAGCTATATTTCTATTCCCTCTTAGGTGTTTCCTGTTGTTTCTGTTGCATCCTCTAATTAATGGTTTTCCTATTGAAAAAATACTTTTGTAGGGTTTATTTTACCAGTTTAGTGAGCTGAAACAGCCCAGCACAAAGTCTAGTGAGCCCTCAATGTGGTGTCAGAGATGACTGAGTGTCAGTGACCCTCCCCATTAGAAAAACTGCTCACAATAGAGAATTTCCCATGAAAAATACAATCCTTCTCTGACCACAATTATACTGGTAAAATTCAAAAAGGCAACACACACTCTTCAGGCAAAGGCCCAGCAACTTACTTGGTATATGCAACATGCACAGCTGTAAAACATTTAGCTACTTCTGTTGAACTCAAAGAATATTACTGTTGTGTATTACCAAAACAGTATAAAATATAGAGAGCCAATTACAAGAATTAAAAATGCCTCAGTCTCATGGAGTCATAGATGCACTGATGATGCAAGTTTATTAGGGAAAAATGAAAGTACAGTCTGCACACCTACAGATACATTTATATATATATATATATATATATATATATATATATTTATAAAAGACCGTTTTGCAGTGCATCTAATGCTAAAAGCTTGCATTTAATACAGTTAAAGGATGAAAAGTATGATTTTAGTATCTTTAAATGATCTACACTGATGCATCCAGAATCACTCAAAGTCTTTGTTCTTATTCTATTGTATGAACAGTGAAATACTAACTAGACCTTTTGGTTGCATTCACACTGTTATATTATACCACCTCCATCATCACATTTGGGAATATTTTAGTAAGGTTATGGACAGAAGGCAACTTTAAGAGCATTCCCAACAGAAAACACTTTCCAAAGCATTCTTCTACACACACTTGCAGAACTCCATTGCAGCCTTACCACTAGCAGTCCGTATTCCAGATCATCAAACAAAGCTTATCCAACCACCACAAATCAACACCTTTACACTTTGCACTCAGGGCTGAAATTCAAAAAAGCCTCGTGACAGCACAAATGAGCCTTCTCACTGTTCACGTGGTGTTGTTACAGTGAGCTGAACTTGGAAAGTCTGTGTATGTGTTGCACAAACCAAACTCACCTGCAGTTCCCTGTTCCCAAGGTCACACCACCCGCTAGGACCACAAAACCGACCCACTGTTTTCTCACTTAGCGAAATCAAGATACAAAGGGCCATCAAGGCAGTTCCTTACCCAGCACCTGCCTCAACCAGACAACAGCACATTAGTAGCTCAGTTAACACACCTAGCTGCAAGGCTGCTCAATGAGACAGAAGAAACTGTCATTACATCTTCATAGGAGGAAGAAAACCTGCATCAGCGCAGACACCACACTAAAGAGAACACCATCTGCTCCAACAAGAAGGTGAAGAAGAATTCCGACATGGAAAGCCAAGATTAGGAGTGCATGAAAATGTCTGAGAAGATCATGGCTGGCAATTCCCACAGAAGCCTCAGACTTCGGGAGGTGCACATGGGGCAGTTGTATGCTGCATTATATGCTAGAAGCTGCCAGACCAGCAGTCAGGCCTACCCTTCTCTCCCTACTTGGCAGATGGACAAAATTAATACATCTATCTGTTTGTGCACCCACAAGCATGTAATCTGAGGCTGCACTTAGGATATGATTGTGAATTGGTTCGTTTATGCAATTAAATCTATATCTTTGGTTCCTAAAAAATATGATCTCAAAATTATTTCTACTACTAAATTGTTAAGGTGGGAGTTACAGAAGAGTTTACTTGGACAAAAAAAGGAGAAACTTAAATTCTACAGAAAATGTAAGATATATCTTGTTGTTACAGAACTGTTCTGTTGGGAACATCAAAATTACTTAAAATGCATCTGCTTCAGAGGTCTTCAGACACGAACAGTTTCAATAAGCTCTTTGTTTGACAGTTCTATTAAAGCATAAGGGAAGGAGTCCTTCAATACGACAGGCGTATTTTACAAGCCACTTTACCAAAATTAGATACTATTTGTGTACAGAATTGTCCACTAAAGGAAAGAATAAGCAACCATATGCAAACACCATATGCAATGGTAATTCCTCACAAGTTACTACCTACTTGCAATTTCAATGATATTTTTCAGATTATTTAGTTAATGGCAGTTTTCAATACATCCTCAAATGTACACATGAACAATCAAGTAGCAGTCCTTTATGCAACCTTTTTCTGTACCACTAACTGAATCTTTGTGATCTTGGCTTCTCTGTGTTTTTATAGGTAGTAAGGTACACAGCATGTAAAAATACTTTTATACATTTCAAAGTACTTCAAAGGAAAAGATACCAGACAAACGTACAACAATGTTATGTTTTCTAGAGTTACCTGAAGTTGCTGTTCCTTGAACATATCTGGATGTGGGGAATTGAGAATATCATCTGCCAGCTGTGCCTGGCTATCAATATTAACTGGAGTTGTAGCTTTGCTACACAAAAACTTAGTGAAGATCTCCCGAGCTCTGTAAGAAAGCTGTAGAAAACCAATGCTATCCTGTTAATTTATATGCAACTTTGCAAATGCATCTTTACACAGCTATTTTTAATACTGATGTATTTAATCCAAAAACATAGAGCCATTCCAATTTCCCAAATTTCCCAAATACATATAAGCAGTTTTCATTTAACAGCTTTTGTTAGCTTTAGGAAAGAAACAGTGTTTTTTTTTTTCCTTTAACATTGTAAATACTCATCAGATATTTCTTAAGTGGTAAAAGATACCATCAAAATAAAACTTTAAATAATTAAACTATGAAATTAATAAAGGTGAACCACGTCAAATGCTATCTTAAGAGGGAGATGAGGTATTTTATATTTTAAACCTTTCAGATAATGGTTACTATTTAAATAAATTCTCTAAGCTTCAATTTCTAGAAGTTAGAAAAATGTAAACATATATTTGAATATTTACTGTTAGAAAATATTCATGTGCTATTTTTACCTTGTTTACTTTGAAACACCCACATTATAGAAGGAATGAAAAAAGCACACCAAACTGAGCTCAGAGCCCTTACATGGGGTGTTCAGAAAATACATTGTTCTAAGACAGAAGAAAGTCGTGAAAAAAATTGATGGTCCATAAAGGAGCAAAGGGGTACTAGGAAGCTGAATCCATTTCCGCAGTGTAAACCTGACTAGATGCAGTTGTGATGTTGACAGCAGTTGTTGCAAACCTGCACAGAATTAATGTAACTAAAATTGCCTGACCAATGTCAGACTGTGGTAAAAGAATGAGATGCACATTCTCATAATCTGTGAACAAATATTAATACCCTTACTGCAGCAGATATATTAGTTTACATATATACATATGTTAGTTATATACACATTATAAACAAATTATCTTGCAAATAGAGGCAGTTTAGCTGAAAGAGCACAACAGAGGCTAACTTTGCTCTCTTGAGGAACTTAACTCCTTGACATGTCAAATTAATTTGCTCTGCATTCTCTTACACTGGACTAGCTGTTTTTCAACATCCAAAATAGCTTAGCTATTCTTACTATTCTTAGTTACAGAACTATCTCTGCACTTCACTGAAACCTAACTACATCCAGCATCTTAAACCTGGGACAGTGCTCTCAGGGAACTGAGAAAATTAGACTGAAGCTCTAACCCTAGTGTAGTGAAATCACAGTAGACCAAACATAGTTCTAATAATTTCAATAATCTTGAAGTAACAGTTTGTAGCAAGCAACACCATATACTGAAACACAATATTGACTTACCTCTTTTTTATCATGTGCAGGTACATGGTTAAAATATTCACACGCCTGCCAAAATAAAATATTTTCTTCACTAAATTCCTTCCGCAGAAATTCCTAGGGTGAAAACAAGCAAATAATTAAGCACATCATAAAGAAAAGAAGTTACTTGTGGTTTTTCACAGTAATAATTCAGTCCAGTTTTAATGCATGTCCAATATACACCTAGTGCTTTTCCTCTCTCGTTTCTTTTAAATGTATACGGTTGAAATTAATGCATCAAGTTGCAATCACATCATTTTCACATACAAGAATGAAATTTCACATTAGGTAGTATATATACACGAGTGAATAAACCTAATAAAAATTTAAATAATGTATAAGTACATTAAAAAATTATACCATAAACCAGCTGCCTTTAATTGCAGTACTAATAATAGAATAGAATAAATGTTTATCAAGCAGTGTGCATAACCAATTGTGTATTCATTACAGCAATTTTCTGCATCACATGCCCACTACAAGAGTATTTCATCACTGCCTGCTTATGTGTTCAGATGGATTCTCCATGGAAAAGACTTTCTCAGAGGAAAATAAAATATCTCAGTAAAACAAACAATAATCACGTTTATATTACAGCATCCAAAGGTCCAAATAAGGACCAAGATTCCATTCAGTTTGAAAATTGTACAAAGACATACTGTCCCTGATTCAAATCTGTGTAGTTCAATTTTGTCTCAGCATATTTCTTGAAAGCATTTTACCCATTATTTAAAAAAAAAAAAATCACTCTAAAAAGTAAACTTGGTCTTCTAAAAACTCTCCAGTGACTCATTTAGTTGGAACAATGCTTGTTTATGCTTTAGAGCTTTACCTATCAGTGTTTAAGTGAAAAGAATTTAGGTTATCATACAAGCCACAACCTTCACTCAAACATCACACTGCTATCACTCAAGTTTCCTTAACATTCAAGGCAGTCTCAGAGGAATCTTCACAGAAATACTTAAAACTAAACCTTATTTGTCCTTTTAGGACTTGCACAGATTTCAGAGAGACCAACTGTAAAAAAAAAACAAACAGTTGAGACAGACTACAACACACAGAGCCTAAATACACTAGCAGCCTCTCAGTTTAAACTATAAGTTTTTTAGATGCCTAACCTGAAAATTAAAAAATAAGTTTAAAAAAAAAAAAAACAAAAACGAAACGAGAGTAGTCAGGGGACATTGCTGTCTTACATGTAATTACAGATTAGAAGAGAATCAAATTAGTGAGCAGGAACTGGAACCCAACTGCCTACTTCCCCACTCTGTGCCTTCACATCTCCAGAAATCTCCTCTTTGCCTTCTTTTTGGCCACATGACTTTGGCACAGCTGGCTGCACAACAATTAGGAAGACTGAATGGAGCCCCACTTGGAATATTACATGGCCTAGTAGCTGTCAAAATATGGCTGGGAAGCTGGAGATGTGGGTTTGAACCACTTGAGGAGGGAACTGCAAACAGGTCTCTCACTTCCTGGATGACTGCTCTCATCAACAGACTATTATGCAAAATGTGAGTATTTGCAAAACATGCAAAATCTCTTCTTCAAGAGTAATTTCTGCTGTGTGACAAAGCTGTCCTCAGGAAAGCCTCTGCATTCTGAATCCCAAATGGACCCAGATGCTACTATGAAATCGTAAATTACATGCTGATGCTCCAAGGTTCTTGAACCCTGGTGGATATCTGCGCCATCTGGCTAGTTATACATGTAGGTGATTTCCTTCGGAGTCCATGGGGTTTTAGAACTTCCCTTTGAAGGAATGTTAACTTGTCACTTGCAAAGGCATTTCATCCAGCTACCATGATCCTACTTTACGCCAGAGTTCATGGCATTAAAGTATCCAGGTAGCAGGTAAAGTTGAACAATGGCCCTGGATCTCTCTTGGGCCTCAAGAAAATGGTAGCACACAATAAATTTCAGCACTCCCTTTCTTTAAATTGAGTATATCTTTAACACATGTATTTTTGTAAAGTTGATAAAAATAATTTTTAATTAGAATGAGGAATTCTATTCTAAATTAGAATTAGAAATGCAATTTTAACATTTAATCTGAAAATTCAGTAAACACCAGTTACTTTCAAACTTCTTAATAAAAGTTTTGAGCATTCATAGTACTAAAAGACTGCAGCAATTTCTTATGTATACATAAGTAAGCCTACTGATGGTTTAAAAGTAATGAGAAAGGACAACTAAACTTTCAGTAGAACTATATCCATTTTAGGTGGACTCTAACATTCGATCAAAATTGTAATTTTTCTTTCAGTATGAGGAGAATCTCAATATCTAAGCAAAAATGCTGATGGCTCTTGAACTACACTGCTAAGAAAAATGGAAAGACGGGGAACTCGATATCTAGGATGTATTATTTTTCTTTTACTTCTTCTGTTTCCTCAAACAGGCATTCACTGTTAATCTGTTTTTCATGTCCCCTCACCATTTAAGCTGGAAGTCTGACTATTAATCATTTTAATGTACTTTCATATCAAGTAAAGGAGTTACTGCAGATTCCAGAAATCTACATCTCTTGTACCAGAAGTTTCTTTATGTTCTGTTTGAGAAAATTATTTGGGCAGCACAAAAAGTCCTTGTACAACATATACAGAATCAACAACAGACTTTCTGAGCAACAATGCAAAACCATATACCCCTCAATTTCCTTATATGTAAAATAAGGATGATACTATTTATAACTTCATAAATGTCCCGTGAAGAAGTTTAATTTGTGCTTTGCAAATACTCAACTCTGTTCCTGAAAACTGCAGCTTTAACCACTGCTCTTAAAATACCTAACTACTTCAAAAATATTTCTAAAAAAGGTTTTTTCAGGAAGATAAACCACTGTATCATCAAAAAAAAATCTTCTGCATGGTTTCCAACATTTCAGTAAAGCTTCCAAACATTTCAGTAGGCAAATATGTGAGTAAATCATTAACTCTTAGAGAACTACTGAAACCTTGCCTTTTTCTTGTAAAAAGGTAAGAGATACAAAATATAAACAGAGATGTTATACAAAATGTGGAATCTTACTAAAAGTTCTGGTGCAAAGAAAAACATACCCTCCTCTGAGATTCAGATAAAATGGAGGATAATTCATGAAAATACATTACTATGAACTCTTATTAAGCTGTGAACCAGTTTAAACTTAAAAGATGTTGAGATAACCATTGTGCAACAATGAACTATCTCTTGTCCTATGTAGGGATAGCATCACAAAAGGAAAAAAAAAAAAATATTACAGCAGTGACATCAGGTAGCTTGAAAGGCCTCGTACTATTTCTCAAACCTTACCGAAAAATATTTAACACCAAGAGGATCCTGAAGAAGACGCTCGAATGAAACTGCCCAGCTTGCAACTCTTCTGTCTCGAAGTCGTCGGCAGCTCTGTACGCTGGGAAGACTAGCATTGCTACTGAGGCTGTTCTCACTGATGCAATCTTTCAAATCAGTACTATTCAGCTCTGTTTAAAAAAAAAAAAAATAAAATATTATTCACTTTTATTCTTTCCTCTGCCACACGGTTTTCTTCATTTATCACATCTCTTTCACAAGCTCATAGTAGTGCAGACTTCAAAAGCTCTCTGCATTTTTTATTAGGGGCACCTACATAGAAAATAATAATAACAACCATCTCTCAATTTTATTCTGTTGCAAAGAAAATTAAATGAGCATCTTAGCAGCAATGCCCTACCAGAAGCAAAAGGAGCAAGCAGTGGATTCTGCTAACACTCCTCACCACATGGACTGCAATCTTTTGTACGGTTATCCAAGAATGATAGATCTTTAAAAATCTACCGCTCACCAGAAAGTGGAAAAAAAAAGAAAAAACTATTTGATGACAGAAGATTGAAAATTGTATGAAATTCTACTATCATTCTACTATCAGTCAGAGGCTGTCTGAAGTGTTTCATGGAATGAGAGATTCTTGCTAAATGCTAAAAGTTAAGGAGAAAAACCAACTTAAAATAGTACTATCAACGAAAATGAGCTAGTAAAGAATGTCCTCCTTATTCTTGGGAAGCAGATGGGTCAATCCATAAATCTTAATTTGATTGGGGGTATCTGACAAAAACAAAGATCCAAGACTCCATTCTAAACTCAAGTCAGCAATCAGCAACTATCTGGGGACCTCAATGTTCTCCTAGTCTGCGTGACGCAGCTCCCAGCAGGACAATTTTAAGACAGGCTGCTTCTCATCCTGTCCTTGCTGAGGTATTTGGGGGTCTTCTTGACATAAGTGATCACTAGAAAAATTCTATAATACCTAAATTCTGTAATACCTAAATAGCCTGCTTTAGTAGAATAATTTGCATATCTGAATAAAACATTTTCCTAATGAAACAACCAAGAGAGAATTAAACTACCAGTGTTTTCAAACAGCATAGGAATAAAATATTCAAAATGGGAGACTACATATCACTACTTAGATTCATACACAAAGCAATGTTGAGATGACACACTCATACACTCATTAGCCACCTCATACAAATAACCAAAAGGAAGAAATAATAATAATGGTATGATGTTGCTTCAATTTAACTGCTAAAATGGTAGCTATAATAGTATATGGAATAAGCGAGAATAACAGTGGCAGGCTGTGGTCAGATCTTGAAGATGGCAGGAGGCAAGCAATACTGACTCAGAAACTCAGTGTTACCCTACACTCACTCAGTGCCCTCTTTCAGGATGAAGTTGAGAAACGACCTGATACTTTAAATCTTGAAAAGAACAGAAATGGCTTTTGTATTCTGAAAGACAAATAAACAAGTACCCATAGAAAAATTAGGAAAATACAACCTTGTGCAGCAGCATGACTGTTGTAACTTGAAGTATTAAACCAAAACCCTATTTTTTATATATCAGTAAATACAGTACACACAAAAAATATTGAAGAATCGACCACTTGCTCACATAGTGGAAAACTGAAAGAAATGACTCTTCTAAGGAAACAGCAGGGAATTATTCACACACTTGTCATTTATTTGTTGCATGTCCTTTTACAAACCACTACTCTCTCCATCTCTCAGCTTACACAAATGTAAAATCGATACAGAAGTACTCACAGTTACCCACTTCACAGAGTAGGTCTGAGGTTTAATTGTGAACTGAATAAAGCCTTGAACAACCCTGTCTCAAAATGGACCCTGTTTAGAGCAGGAGGTTGGACCTGAGACATGCCAAACCAAATGAATTTGTGATGAAGGGATAAAAACAGGTAATCATTCAATTATTCGAAAAATTAGCAGTAACAGATGTAAGAAAATACTTTCCTCAAATAAAATAATGGTGTCCCCAAAAATCTCTCAAGGTCTCCTTTTCTGTTATATATTTGGAATGATTTTGCATTTCCAAATTCTGTGTCACAAAACTTTATTGTTCATCCTGGGAAGTATGAGCTTGGAAAAAAGGGCCACTCAAAGACGGTTACAAACACACCAAAAAGTTATAAACATTGTTATAAAGATAAGAAAATTTAAAGAAAAAAATAGTTCTGAAACTTCATTTTTGTACATATTCTGTAGCTTACCAATATTCACTAAGATCTAAAAGCTAACTACTGCACTTTTCAGTAAGCAAAGCTACTGTTTAAGCAAAATGTTGCAAAAAAAAGATACAGAATTAGATTAGAGGCAAATTAAAATGAGTATTTTCAACAAGGATAATATTTAAGGAGCATAATAATACATTAGGCATAAAAATATTTTTTATTTGCCTCATGGTCATATTCATCAAAACTATTGAAAAAGACTCAGCAAATAATGCTAAATATCCTTGTAACAAATATTTATTCACTTTCTCCTGTAAGACATATCAAAGAGCATAACCAAGTCAACTGTTAGCCTCATTAGAGAATACCTGTCACCACAGTGAAACTATTGTGAAAGAAGCTAATGTGAATCTGAAGAGAATTACAGCTAAATTTATTACCAGGAGTATTTTGCTTTAACTCTGCAAGTGGATACGTTCTATTTTACAGTCCAGGATATAAATAGACACCCACTTCTCGATATATCTGGAACAGTTTCAGATGTTACTGCCTCACTACAAGAGGGTTCGATGCCCGGAGTTCTCCGGTGACGAACGATGAGTTTCCTAGGCCCGAATGATGAACATTTCCTAGGCCCGTTGAGGCAGACTCCAAAAGGTAAACTCATCCCACATACCAAGCTGCCTAACCCTAGGTGGGCGACAGGAGGAGGTTAGGGAGTAGCCACAGGAACTGCTCAACCCTAAAGGGCAAGTCACAGTGCCGTAGGACTCCCAGGGACTGGGAAATGGTAGGCACAGCAGTCTTTGGAAGAGCAGCTTCTCCCTCCTCCCAAGGGTGGCTGTTCAGCTTCCCCATGGTAGGGAGGAAGACCAAATTGCAATTACAGTCCGGGTGTTTACACCAGTCGGTAACTGCTAACTACCTCTAATTGCTAGCAGCTGCTCACTCTCCAGCTTGTCAGAGTTACATTTGCTATAAACTATGCTGGTTTCTCATTCCTCTGATACGCTGCCGACTCTGGAGGTCCCCTGAAAACAAATGAATCAAAATAAGACTGCATTTTCAACAGCTCTGAGAGCTACTGGCACAGGTCCTCCAAAGCGTTAGAGCGGCATTAAGGGCTTACTCATTCTCAGTAAACTGTTTCTGTTCTGTTGGACTTTATTTAGCTAACTCAGATTTTCTTCAGAAAGTACCGTTAACCCTGGCACTGCTTTGTTTTCCCTTAAAAAGGAAACACAGTCAGTTTGCTTTTCGAAGGGGTACATATTTCTGTTGGAGTACCATTAACCTGGAAACGAGGCAGAACAGGGTTATTCCCCAGGACAGGGCTTGGTTAAGTACTTGTATCAATGGTTGTAATTAAGTTACAGCATGGTATAGCAGTATGCAATCTAGAATCAGAAATAAAGACGGAAAAATATCACCAACTCTCACACCAGGACGTAATTTATCCAAATCACACTTAAATGCAGAGTGTATTAGCTGTAACTCCTGTTCCACTCCGGTTGCAGAGGAATGCTTCCCCTGTAAGCCTGCCGTGTCAGGTTTCCTGACTCACACCACTTGCATTCCTTGCTACACACAGCCCACCCTGCAAAGGAGGAATAGGGCCACTTTCCAACCCCGTCACCTATTTCCTCTAACGATCGCTCTGTGCCCTCACACCTAGAGCCCTGACCCCTCACCCTCAAACATTTTAATCACATGGCTGTGCAAAGCTTCCAAATACCTTCCTTCCTTCCTTTTTCCTTATTGTGCAGCTACACTGACCCAGCTTGCGTTACCTGTAAAAGGAGGCTCCTTACTGAAGCATCAGGAATCCAGTGGCCCTACATTTATTTCTGTTCTAAGAACCACCGCACCCAGCGAGGAAGTACCACTGCCTGTGCAAACTCATTGGTTCATTTATTACCATCTTCAAACACAGAACTGTGAAAGAATACTTCCTAAAATCCACACAAACTTTTACACCCTTTGTGTTTACACAATAAAGTGTTATGTAAGAAAATACACACATTTAATCATCTACAATCTTCAAAGTATTCAGGATAAAATGGCTTTGAAAGTTTTGATTTAAATCATATAAAGCAATATACATTTTAAATCATATAAAGCAAAATCTGAATGCAATTAAGGATATTTTTGTAAGCATTTTTTCGTAAAATCCATCTATATTTCTTAACCCACTAATACTTTTTTATTATTGTGAGCAGCTCCACATACTCCTAGTAATCATCTGAATGCACACACTCATATAATTATGATATTCCACTTAATCACTAAATACATTACCTGGATAAAGCTGATATGAACCACTGTGGTGCCACTTAATCAAATACTTCAAGGCATTCACTGACAGCCATCCTTCTGAATCCATACCAAGTTCAGCTGTAACGTCCCAGAACCCATTGGGTGAAGGCTGGCCTCACTGCCCGGCACATTGCTCCTCTGTGACTTTGGGATAAGGGAAGCTAACGCGTCCTCCTCCGGCAATTCCTGGTAGCTTTTTACACCATTCTAAACAAATCGATTCTTTACCCTCATGGCTTCAAGCAGAGGAAGCCAATAGTATACTTAACACAAAGCACTATAAAAATGCTCCATAAATAATTGAAAGAAAAGACCTTTTGCCACTGCTGCTAAAGGAGCTTGAATTATTTATGTAAGAGTGGAACACAGCTACAGCACGCACTGCCAACGGAACTGAAAAATAAGTCGTATACCTGCTGGAGGAAATAATGCCTCTGTATTTACAGTGTAAACGGTAGTGGTTTGTTTTATTTTGGATATCATTATGGATTTCTTGTGCTACCTTCTTTAGTTACTTTTTAGAATAATAGATAATGTAAAAATGTATTTGAAACATCAGATTCCTTTCGAAAGATTCTTTAGGACCTTTTCCTTATGGAAATTCTGGATGATGAACACTAAAACCAGAAGTGAGCTGATGCAACAGCAAAGTGGTATCTCAGGAAAAAGACATGCCTATAGTATCTGATGTACTTTGGTATGTGGAAATAATAGACTTCAGCATCGCGGAACTGATCTCTGTAGGGAATAACAGGTAAGAATTGAGTTAGAGATTCTTAATAGAGCTATTAAGATACCTCACCACCTGGGACCATCTGTCTGGGAGATGAATGACGGTGTACTTTTATTACATGCCCTTTGACCTTAAGGTTTGCCCTTTGTAAAGTGCCGTCTAGGCAGGTATCAATAGTGAAAGCCAGAAATTAGCTGGGGACTAATGATCATCCCTGAGATGATTTAGATTGCGCTACGCTCAAAACGTCAGCCAGGCTGGGGCATGCTGTGTCAGCACGCTCCTACTCCTGCTGTAGCAGGAACGTATAGTTTCCAGGGTGGGAAGTAGGAGCAATCTGCTAATTACCCTTGGTTGTAGTAACATAAAATGGTTTCTACTGTTCCCACAGCATAGGTGCTGTAACTGATCTATAGCAGTGATCTCGCAGCAGTATTACAGTTTGCATTCTGATTGTCTGCAATTCATTAAGCAGGTCAGATACAGTTAGAGTTGCAGCAGGCATCTCTGTAGTATCTCTGGAAACACCGTTAACTTAAGGATCCATATCTTTTACCCCTTTCACAAAGCCCAAGCATGCAGTTTTAGCTAATGACAACATCATAGCCTTGCCTAAGCAGAGTTACCATGTAAAACTTTTACAAGGGGTAGATGTTTTCCAGTTCCTGTCTCTGATGCAATAAAATCCATACGACATGAGGCTTAATTGACTTTGGAAAAAAGATGTGCAGAGAGAGTTGTGCCTCCTATTATATGGAAAGGATGTATATAAACACATTATTATTACTTTTCAAACATCAATTTCCCTTCCCAGACTGAAGCTTAACAACAATATTTATACCATACACATGTACAAACACTCTTAGTCTAGGAAGAGAAATACACACTGCTATACTAATAGCTACAGGGGTGCAAATCTCTCTAATTTAGATGTTCTCTAAAATGTGCAAATCTGTGGATCTATTAATGAATTAGTGAAATTGGAGAAGATTGGAAAACTTCAGTGCTGTGACAATTTCAATAAAAGTGAAAGCCTGAAGATGTAATTCAGACGTGAATCAGAGCTTTTACTCAATGAAATGGATTAGGATTTTCCTTCATTTCTGTTTTTCTGGCTATATTCTCTTTGGTTCTTATTTTTCCAAATTTCTTTCTAGTATTCAAGCATTTATTCAATATTACTTATCACAGCTCAACTACTGCATCTTACATAAATTATGCCCCCTCTTCACTGGGTACCATTAAGAATGAAGAGAGTGCGTGTTAAATCTTCAGCACTAGCTGAAAAAATCGTAGGTCATACAACTTGGCAGAAAAATACTTATACATTCCTATCTGTTCTTTCCCCTCTGCAACCTATAGGGCCCTCAGGTTTCAATTCTTCACAAAACTGGATAGAATTAACTGCGAAAACACAATTACCTATGGAATTGGAAAGAAATGCAAGTAGCCATACTGGAAAAACTGAAAATAAGTCCGATCTTCAAAATAAACTTTCAGCTGGAAGGTTGAAATGACTATCAGATGAGTAATATCACAGGGATCTCCAAGTTTGGGTAGGCAACAGGAGTAAAACAATTTTCACTAATATAGGAGGAGAACCTTCGAGGAAAAAAGACACAAGTGCATCCTACTTTTAGCTAAAAAAGATCAATCAACTTTTTTGTCCCTCAGCACCTGGAATTTAATCCAACTACATCCAACCAGAAGTCTGTGCTTTGTCTTCCCTGATGTTTATATCAAAGAGGTATCATCCAGGGAAAAATACGTATTTTTCCCACAAAAACAACGGCTCTATTTTAGACATAGAAAGCAGAACAGACAATTATTTTCTGTTTCATTCTGTTGCCACTTTGCAGATCAGACAAATACATTACAGAGTCTAGCTTCTCATCGGGACAGAAGTACTGTTAGAGCAGTAGACTGTCAGCAATGGAGAAGAAAAACACCTTACAATGAGTCAGCCAGCCACTGGAAAATGGCTCTACCCAAAGGACTAAAACAGTAATATTTCTCAACTGTAATTTTAATATTGCAAGAAATCAGAAATTAAGACATGATGGAATTTTGTGAAGAGTATTGCCACTTTTGCACTTACATTTGCATAATATAAAAAAATTATCCTTACCATTTACAACATTTCTTCAGCTTTACAGCACTAATTAGAACAGTTTGTCTCCTTCATATCTAAGAAAATTGTCTTTTTAGTGTTGTGAAAGAACACCAAACATAACAATATGTATGTAAGTGAATTTCTCTGGAGGATCAATTGAACCAACTCCCGCCAAGCAAGTCAAGTGAGAAAAACCATCTCTTTTATACTCTAAACTACACACATTTCTTTATTCCATTAAGGAAGCATACTTAAACTGTTTCAATTAACTTCAAAGATTCAGAGAAATCATCTTCTTCTAATGTTTAACAAAGAGTGGACAGTCCTTTAAAGCATTAAAGCCGTTTTAAAATCAAAACAAACAAGCTTAGGTGACGCAAAGAGGAGCTTACTTAGAAGTACTCTAGGACTGCAACAGCTTTATGCTGGGATTTTACAATTATCAAATTACTTACCCCCTTCTCAAAAGGCATCACACTATGAAGAAATTTCAACCTTAACCTTTTTGACTTCAACAGATTACAATTTAGCAGCTAGTGCATCTCTCTTCAAAAGCCAACAGTGTTTGTAAGGGACAATAAAACACAGAAAGAGATTTTATCTAGCATCCATTTACATGAAAGACATCTAGCTCTGCCTTTTCATTATTATGAATGAAGAATCCTAGTTATAATAAAAATGTGTATATAGGGAGATATATGCCACACACACAAAAAAAAAAAAATCAAATCAGTGAAAGCATGTGAACATAATCCTGCAGCATTTCCACTGGTGTAGCTCCTGAAGAAGTCACAAAGTGCTGAACCACTTCGGATTCACATCTTGTAATATATCACCTTATTTACCACATGCTACATTGCTTAATGGGGAAAAATTGATTCTTTTTCGTTATAAAAGTAAAAACATGCTTCAGCTTACCTCCATCAGAGACAGTTGCTGACTGCAATAAGAAAGAGAAAAATAAGTGTTACTTTAGTTTCATGACAAGTATTAGAAATCTCTGAGCTTCACAGATTTATTTGAAGTGTTAGTTAATTTTATCATCATATTGTTAATATAACAGATAATGTGAGAGACAAAAACCTAAATATACCAGCTGTTATTTTCTCACAGGTGTTTCCTCCCCACCATGAAAATCTCCCCTGTCCTTTAAACCACTCCTGGAACTTGATCCCACAAATATTTACTGACAAAGTACTTCCTGCTGTGAGTAGCAGCAATGATTTCAACGTCCTTTTTGGATGAATAGAGTCCATCAGTTGGTGTATGGGAGAAAGCAGATAGCTCAAAAGTGACCGACAAGAACTTAAAATGAAAAGAACACCTCATAGACCTTATTTTGCTGCATTATATGGAGATAGGTGGAATCAAAATTAAAAGTCAGATGTTTTAGCAGTCAGAAGATTGAAAACTTCCCCTGCTGATGGTTTCTGACTTCCACAGAGCCAGAAAGGTGTAGGAGTGTTTTCAATAAGCTAGGACTGAGGTAGAACTCCTCACCATCTCTAATAGCATCTTAACATCACTTTTTCAAGGACAGACTTAGTGAAATGTTGAAGATTGTGTGTTTATCAACCCTAACCATCTCACCTTTGAAAGCAAACTACCTCAAGGCAGCTAAGATTTCTCTAAAAATCAGCAAGGTGAAAGCTTCCCAACCATGTCCTCCAGAGCTGGCACCTCAACACTCAGCTGAGTGAAAGACTGGAAGGACAGCTGATTTTTAGATTGAAGCTTGTACTGATTTTCAATGGCTGTTAAAACTTATTATTAGTTTAACTTGGAAATAATCTTGGAGAATCTTTCTTCGATCACTTGAAGTATCATTGAGCCTTAAATAAATTCCTAAATAGTTCAAAATTAACTCTCCTGTTTTGTATGGCTGCTTAAAGAGCTAGGAAAGAATGCCCTATATATTTGTAATATTTCCAAGACAGAAAACACACAGAAGAAAAACCAGGCATATAAACACGGCTCAAGAGAAAAGCTGCCTATCCATAATTTGTCAACCTTGGTAACAAACATTCCCTCTCCCCCTCAAAATCCACAAAACCCTTTAGTAATCTTTAAACGAATAAATTCTTCTCCCTTCTTTCTTTATTTTTGTGTTTCACTGCAGCATTTCATCCTGCTGTTGATGCTATCTGAAGAACATTGCCTTCTATAAACTGCTGCAGCACCATCATTCCCATAATCAGCAGAGGATCTGATCTAGTTTTTCATAAAAGTATTCTGGAATTTTCAAAGTCTAAACTAATCTCTATTGACAGCATTCCTCCAGTGCTAGTTCAGATAAACACAAATCCATCAAGAAAAAAAAAAAAAAAAAAGATGACCCTTCTTGTTAAACTCCACAGAGATAAAGGCTTGTGAATCTATGAAGCATAATAAGATAATCAAACGTGCGTCTAGGCCTCCTGCTTGCTTAACACCACTGTTTTGGATATCAAAAATACATTTGTTATCAAAAATGCACTCTGTGAGGTGTAAGACGTCTTTTCTACTTCTCTTTTGCATGACGTTTAGCAAGTATATTGTGCATTCATAACTTGTAACTTAACTCATCTTCACAATCTAGAAATTATAATTTACCTTCCTGAACCATTTTACATCAAATTTTCAAGGACAATTAGACTTTTCATGAAATTTTGAAGTTTGTGTGTTTACCTACCCTAAACTTCTCACCTTTGATCGCAAATTACCTTAAGGCAGCTATCAATAGAATTGCTTCTAATTTCTTATTTGCATGCTGTACAGACCATAAAATCACAGAATATCCCATATTGCAAGAGACCACAAGGATCGAGTCCAACTTCTAGGTTGGACAGCCCAAAAAATCAGACCTTGTGTCTGAGAGCATTGTCTAAAGGCTTCTTGATAAAGCTGATAAATAAAAATCAATTTTTTTCTCAAAGAATGAAGAAAATAAAGTAGTAGCATCACTTTACATAGAAGACAGAAAATAAATTTAAAAAAATAAAAAACTACTTTAAAAACATATACATTTTAGGAACAGTCATTTACTTTGGCAAGTTCCATGAATCTAGATGAAAACACCAAGTACGATTCTCCATGTTTGTGAAAGGTAAGAAGTAAAACTAGCAGGGTTCTCATGATAGAAAAAGAATATTTCCACTACTTTTGGAAAAATGGTGTGATTTTGCAGAAAAGATGATTACAGTGAAAAATTACAGTGATAGGACCACTTAATTACATTCTGTGGACAGTGAGATGGAGTTTTACTTAAAGCCATTTAGCTTGTTAAGGCAGTGGGCCTCCTACACACCATGAGCTGGCTTTGCCTGTTTGTTTATTTTGAATGCTTTGGCTAATGCACGTTAATTGCAAATATCAATATCTCAAAATTTCTCTAAGCAAGGCCGCCTTAGTAATTGTTATGTTTAAACATACCAAAAAAAATTTGAACCCATAGGAAGAACAGAATTTCTCATCTAAATACCAGCCACCTTTTTTTATTCTGAGATATTCCAAATTCCCTTTGGCTTCCTCTAAAATTACCCAGCACTTTCCAAGGATATCACTTTACTTTTTTAGATCACAGACCAACATTTATTATAAGAACGTTTCTTTAAATTCAGCTATGTATCTGAACTCAATCCACTTAATTCAACAAAGCCAGCTGGAAACTAAAGCTTGTAATTATTGTGCAAGAATGTACAGTAATGTGTTCAAAACATGTTTGTGAATACTTAGAAATCTTAATATAAACCTGTCAGAAACTGCATACAGTCCACATTTAGACAAAGCAGTTTTTATTCTAAACTGTTCAGCTGAAACTTGTCTAGATTTGTCCACAGGTGTAAGTTGCAAGACCAGATTTTTTTAAATACTGTGATGATCTCATTTTAAAAATTCGGTATATGGTGGGGGCTGGTTTTCATTCTTCACTGTTCATGCTCACCACCACTGGAAGCTCTTCAGGACAAAATTTGATCTCCTATATATATAAAAATTGATTTTTTGATGAAATTTAACACTTACCATATACCTACTAGGAAGTACCTATTAGAAAACATAACTATTGCAAAGCAATAAAATGGAATGGTTCTTTTATGTAGCCATGTCTGAAAGATGAGGAAAGATACCATATGAGCCTGTGCCAGGTAGGGTCAAGGTGAAGGTCAAAAAAAAAAAAAGGCTGGACAAATGACAGGACATGTATGTATTCTTTTTGTGGACTATATGAACTATCACTCCGAGATAAAATCTGAATTGTATTCAACCCTCAAATCTTTCGCAACCAGATTAAATTAGTTCTTCAAATTACTCTGACTTCCAAACTGGTTTAGGGAAAAGCCCCGTGGTGTGTGCCAGGAGCCTGATGGCAACAAGTACCAGAATGTTAAAAAGAAGTCAAATTTAGGAGCACAAAAATGTCTTCCAGGGTGTCTCTTCACCGGAACTCTGCTTGCTCCTCTGGCTGGATTAGCAGCTGAGCTGTGCAGACACACACACGCCAGCGGTGGCGGATGCAAGTCTCTTCCCTAGACTTCAGGGCAAGATCTTGATCCCTGGGATCCAAGCGAGGAGCTTAGCGCCAGGGTGAGCAAGCTGAGCAACGGCTTCCCACTCAGTTAGCACACACCATACCAGACGTTTTAGGTCTCTATAAAACGGCAAATGCTTCAGCATATATTAGATAGCATAAGGTTCTGGTTAAGGGAAAACATGTAAAATTTCTCTTTGGATCACCTCTCTTTGCTAGGTGGAAAAACCAGAAGGGCCCATGAGGTTTTTGATGTCATGTTCAGGATCTGCTTGCAATACAGCTAAAAGAGGATTAGCTTACAGTAATTAACAGGGAGAAGACTACTTTATGAGGATATAAACTTCTTATTCCAGAATAGATCCAGACAACACAGCCCCAACAACAGGGGGAAGATGGAGAGAGGGCATAAAGGAGAATGCAATTCAAAAGGTTGAAGCAGCCTGTACCTGTTAGCTCCCATGGTCTCTAACCTGCGAGATGTGGGCACCACTACATGACACTACTTTGATGACACCTTTCAGCTGACAAAAACTCTCATCCAGGAAATCCACTTAGATTCAGAGAGAGTCCACCTTTACATGGATCAGGTCCCAGGTAATTAACTAAGTACCGACAAGCTCTGCCACAAAACCATGACGCCAAAAAAAAAAAAAAAAAAAAAAAAAAAACCAACAACAAAAATACTCTGTCCATATCCCAGACTCTATTTTGAAGAACTAAAGCCATGTGTACAGACTACCCAGGTAACTCAACACAAAATGTCCTTTTTCACCTCCTCAGGATTTGTCATCCAAGTCAATAGTCATGCTCAAATGCTGAAGGAAAACAAAGGGAAAGATGAGGGGACTGGGAGGGGTGACACACGCTAGGAAATGCCAGGCCTTAACAATAAAACGGAGCAACATGAAATCATCTCTGTTAATAGAATGTGGGTGAGTGCCTTCCTGAGGGGAAAAAAAAAAAAAAAAAAAAAAAAAGCCATATATATTTTGAACTATTTCTGAGATACACAGGGATAAAAAGCTTTAAACAGAGTGAAAAAATACTGTTCTCTGCTACCCTACCCATGACAAAATCACAGACTAAACAAATATCTATCTCTTTTATGGGCATCCAGAAAGATTCGGGGGAAAGGGGATTTGATTTATAAGTGACCTCTGGGTGTCCTTTCTAAAGCACTTTCTTCCAACATAGGCATTGACTTTTTGCAGCACCCAGAGCTCTCTGACTGCTGCTTGTGGAGGCTGTTAGACTTACTGATTACAGTTTTACACTGCCCTCTCCTTTCCAAAAGCCCCTCTAATTATGCATTTCGGCATGGAATAGCTTCCCTAGCTCCACTGACCTTCTAAACTGATTAGCTCATATAATTTCAATATACAAAATAACTTTGGGACACTTGTCACGTTCTTCAAGAGACAAAGCACTGAAGACCTACAGACTCGATACAAAAGCCAACTTTCAAACATCCTGTCCCTGAGCTCAGGGAAAGCCCAGCACCCAGCCAGCCGCCTCCTGCAGCCAGCTTTGTTCCAAGTCCTCCTCACAACACCTGGAGCAACTTCTCGTTTTGCCAAGGGTCCCCTGCTTTTACAAGCAGGTCCCTAGATCTTAAGACATGCTACTCTGGGACTTTTATTGCCTACATGCATTGTTATCCTTTAAATGCAGTACAGTATTAACATTGTACAAATGCCAGGAACTCTGATGATCTCTGGGAGGGGGATAATGCCTCAAAATACAGTTAACATTGTCCTAACATTTGAAATCAAAACCAAATCCATATTACTTACATATTAATTCTAGATTTTCCTGCTAATAAGTAACCTCACATATATATCTCATCTAAACATTAGTGTAATATTATTTTTATCCTCAGTTTAAAATATGATTGCAATTAACTTAGTGACTTAGAAATCTATGAAAACGATGTCTCTTCACAATGCCTCTTAAAGGAGAAGTCTTACATAATTTAGCTTTTCAATTCTCTGCCACCAAAGAAGTGCTTTTACAATAGCTAATACAAAAGTATTAGAGATGTACAAATTCTCAAAGAAAAAAAAAGCAACTACTGTACATTTGAGTCTATAACAACAACACGTGAACAGTAATGATGTGAAACCTTTAGGAAATAAATGTTCAACATTTTTACCCCAGTCAAAACCAATCTTATCATGTATGAACACAGTGGCTTAAATATCAAATCCATCTCTTAAATTATGTTGATAAAGATATATACAAAAATATATGCAGTTTACCTACAGAAATAATATTGATATAATGATACAGAAAGCATGCACAACATACACTGCACAGAATTAAGAAAATAGACACAGCTTATAAACTCTCTGATCTTTTAGCTTTATACATACTGGGCACAGTTCATCAATACATCTCAAAATCTGAAGGTTAGCTGGTACAGTAAGGTTTCCTTCTATCATAATATAGCCAAATGTTTGCATTTAGAAAGGAATTTTAACTCAAATACTTTAAAGCAAAAAAGCTGAAAGGCTAAATAAAAAGCATTCTGAAGCTGATAACATTCTTCTCTGTTTTCTTGCCAATAACAATAGCCCCTTCTAATTTCTCACTGCAACGATGCCTTGCTTTAGCTAAATATAATTCGTATCACTTACCCGCTCTTCATAAGAAACAGCAGTTATTTTTCCTAACAGTACTCTTCCTAAATTCATCTTCACTTAATATGGAAAAAGCATTTCCTTAGCACATCAGCTTCTCAAAGATTAAACTAAAAAATTCAGCCCTATTCCATGCCTGTACATGCCAGTAAAGTTTAAAGGCATTTCGTATGAAGTTCTATTTTACTCCCTTTATGTTACCCATAGCAACAGGCCAATGCAGGAAGCTGTGGTTCGTCAGGGATTCAGATTAGATCTCAATTATCTCTCACCAGAAAAGCTAGATCGTTTTATATAAATCGAGCTGATTGTATTTTAAAGCGTTTCCTATACGAAAATCAGGAAAATAAAATGAAGTCGAATCGTGCAGCAGTCCTGAGCTCGAGAAAGCAGATTTCCAAAACAGTTTTCAGCCAAACATTAGTTAATCACCCTAACGTTACTTATAGAAACATTTACGTTGTAAATCATTATTTTCAGAGGTTTACATAATGCAAGCCAGGATAAAATAAGACCTCGGACGGTCAATTCTGCTTAACTTTCCAGTGGTTCACACTGCCAATTGCAGGTAGAAATCCACAGTACAAGGAAAGTTGGCATCTTTTCCAGAGCTAGGTGCAGCCTGCTGTCACTAAAGACAAAATCCTCCTTGCAGAAATCAAGGGATATTCTGCCCTTCCTTCTTCGCTACCCCAGCCTATGCTTCACTGATGTCAAGGCAGCTCTGTGCACAGCGCCTTAAGGAGAGAGAGCAAAAGCAGCTACTTGTAATGCAAGAGGGAAGTGCTCCTCATTTGCTGCGGTAGTAGTGTCTTCAGGAGACTGGGTATGGAAAGTATAGGATATCCTAAAGTTTGCTGCTGTGCTCAAGTAAATGGTAATAGTACCCGACACATCCCTTTCTGGTACTTTTGAAGTGACCTGAATGCCAGTTTTGCTAAAAATAATTGCCAGAATTACAAATTGAGAATGATTAGTAAACATTTTTTTATTATTTTTATGCTAGTGGGATGTCCTTACAGCCAAGGCGGACTTACAAGCAGTAGCTTAGTAAGGGGGATCTCCCTCTTTCAGGGCAGCACATGGAATCCCCCACATCCACCCATCTGGTTCCGAGGATCAGCCCTGCTATAAAACCACCAGGAAGAAGGTGAATATTGCTCTGAACTGTCACGGAGAGAAACTGAGGCAAAAAGAAGTGAAGAGCCTTTACTCGGAACCTCACAGAAAGACTGGCTTGCCAAAGGCAGTCCAAGTCTGCACATTGTCCTGCTTCCAAATTTAGGATGAAAAGTCTCAGTAAACTGAGCAACTCAATCTCCCAGATTTAATTTAGAGTGAGCAGAGAAGAAATTTCAAGGTAATTACAGATGCAAAGGGAGGAAACCATGCTTTAACAAGCATTCCAGAGACACAAGCAATCTGCTGCCATGGCCAAGGCTCATTTATTAACTGATTAGTTATCTGAATAGGCACCCCATTGCATTTTACAGTGCTGCCTTCCCCTAGTGTTTGATGCCATGAAGAAAAGCAATGGAAACAAATAGGGAGGTTGATAGGAAGGAAGAAGTTCTATAAAATCCTAAAATAAAGATGTAGGAAATCTCCCATGATACCTGCAGAGAAGAGCCGTTTCTGTGTGTATGAGTATTAAAACTATATATTTTTAAATGAAAAAAGGCCACTTAGGTCTGTTTAAATATCACATACTGCTTGACATGAAACCAAGTGGGCTGCAGAATGTCTTTTCACTGTCAGTCAATACCTTAAACAACCAGAGAGCAACATTACAAATATACAGGTGATAGCATGCATAGTAAAAGCACAAGTGGAGAGCTGTGCTTGGAACTCCCCTTTGGGGTAACACAGAAAAGCCTTTTATCCATAGTGTTCAGCTAACGATCAACCTAAGTCCTACAGGAATCACCTGCAATGCCCAAATGTGCCAGCACGGTTTTAACAGGTGTGTTTTCTACCCACAAGTACATCAGAGTGATTAAGGGGAAAAAATAAGAATACCTACAAGTAATTGGATGTAGCAGCAAGACTAGCACTGCACCAGAGCCCCTGTGGTGGAGCACGGTTGGGAACAACCGTGTGTGGGCAACGTTTTGTACATCCTAGGCACTCCTGGTTGGCGTTATAAACCTAATGATCCCTTAGTTTAAACAGACCTCTATAGCTGTTGATTTTATTTCACTGAAGAACTGAGCATCGTATGTCCACATTTTTTCCATACAGTGACACTACTGACAAGAAGCTCTACCAATTAGACAATACCAGTTAATGATAATGACTATGAAATGTCATGAGATTCTGAAAACCTTTGAAAAAAAAATCATTTACCTCTATACTCCATAGATTATTTTAGCAGCTGCCAGCTTCAAAAATCTTATGATTTTGTGTATCATATCTGTAAACCAAGCAGGTTCAAAGGTCGAAAGCAGAAGGAATGTTAATTTACAAAGCTATTAATGGAAAGTGTTAAAATATGGCACAACAGCTTTAAAAAACTTATTCAGATACACCAAAGACGACATTTCTAAACCCACATCCATCTGCTTACAAGCTAAACTGTGGGAAGGGGTAAAGACCCTAGATATGGTCGATCTGTTTTTCTCTTCCACCCTCCCTCCACTTCCTGCTCTTATTTTCGTTTGTAAGCTTGTTTTCAGAGTAGAAAAAGCTCAAGAAAAAGATAGAATGACAGGAAGCCTGGATAAGTTTGAACTTGTCAAAGGATGAATAGGATTTAATGTATCCTTGACTCCTAAAAGAAGAACACACACACAAAAAATATGAGGCAACTCAAAAGAGGCAACCCTCTGGATGAACTCTTGAACACAAATTCCTAAAGTAAATTTGGCATCAACAGAACACTCCTCCAAAAACTTAACTCTCATCAAGTATTCCTTGCTGCATCCCATGGTCAAGATAATAACAGCTACTTGCACGAAAGCCCAAGTAATGTTTAGGATTTCATTTAGCTCACTGACCCCGAGTCTCTGTAAAGCAGGAGAATTACAACCTATAAACAAACAGAGACAACTATTCGATGAAAAAGAAATCTCTTTTCTGATTCCCCAAAATTTCTAGAATTTGTCCAGATGTATTTTGGTGGAGGATTTGTCAGCTACGCAGCAGTAAACACACTGCATGTGTGCTACTGATTAAAAGAGGGAAGTTTCTCCTGTTTACAAGGTCGTGGTTTCCCTCTACCAATTTTAAAGATATAAGTCCTTTGTACTGCAGGGTTATACTAAGGAAAAATATTTTCGAGTCAAACTATTTGGAATGTGTTCATTTATAAATAACTGAGAAAGAAGCTACCTTTAAATACCAAGACTTTCACTAATACAGGAAACTCAGTGAAGAGGCTGGCTGCAAACGGCTGTCCCGAGTGCCCCCTGCTGTCTGCCTGCCTTTGTGAGACTGATGTACACACTCCAAAATGATAAATTCGGAAAGATTTGCCATCCAGAAATCTCCACTAAAAACAAGTAGTTGGCTTTGAAAGTCATATTTTGAACTTTGAAATATGCTTCTGAGGAGTCTGGCCGCAAATAGGTAATAAAAAATACACTCAGTAATCTTTTTGAGACAAACATCACTGTTTCTCTTCTGTTGATCAACATCGTGTGACAGCTGAATTCCCTCCACTAATAAAATCATGCAGTAACAGCATGCCTAACTTGTACATCCAGATGGAAGATGAATTGCAGCTTAATAGTGAATTAAAATTAAATTACATATTAAGGAGGATATGATTAAGTGACAAATAGACACATAAAGTCACTTCTGAATTTCCTACTACTATAGATGAAGCCTCTAAGAATCAATAAACTTTGAGGCAATCAATGTAAAACAAACACGAAAACTACTCATTTTTAACAAAACAGTGCAGATGTATCTTTCTAAGTTGTATCTTAGAGAAGATACAGAGATGTATCTTTCTCTTTCCCTTTTCATTTTAAAAGCTAAGAGTTTTGCTGATACACTTCAGCATTAAAAGAAATTATACGTTGACATATATAAGACTAAATATAAATAATAAGGCTAAAATGCCAAAATTTGATAACACATTTAGGTCCTTCACTTACAAACTGTGTGTTTTTTGACCAGCTAAAAGCTAAAAGCTGTCTGAAGTCTTTACACCTCAAAATTCTATATTCTACCAATACTTCTCGTTTATTCTAGTAACTCATCCTATCTGGATTCTGTTTTATTGGATAAAAATCCAGCTGGAAGAGAAATCAGTTTAGCTGCACACCTTAAAAAGAAGTGTAACAATTAGAAGGTAACTTACAACTTTTAAAACATTCTTGCTTTATGGAAACAATTCTACAAGTACAGTGAAAATTAAGTGACTAATTTAAAAAAAATAATAATTAGAGAAACATCAGTATGTATACTATACCCACTCTAAATTGTAAAAACAATGTCATTTAAAACATGTCTATTAAAATGGTATATTCTTAATTTCATAACAGAGCTTATATAGAAAGTTAACGTAAATTCTTATACTTACGAACTTTGTCTCTTTAAAAACTCACTGAATCCTTAGAAGCATTATTTATCACATTTCACTGCAAGATTTCTAAGCTTGGAAGACTACTCATTAAACCATACTCCTGTTTTCTGTTCGCTTTAGACAAACAAAACTTTATACTTACAGACACTTGACTATCAGTAAAAGTTTTCTCCATGTATAAATAGCTTAATAGCTCATTGTTAAGGAACAGTCCCTTCAACTTTATTATTAAGCTCTTTCTGAACACATATTTACTTCTTCCAGAGTCCAGTAAAAAAATGAAGCCTCTCTGTGTGTCGCCCTATCAACACCTCTCCCATTCTCCTCCCTCCCCAGCACATTCTCCGCCCTCAGTGGCTCAGTATCTTCCCATCAAAAGGAGCAGGCAGCTCGTAAAATGTTGTTTAGGCAGGTCCCACGTAACAAAAAAGGGCTTCTCGAAAGACAACAACGTGCAGCTGAGAAGTCTGCTAATGTAAAATGCATTCGGTAAAGGCCTACAGGACTCTGACTTCAACTTTTGTCTAAACTTGTTTAAGCATTGAGTCAACATCATTTTCTCTTCCAAATATCTTCAGGTTTACTACATTCCCCTTGGATATTACCCGAATGAACCGAGTGAATCAATCCCCATTAAAAATACTTGAAATATAATCTAAAATTACTAAAAAAAAAAAAAAAAAAAAAAAAAAAAAAAAAAAAAAAAAAAAAAAATGAAGAAGAACAGTTAAACTTGTAAGACTCGCAGCAATTTTCCTCCAGTTCCTGGCATGTAGGTGCATGTCTCAGGGTGATTACAATCACATGTACGCGTATTATGCAACCTATCTCATCCTACCAAAATGCTCCATGTTCTTTTGAGTAAGCAGGGCACTGGCATTTACAAGGATCTTGTTCCAAGTGAAACATGATTCTCGTCATTTTCAATACCACACCTACACTCCAGACAGACCAGCAATATCGGGGTGTTTTCAGGAGGAAATGCACATATTTTCTGCCCAACAAATAATGCTTAAATACCGGCCTTTTGGAGTTCTTTGATCTAGAGGGAAGTAGAAGATGGGGGTTTTATTTCTTTTTTTTAAGCATCAGAGGAACAGATGAAACATTTTGATCATTTAATATTAAATAAAGAGCTGCAGCTCTTCTAGAAGAAGCTCCGCAGGTGACTCTTAAAGCTTCACTGGACTAAAAAAATCCATGAGGACAGTGGAAATTAAATGGTACCAAGTCCCAGCCTTGGTAAAAAATCTCAGCACTTTAAACAAGGAGTGCAGAGTCAGAATCAATTCACAGCGGGCTACAGTGCTCTCATATCTACTCTATATTCTATCAGTGCCAATTCAGCTCATTCAATAAGGCCTTAATTCATTCCATACCACTAACCAGGTCTCACAGAGCAAAAATCCTTCCTCACCCATCAGCATGTGACGTGACAAAAAAGATGTATCAGGTGACAGAAACCGCAGCCGAGGAAGGGCAGGGACACGAAACAAACCAGTCACCCGGTTCCTCATTCCTGCCTGGGAATTGCAGGGGCAACCCACCCTGCAGCAGGGAAGGGGCTGGTGCTCTCGGCCAGAAAGCAGAGGCTGCAGGCAGCTGGAGCACAACCTTGCATGTTCCCAGTGCCTGCTCCTGTTAAGTGTAAGACACTGCACTGGAAGATGCTGTACTGGAGAGCCCTTCACGAAACAGTGACACCGTGAAAGGTAACGCAGCTTCCTGTGCCTAGAGAATATGAACCCACAGATAAAGGGAAGCAACATCCATCCTTGAGCCTAGGAATATAAGAATGGTCCCATCAGTTCAGAACACACATTTATCAACCCCCCTATTCAATTTCCAGTGGTGGCCACAGTAGCACAGGGCAACATATAATATATTTCCTGACTACCTTGTCCCAGACTTCAGGTATTTTTAGTTCACATTACCTGAATGTGGTGTGGCTTGTCTCCTTAATAATCCCCAGTGGCTTTCTTTTCCAAACATTTGTCCATTCTCCCCTAAGGACATGCAAATTTCTTGCAGCCACAGCACTCTGTGGTAAGACGTTCCCCAGATCTACTTACCTGCTGCATGAACAATCGTGTTCCTTTGTTTGTTTTGCTCCTGGCTCCAGCCACCTTCCATTAATGGTGCCTCCTTCTTGTCCCAAAGGAGACAGCGAGCAGCCAAACCCAACTACTTTTCGTACACTAGCCATGATTCTGTGCTCTTGTCATGCCTCTCTGAACCTTCTCCATTTCTAATATGCATCATAACATTTTTAAAATAAAGAGGTTAGAACACCATATTTAAGCTGGCAAAATCACAGTGTGGGCACATAGCAGATTTATACAGTAGAATTATTATGTGGTTTATTTTCCCGTATTCCTTCCCTAATAATTCATAACAGGATTTTCTCTTTTGCTGCTCCTATACCAAGCTGATGTTTTCATGCCACTGCCCTTTATAATGCAAAGACCTCAATTCTGAGAGGAAACAGTCAGCTCAGAGACATAGCTACCATTTGATATATGAAGCTAGGATGATTTTGCCTCATTTGCATTGTTTTACATCTATCTACATACATTTCCATCTGCCATTTTGCTGTCCAGTCATCCTGTCTTACAAAAGCAGACTGCTCTCATCTTCAGAGACTGCTCTTGCCCTTATTAACTTGACTAACTTTACCTCACTGCTCACCTTCTTGGGAGGAGCCTTCAAAGATGCTCTTGAATCAACAACAAAAGGAACTGAAGCAAAGGTTAAGCAGCAAATAATTCTAGGGATTTCAGACAGCAGCGCCAAAAGCTATTATTCTGCCACAATGTCAGGGGGTTAACGTGCCTCGTGAATTAGACTCAGGACAGTAAACACTCAGCTCAAAGACAGTCAGCCCAACTTTAAAAGAAGGATAGGTACCAAAGGCTATGGAGAAAGATACCCCTGAGAGGTTGCCCACCTACTAATGGATACGAGCCCTTTGTAGCTTCAGACAGTTGCCTTAACTCTTTCACCCAGGCTGATCCTTGTAGTATCACAAATGTGACTGGACCAGAGATGTTGACAGCTTACAAATTCACCAGTGTCCATTTAATCAAATAGCTCAAGAACAGCAGTGCTGCCTACTGACAAGAAGTAAGGCCTGCTGTCTGCAGATTTAAGCAGAATAAAAGTTCTCCTCCAGTCCCTGAAAGCATAGACTGTACCTCTGGTTCTGTGACAGGAACTGGCTTGTGTTAGAGAGCCAAGCCCAGAGGCAATAAGGTTTGGACAGTACTTGAGTGGCAGGGTCAGACAATTGCTTCCTGAGGGAGAAGATTCTGCATACGGTGCCAATTGTCTTGGCGCATATGGGGAATGAATTCCCAACAGAATCCATCCTAGGCAGCACTGTTGATTTCTTCTCAGGCACCAAAGTACAGAAGGAGCGCTGCTGTACGCACCTCACAGAGCAAAGAGAGATGAAATCCAGCTCCCAGCATACTCTCTGACTACTCATTTTCTTACATGCAATTCTGGAGAAATATCTGCAGAATCTAAAATAAATAACCCAAAAGCAGTAGAAAAGAGTAAACAGTAAAATTAACGAAGTCTGGTCACAGTGACAAGAGACAAATCCGCTTACTCTCAGTGTCTTAAAGATCACACAGTTTAACATTCCTGAATATATCCAGAAATAAGTGCCTCCATTTCACAACAAACAAGAGGTTACTCACAACTGTACTCACTCAGCTGTTGACCAAGGCACCTTGGGCAGATACTTTACAAAAATATGTGAAGTGTGAAGAGCATAAGAATTTTACATAATAAATTTTAATAAATTTTAATAAATCCATAATTTTATAAATGTAGGAAAAAATATAACAAAAATTCATAATATTTTAAAAATTATGTTACAGTATAAAATACCAGCACAGGCTTAATATTAATACCAGTGCACAGTCTGTGAAAAATAAGTAAATGCATACTGCTAGCATTATGTTGTCCTCCTTAAAGGAGGAACAATGGATGTAACTAACAAACCTCAAATGATGGCATGTAAGAAATAATCTGAGGAAGATCCTCCAGAGTATGTTGAAAAGAGTTTGAAACTCTTAACAGAGCAGTCTGGAGAACCAACCATGAAAAAAATCACATTCTTTAAGACACACTAAGAATGATGTCAGCAAAGCAAACTCTAAGGAACAATACAGGCGTCATTCAGAAGGGGATGATGGTAACCTAGAGACATACTGGCTGTGTCTTAGTAGCCAAATAAATAGTGCCATAAGCCATTGTGTAGTTCCAAAGACGGCTGGAAGTGTCTGCCCGCTGCCATACCACCAAGCCTCCTGTCAATCAGGTTGGTTGCATCCAAACTGCCCGTTGGGAATAGTGATGGGGGCTAAATTCTAAACCACGTCCAGAAGTCATTTGTGAAAATACATTTGTTGGCCCAGGACAAACCACAGAAATGACAACTCCAGCAACGCAAGAGGACAAACATTGCGCTCCAGTGGCTATCCGTGTGTCCTGGCCCTGTTTCATTTGACAGCTCAGGTGTGCAGCCATTACACAGCCCCATCAGTAGGCAACTTCAGCCAGCAATGTAACAGTCAGAAGTCTGAACAGAGCAGAAGACTGGAATACCTGGAAAGAAACCACTGGCTGCTTTTTAAAAGCCTTAATGAGCATCTCCATGACCACACGTTACAGTAATTCAAGGTAAATAAATCCATGTTTAAACTTCATGATCAACTATTAAAAGGTGCATAGATTCTAGATCAGCAAGAGGGTTTGGATTTTATAGGAAGTGACCAAAATCACCGAGCTGACATCTTCCACTTTGCGCTGTTTGAAAAGCTGACACCTAGTGGCAGGTTCCAAGAAAGGGGCTCTGCCACACACTGCTACTCCAACGAGCAGCACCAGGCAGTTTCTAACAGAAGGGAGAAAAGAAACAAAGAATTTAGGATTTGGTCACAGATCCATGAGACTTCTGAAACAGCAATGTTAGGGGCAGGATTGTACTAGCATTCAGATTTCAGGATATCAGGATATTGACAGTGCATGAGAAAGGAGCAGCTCTTTAAGAATCCTATTATAAAAAAAATGCTAAATATACAGAACTACTTTTCACATACAAAAATTTAGATTTTATTCTTGCATGCTATTTTGTTTCCCAAATGGCCTTTTTTCCACCTTCATGAAAACAGACTGAGGACAAAACTCTCAATCAGTCAGTTACATCTTAGTTAAGAATTAGGACAAAATACATGCAAAAGATACAATGCTTAAAGGTAATTAATACGTGGTGGAAGTTGTGTATGCCAGCAGGCCGTAGTAAATTATCACAGCTTAACATAATCAGTAAAACCTAAGACAAAAACATGCATTCTTTTCAAATGTTAAATTCACAAATCTAGATTCACAATGAAGAGGCTCCTTGATTTAAATCACATAATTATAGTAGCCATAGTGGTGCTGTTGAGGCCATGGTGATCATCTAAGACCATCGGTGAAGCAAGCTTTGTGGAGAGCGTTAATACTTTTTATTAGATCAGCTTACAGGGTGGGAAAAGTTTGGGGCATGTTTAACTCTTCTTGTCTGATTTTCCTACTATACTAGCTAGCCTAATATAAGCTATTATCTCCCTGTGTAAGCTTTGTCTGATTATTTAAATCAGCCAAACAAAGACAGGTACCCACTTAAAAACTCATTATTAAGTCAAATGAGCATTTAGGGTTTTTTGCCACCCACAGATGCCAAAGCTAATATCCAGCAGAGACATGTCATTCATTAGTATAAAAACCTCATACCGAGGAGATGTGTTGTACGCTTTCAATTAGCAGATGAAATGCAAAAAAGTTGCTTCAGTAGAATTAACAAAACAGAAAAAAATCGAGCGTTATTATCTATAATAACAGCTAATAATACTGGATTATTAATGGTTATAATTAAGATAGAACATTCTAACAAAATTCTTAACACTGACTAATAAAAGGACTTCAGTATATTCCAACTTTGAAAACATTACTCAAATCTAGAAATTTGATACAATTAATGTTTTTTCATACGGGATGTAGCTTTAAGGTTTACAAAATGGGATGGAGAAAAACGAAAAATAAAAAAGTCTTATAAAAAATAAAGTCTATATAAAATATCTTTTTGTTGTGAAGATCTCTAAATCAAAAGGTTATTTAACAATACTCAGAGAGTAGCAATACTCTTACTCATTAGTATAAGACATTATGTATCCCATTATACTATTCTGTCCTAATTTTAACCACAGAGAAATACCAAAGGTATGTCAAAATGATTTTCAGGAAACTCAACAGCTTTGAGATATTCTCCCTGGCTAGGTGACAACCATATCTGTTGAATTTGAGGGAACACTTACAAGGGTCCCCCATTTTTACATATTTCAAGAAAGGTTAAGATATGAATGCAAAGAGCTACAGTTGGAAGTGGTGTTGGATCTGGTTCCAAAATTGATGCTGAGAAAAAAAAAAGATTATTCTGTTTAATGTAGCTTTAAAAAAAAAAAAAAAAAAAAGTGGGATTCTAGTTTCTGCAGTCTTACAGTTACCTTCAATGTGTTTATAAATCAATAAACAATGTTTTTGCCGTCACAGAATCCTACAAAGCAGAAGATGTGAGTGGTGGCACTTACCTACAGGGAAGTAGGAAGAAAAATAGGATCATGTCCTCTCATTAGTCTAAATATTAAATAATTCTAAATCATGACAAGTTCCATTCAGCTTAAGCTATACCTTGTAAATATGAACCAGCAGATATTCTCTGAAATAGGATTGTTGGAAATCACAGATTTTTTTGTTGTTGTTGTTTAGTGGTACTATTACTTAAAAAATGATTAACATAGAAAAATTTATTACTATATACAAAGTAGGGATTTGTTCTTAGTAAAAACATATTTCTTGTAATTTAGTAAAGAAAAATCTCTAAAAACATTTCTTGTGAAAACCATATAATTAAGGCATATACTGGGCACACTAATTTTCCAAATTGAGTTCTAACTTACAAGTTAATCATACTCAGCCCTGGTGTAAACAAGCAGAATTTTCACAGTTCAGAAATAAAATTGTACATTTTGTGCTTTGTGAGACATTTTCCTTATCTGTTACATCTTAGCAAAACAACATCCTATAATTTTGCACTCTTATCCTATTTTGATCTCTCCAGATTTAAAACAAATTCATATACAGGTTCTAATAGTAAAAACAGCATTTAGAGGGTAAGCACACAAACTTTCATTTATTTATTTTTAATGTACAGCAGAGCTTCTGCAGGTAAGAGGAAATGCTTGAGGTGGGCACTGTATCATAACAGCTAATTCTAACCTTATGTAAATATTAACTGTGTGGGTATTGTCAGCCATTATATTCCTATTTGAAAGAAGAGGTGAAATATTTATTCTCTTGCAATCATTGGTTTTATTTATTAAAATTTATATATATATATATGTTTTATATTATATATATATATGTTTTATGCTTGAATGGTTTTGAAAAGAAATTTAAAAAAACAACTGCAAAGAAACCACGCCACCTTATGGCAGAAGACAGCAAAACTGACAGCTGGTATTTCAGACACCACAGCTCCAAAGGCAAGAGGAGCAAGTTCATAATGTCATAACAAGTGCAAATGCAACCTTCTTCAGACCCATGAGAAATGAGCAGTGTTCACCATATGCCCATAAAAGGAACTGCGTGGAAGTTCACTGCTCAATTTAGAAGACTACGATGATCTTAGCAGGAATCAAACCCACAAGCTTGGAGAGGCATATTCAGTTTCAGACTTAGTGTTTGGGTCAGTACCTTATCCGTTCTGCTTAGATAGCTGGAAACAATACAACAACTGAGTAACCTATATAATATGTTCATAATCATTATTCCAGAGGTGGAGTCTCTAAGAATTTCCTGCTATTGTTATTTCCTCTTCCAGCAACTCTAAATAGATGGCCTGAAATAATCTAAACATGCACTGACAACATTGTGTTCTACTACACTTCGCATAACAGTCGTTGGGAATAACGCTGCAGTAGCAACATTAAAGTTAGAACCAAAACCAAAACATCTCATGCTATTTTACTTTGACTTGTCAAGTTTTGGAAATTATTCTCAGGGTTGGTATTTCACCAGGTGGCTGGGATATATGAAGGCTAAGTGTCATTCTCTTGTAGCATGCAGAGAAAAAAAAAAAGAGATTTTCAAGTGAAAAGCAGCAGCTGACAGAGAGCAGTCCACACCCACGTGGCTACATTTAATAATTAATCCAGATACAGTTTTTAGTACAAATTGTTTCTACTTTGTCCAATTCATACCATGGCCTAGAATTTTCAGTTTCCCCATCTAAAGTAACAGCTTTGACTATTAGGACATTGTGTAACACAGAGACTCCCAGTTCTTCCTGTTGGTGGGACAATTTATATATATTATATATACCGACTGGGAAACAAAGAGAGAAAAATGGATTTCATAGCCCAGTGACTATGATATCTTTCCGAAATTAACGGAGGGTAAGCACCGTGTCCCTATCTTGGTGATTATTTTTGCAATGCAAAACAGCTCCTACAACAGAAATTAAATGATATCCTTGGTGTTTACAGCTCCCTCAGAATATGAGATATTCACATAAATCTCTATGAAATCTAAATCTAGAAGAATGTGGTGTGAACCCACTTTTTTCCTATCACACATGAATCACTAGCACTTGGCTCTTAGATATTCTGAGGTCGTATCTTGCTGCAACCAGAAATTCTGTCAAAACTAGCAATATGTATCAGAAAGGTTTTTTAATTTAGAAAAATTTTCTAATGAAGCAATATGTTCCTAGACAGTTACCAAACAGCTTTATTTAGAAGATCTTGCTCTGTTTGTTGAAGTTGAGCACTTACTATATTAAAGTCAGAAGTGCAAAGAAATGAAAACTATTTTCAGTGACTAGTAAAGAAAAGCAAGACACTGGAAAGCTTCAGACAGGAAGAAATAGACTACAATGAAAAAAAAAGGTACTTTTTTTTCCTTTAAAAAATCTGAGAAATAAGTAGCGACAAATCCTACCTGCATTCCCTAAGCACACCAGAAGCTCCTTCCATATACTCCGTTCCCTAAAAATCCAGTGCACTGAGGTCTCCCCTCCTTTAGTTCAGAGTTAGTGAAATGCCTTTCTTCCTACATCTTGCCACAACAGGAAACTCAGAATATGTCTTTCTTTCCTCCTCCCCTCTCAAACACTTTTTATACACCTCCTTCCCATTTAGAGGAATCAGTGTGCCACATTCCCTCCCATGCCAAAGAACAGTGTAATATGTATTACATGGCTCCTGTGCCAAGAGCTCTGCACATAGTTTTGTTTCTGCCCAACCACAAACCTTCTTCCAGAGAAGCATGATAAAGGGGTAAGGGAAAAATCTCTCCATTTGCCTTCACATCACTATGGGTCAGGTTTTCAGGAGGAAGCACACTAGAAGAGAAGATATAATGAAGCCGTATTCCTTCAGCTTGAGAGATGCTCTCAGCAGAGCAGAAGGAACAGCTTTTCAAATTCAGGTGACTTTTCATTCTCTACTTCTACCACAATTACTAAGCTTTGGCCACCGAGGCCCAGACATCAGCTGACGTTATACCAGATGTGAAATAGTGTTATTACATTACATTCAGAAAACCCCAAAATCACCATACCAATCACCAGCACCACGTTGATTAGGCATTCCCTTTTCCAGCTGCTGGCATATAGGGAGGAAAAACTTATTTAATCTGTTTAAACAGGATCTTTTTCCATACTCTGAAAACTAAATTCCTTAGGGAACTATGTAAAGAGCTTGGTCTTTGTATTCAACACCAGAAACATATGTAACCCCCCAAAACCTTCTAATTGTAAGGAATATCAGCTGAATGATAAAAAGAATGTGATGAACATTAGTTGTTTTTTTTTTTTTCTTGTTGGTCAGGATAATTAAATTCCAACTATTGTTTTGTTCTATATGACCAGCTGCGATGGGTAAAATAAAGTTAAAATTCCCCACAGAAAGAATGGCCACTGCTAGCATCAATGTAAACTATTAAAGAAACACTGAGAAAGTCAGGTGACACCTGAAAGCTCTATTTCCCCCAAACAAATGCCATAATAACTTTTATTACACTACAGACATTGCTTACTCTCCTTCATTTATCACCACCATTAACTACTATACATGTATATTCCTCACCTGGACTCATTTCTAAGTTTTAAGTGAAAGTTAATTACCTCAAGGTCATCCAGTGAACGAGTAATACTAAATCTCTTAGATCTTCCAAATGATCTTCGAGCAGAAGAACGCTGGGGAGGAGCCTGATTTAATCCCACTGAATGTCCAAATTTTGAACCCTAAACAAGAAAGAAAATATATATGATTATTTTACTTCTTTAATTTTAGTACATTACTGATCATACTGACAGCATCTGTATTTTATACAATTCTACTTTTGTCCAGCTTGACTGCACTGATAGAGACAGAATTCCAAGGAGACAGATTTGCAAACCTCTGACAGGACACCAGGTTCAACAGAAGCTCATCACTTACCCTGTAAAGTCATGTATTAAAATCATTAAAGATATGAAAGTACTTTTTCAGACTAAAGTCAAACAATTATTTAGCATTAAGTTACTTTATCAACACAAGTCATCGTTTAGGTTGCTAAAGTGCACACATGCTACATGTAAGCATTAAAAGATAGAGTTTAATGAAATTCCTTAAAATGAAAAAATATTTGTCCTTTCTATAGGAAATTGCCATCCTAGAAGTCATCTCACACAGCTTCTGTTAGAATCTTTTTCCACTCTTAAAAATCTTGTTTTCACTATGCATTTTTTTCTGGAGTTTTGTTACTGTAAAATCCAACTTGTTAAATCATACAGAACAAAACACAAGAACAAAATGCATTATTCTTTTATTCTGAAGAAAGAAACTACCTCACTCTGATATTTCATGACTAGAATTGGTACTGCAATGGTTTTATGTTTTCCCCATAATCGTACTCTTTCTCCTTAAAAAATAACCAAAGGTTGGTTAAGCTACAACAACTCAGCATGTATATATCTACTTTATGCCAAATGGAAAATTCAAGCTTAAACCTAACAGTAGGCACAGTCAGTGACTGGTGCTAAGCAGATGTACATAAACTCACTACATTATGAAAACTTGTGATGATATGCCTGAAATTTTGGATTCCTTTCACTGTAACATTCAGTGTGGGGAAAATTCCTTCCTGTCTTCTGATGTTCTCTTTCACTTGAGAAAATAATGGAGTTTAATTCAGGGTAAAATTTCTTCTAGGTCATTTCAGCATCTTTCTTCATCACAGTAAGCTTCAAAAGTATTTATTAGAACTTTTATAGTTGCTTACTGGCAGCTTTGTAATATTTACTAAAATGTATTTTTCTATCTTTTTCTTCCTTTGGGCTACTTTTTATGCTCTCAGTTCTGAAATATGTGGGTATCCCTTCAATCCTTTGTTTGAATATCTCTGTGTGTCACATTACTGGAGAGAACAATCATAAATTTCACACTTAGAACTTCAAACTAACAACCACTCACAAGAAGTAGAGAACATCAAGAACATTATACCACCACCTTGCTGCAATAAGAGATGAGCCATCCAAGAGAAGATGTCTACCTTTATTTGTTCCTACAGAGTCATTACAATTCTTTAGCAACAGAGCTCTGACAGCCACCACTATTCACAATAGACTGTTTAAAAGCCCCTGGAAATGTCAAGATATAACACAGGATACAGGAATCTGGATCCAAAGTATGTAGCAAGGTTCATCACTGCAACAAGGTAAGACTCCAGCTTCTTCATTTGGTATTAGAAGTGATCCATTTTTATAGGAAATCTCTTTCCCTCCCATCTTTCGATTTAGTAAGATTTTTATTTTTTTTTTATTGGGTGAGAAAAAAAAATGGGGCAGCTTCTGCCAAGGAAAACTGGAAATCTGGCAACTGGAGATTAGCTTCTGAGGTTTTTAAGAGAACATTTAGAATTGCAGTACAAAAAAGCTAAGATGGCTTTTGCTAACACAGTCAAGTAAATGTGAAGACAAGAAAGTTGCTATCTGTAAATTGTCACAGATAGCGCCCACTGGAACAAGTACTGTTCCTAACTTTCCGAGCAGCTTTTGAAATCATCTGTTCCTCCAGGCAGGTATCGCTGAAGTGGTTCGCATTTGGCTCATGTCAGTCGCAGTCCTTCCTGTCCAAAATGTAAGCCTGCACCTAATGCAGTAACCTGTGTCAAACAGCAAGTTCCACATCAGTCCCTGAGTAAATTCAGCAGTATCCATTGCTATTACTGCCCAGCATGTCAGAGTACTAACATGGCAGCTCCTGTGTCCATATGTTCCAGTTAAACCAGCACAAACACATGCATTCATCTTCCAGGCTTCATCACTAGCCATGTATGACCAGACCTGTTTTGGAATTCTTTATTTTTTAATCTGTAAATTAGCGATAAAACAATCAGACTACGAACAGCTCAGCAAATTCTAAGGCTAGTGAAATGAATGCCATCATTAATGGGAGTACAACTGGTGTTTTGAAACTAATTAAACAGCCACCCAGTATGGATTCAGCTTAATTGTCTCTGAGGTCTTTCCCAAGACAAGATGCAACACCCAGAGGACATTAAAAAAATGGTGAAAGGAAACAAAGAAAAAAAAAAGGACTATCAATAGCAGTCATATCTATTTTGAATCATGAATATAATGAATACATTTCACTTTTCTTTTTAATTCAGCCCAAAAAGTACATTAACTATCTAATATATCTTTAAAAAAGCAGAGATTGCCATGTACAATTCTGGGACTGTCAACCAGCAAACACAGAAAGAAAAAAAAATTAGAAAGCAGTGACATTACAAATTGGAGGAAGAGGAACAAACCGCCTGAAGACAAAGTTAATTATATTCCACTGAGAAGCAGATTCTAGATAACATTAATTCTCACCAGATGCCCCATTTTAGAAGGAAATACAGCTTACCTAGTTGTGGTCAGAAAAAATAACAAAGAGAAAGAGGGAGAGTGGATAAAAACATTTGAAAATTGTGTAGTAGTAGAAGAGACAACAGAATATTAATACCCAATCAAACATTTTCTTTATGGTTTTTGACGTTGTTATATAAAACTCACTACTGAGCACTGGATGTTATGGTAAAGATAAGGATCAGGAAAAAAAAGACTCTGATAACAACACAGGGTATAAGAAATAATTATGACATATAAAAGTTCACTAAGCTAACAATTTCCTCAATCCATTTGGATAACAACTGCAATTAGACAAATGTTTTCAGCTGACAAAAATCTCTTTCTTTCAAAAATCCAAACTAGTAATCCTGGAAATTAAGAAAAACATTGCTAAAAAATATATATAAACTAAAATTCACAAAGTATTTAATTTCCTGGCAATGGTGCTCAGAAGTCTTCCTTTTCACCCTTTCTGGACTCCTTTCCAGATATTCAGACTATGAAGGTACATGGCCTTCTTCAGATCAATTCAATTCAATATTTTAAAATTGCCTTGCATATACACATGCAAACAAAACACTGTAACTTAAGCAAACAGCAGCAACATTTTGGCAAGTGTGTTTCATGGGACTCTGAAGAGCTGGAAATAAAAACACCCATGACTTGAAAAGGGAACACAAATATTGCAACTAGATTGTACTAACCAGCATGGCTAAAGAAATCCACAGCTTTTAATCAAATAGAGATTGCTAGTGCAATGACTGATATTAATGTCAATTTTGCAGTCTATTAGCCGTAAAGAAATTATCATAGTTCTAAAAATCTTACGCTATTAAACATTTTTAAGTTACTAAATGGACCTTAAAACACTCAAAACTGTACATTATGTGACCAACAAAATACTGTCTCGTTCACCATTAGCTGCCCAGCTAAAACACTGAAATTTGCTACATGAACGGTGGCATTGGCTTGTTTTGTTTTGTTTTAAATACAGATTGCCCACCTGCCCTAGAACTATTTCCTGTATCTTAAAGATTCTCTTCCAGAAGCAGTGCTGCTGAATCTATAAAACAGAGCTCTCAGAAAATCTAGATATTCAAGTCAATCTAAACAAACCCTATTACAGAACAATATTAGAAACTCTACTCCATCTGATGTTTTACCAGTTGGCTTCATTTTAGGAATCCAGAAACAAACAGAAAAGCACCGAGATTAGTGACAACCAATTGATTAGTGAAAAGCATGTGCTAGAGCAATACATCCTCTGCATTTCACCATACAGATACTTACATGCCTGCTGCTATCATGGTCAAAGTACAAAAGACCGTATCTCCACAAGCCTTCACCCTATTACCATTCCACAGATGAAGAGGTAAACCAACAATGTATTAAAGGAATTGACACAGTGATGGTCTAAAAACTTACCATTCCTTTTCCTATCCTTGTAACAAGGAAATACAAGTCAAATGCATAATCAGAAGAGAAAAAAAAAAAAAAAAAAAAAAAAAAAAAAACAGGACAAGGAATGGGTTTGCATAATCTTTTTTAATGTATAACTAGACCTCCCTTTTTTCCTTAGGCTAACAGGAATCGGTAAGTGCAAATATATTCACATGAGGTAACTATCCATCTGACCAAACTGTAGACTTTCTTTCCCTTCAAATACATTATATATATATATATATACACATTATTATTATTTTAACACGCTTATTTGGCATCATGGGTGAGTTATGTCTTAATCTACTTTACAAACAAGGTATTAAATACAAAATTCACCAGCAAGCAATTGATATAGCAGCAGTTCGTGGATGTGTCCAAGGTGAGAACAATTTCTCTGAGAACAAAAAATGTGTACAGGAGAAAGACAAATACAAGAGTGCAAAACATTGTACCTGATGCATGAACAAAAGAGGGAGTTGAGAAGCACAGGAGCCATGCCAGACTGCGAACAGAGGGCCAGAAAGAGCAAGAATGATCCACTACAAGGTGACTTGCAAAAATCTAGCTCTTTAAAGACTAAGAAAGAAAATGGATGTGCTTAGAAGGAATTTTAACATAAACAAGTTAGGCACTAGTTCCCTATAACTTTTTTTTTTTTTGGCAGCTGTGCTGGGTTAAGGACTCTGACCACTCCTGCCAGCTCCCAGGCTGCAACAGGCTGTCCCCTCATCTCCACTAACAATAAACTGGAACCTTAAAGCTATCCTGTTTGTAACTCAGATCGATCTACAGCCATGTCAATACAACCGAAGATGGACACTGCCACTGCTGGATTGAGAATGACAGGACCTCTTTAAATTGGTAGCACCGACGAAATGCAACGTGAAACTGCGGTCCTCAATGTGATACTCTAGCCTGGAGCAGGAGGGCACAGTAGCAAGTTGATGAAACCTTATCAATTATTCAGAACCCAAAGAAACCAAACACCTTTAGAAAACATCTACAATCAACTTAAAGAAAATTCCCAGCTCTAGAATGCACTGTACCACACCCTTTCATATTTTAGCAAATATTACAACTTTTTAACAAACTGTCACACAAAACAACTTGAAATGTCCCTTTTGCACTGCACGGTCTTTGTGTCTCTCTAGTTAAACATATCCTGCCCTCTCATCCAATACCTCAATATAAATAAAAACTGAGAATTTTCTCCTCTGATACCTGTTTAAAAGCTAGGGGGAGTGGAAAGGAGGTGGCAAGGAGAGGACATCGGCAGCTTTCGAAGTACAAGAGGCTAAACAAGTGGGAGAGTTTTGCTGGGTATTCAAGGCTCCTAGGCAACAACACAGGGAGCTGGGAGCAGGAATCCAGAAAGGGAAGAAAGGAGAAAGAAAAACTGTGAAGGCAAATGCCAGCTTCACGAGACCTTGCCAATTTAATCATTTAAAGGATAACATATTACAGTTTGTGATCTCGAGGGGAAACTAAATGGGATGAAGCTCATCGACCAGAGAGTTTGGATGCTGTGTGGAACAGCAGGAAGAGAGGGAGAGGTAAGCTGTAAAAAGGGGAGCTAATCTAAAATGTTGAAAATATGCTACTCTCTCAAGCCCAAACATCGACATTTATAGAAGGATGTTTTCAAACACTTTCAAAACTGTTCCACAAAGAAAGATAATTTCACAAGGCAATGCACAAGCACAAGAGTGAAATCATTCTTTTTTTTTAATGTTTGAGAGGAAAAAAAAAAAAAAAAAGGTACTTGCAAGTCACATACAAAGTATTAAGAGCTCTAAAAAAAAGTCACTGATATGTAATCACTTCAATAGAAATTTTCTCCTTCTGACTGGGTGGCAACTGGCCACCCTGTTCAAGAGTCAATTCCCCACATTAGCCTTTTTATCTCCTAAAAAGTCCAATCAACCAGGTTCTTTTAACAGAACTCTGTCTATGAGTGCCTGTACAAGTGTCAATTGGAGTATTCATTTCTGATTAAACACCTCTGAAAACTACATAACAAAAGAAGGATGCTGATATTCACAGATTTTGAAAGACAAAGGAACACCACTTCAGTTAGGCCTCAGAGAGGCCTCAGTTTAAGGAGTTCGATTAATACAGAATTTACTACATTCTGTGTGTAACAAACCTTTAACTATTGCCACTATAAAATCATCTCATTTGTATTTGTTCGACTTCTATTTCCAGCTATGGAAGCTTTTAAAAACTCTCTCTGCTTTTAGATTTGACTCTTTGTATGGTAAAGTGCATAATAAGCATTTTAGTGCTGAACCCAGATGCACAGAGTTCATAAAATTTGAAACTTCTATGGATATTCAAAACATGACAAATTTACTCTTGGATATAAAACAACAGAAGGGTCAGGCCGAAGCAGGAGTTCATCTTTACAAAACCATGCAGTTTTAAGATTTCAGGAGAAGTTATAGGAAACACAGATGGCACAGTAATCTCTTGTAGTCAGTGCAAAAATATTACGTAATGCTGGAAGTCTTGGGGAAGGAAGAACAAAGAAATAGATACAAATATTATTCTGCTATCAGTATTAGTCTAAAACCCTACTCTGCCACAGCTGTGTACTGCGTACAGTTTTGGGTGCCACAGTTTAAGAAGGACATAAAACTATCAGAGAGCATCCAAAGGAGGGCTAAAAAGATGGTGAAGGGTCTAGAAGGCAAGACATGTGAGAAACAGCTGAGGCCCCTTGGTTTGCTCAGCCCAGAGCAGAGCAGGCTGAGGGGAGGCCTCATGGCAGCCTGCAGCTCCCTCACAGGGGAGTGGAGGGGCAGGCGCTGAGCTCTGCTCTATGGGGACAGCGACAGGACCCGAGGGAACGGCATAGAGCTGGGACAGGGGAGGGTCAGGCTGGGGGTTAGGGAAAGGTTCTGCACCCAGAGGGTGGCTGGGCACTGGGACAGGCTCCCTAGGGCACAGCACCAAGCTGCTGAAGTTCCAGAAGCATTTGGACAAAGCTCACAGACATGGTTGAATTTTTGGGTGGTCCTTTGGGGACCCAGGAGTTGGACTTGATCATCCTTGTGGGTCCCTTCCAACTTGAGAAATTCTGTGATTCTTAATCTTCCTCCAATGCCCCCTATCATCCATAACCTCCCATTCTTCTGACTTTGTGTCCTGGTAGTTGGGTATCCCTGCACTACAGCAAGGCAAAGCAGGCAAGACTGTAGGCCATGACCTTCCTTCATCCCTCCTTCTATCAGCCAGCATCAAATGTTCCTCTGCCTAAAAAGCAACGGTGCTGAGTTGTAGGACTTATAAATAGAGGGTCTGTGGGGCCTGAGAACAGGATGCATTAAATAATATGGTATGTTGGGTTTGGATCTCTCGTATCCTCAAAGGCATAAAAGAATCTGGGAGGGAAATAAGAAGAGAGCTTGATGTGGTCCAGTCCCCTGGACCATAACAGATACAGACACAGAAAGCCCCAGGGTATAGGTAGGCATGCTGAGAGAAGAGGCTCCATATGATATGGGGAGGGGAGAATGAATTAACACCCTTCAGGGTGCACTGCTGCCACCATTATGGATTGACATCACCTCATAAAATCAAATTAGATGGTGACAGGCTAATTAAAAGAGGCCTAGCATCATTCAGACATCACAGACAGCTTTCCACAAGCTTTAATGACACTACAATTCTGGCTTTGGGGTTGTTGTTTTTCTTTGGGGGTGTGAGGAGAAGGGGCAGCAGTGTGACAAAAGATTAAAACAATATTAATCACCATTACTGGTCCATCCATTTGATCACGTTTAATCTTAACTCTTTAATAATGACATTTCACTACCCTCTAACCATTACAGCAGCATCTTTGATGGCAGTTAGGCCCATGCTATAACCAAGACACCGAAGAGAGGCCATCCTGTCACACCAGAGCACCACGTAAATAAAACCTGTTGCTTGTCTCATTACTAAGGACACCAGGCACAGAACAGCAACCATCCAAATAGTGGCGCTATCCCTACTCTCTTAAAAAAAAAAAAGAAATTGATACTAATGCCAATGGAAAAGTAAGATCATTTTTTCAGTATAACCAGATTACAGTTTATTGTGTGAGCTAGAAGCCTATATCAGCTGGAAACTGAAAGGGAGCAGAAAGGCCTGAGGATATCAAGGGAAAACATGAAGAAAATTTCAAGTAGATACAGAATAACTGGTTCCAAATTATCATAAACATTACCTAGGAACATTAAGGAACTACGGCCCAATGCTCAGTAACAACCAAAAAGGCAAATAAGGGATCATCAGAAAGGGAAAGGAAACAATAAATCAGCTTTATATTCATAAATACCTACCACCACATTTTCAAAATTGCTTATAGTTCCGGTTAACTGATCTCAAAAATAATACAGTAGAAATAAGGGATGAAGATTACAATTCTGTAAAAACTTCTGTATTGGAAGAGACAAAGCTAACTTCCACCTCGAAAATTCGTGATTGGTGGGTGAGATTTAAGAGACAACTACATGACTAGAGATAAATAAATAAATAGGGAATTAGATTGTTCAGTATTTCTCATGACAGATATTAGAAGGTATGAAATAAAATCATATTGGAAAATACAACTATGCACTGTCTACTTTCCATTCTATTAAACTGTGAAATATGTCAGGTGAAATATATCAGGAATGCCAAAGGCACAACTGAGTTTAAGAAACAACAAATTCAAGAGAAAAGGCTTACAAAGGTTATTAAACACAATGCTATGGATTCAGTTTCCACATGAGGAAAGCCTCTCAATCACATGTTGCTGAAAATTAGGATACATTTTCCATGTTTTTCTAAGCAGCTGCTCCTCAGTAGTGTCTAAAATAGGATATTGACCTCAGTATTGGATATCTCATCTGATAGATAGGGATGTTCTTACTGACCTGTTCTTACAAAATAAATATTAACCAGCAGTGCCATATGGCTACGAAAAAAGTAAATACTATGAAGAGGTATTATATGAGGTATGTACAATAGAGATTGGAAAATGTACACTACAATTACACAAAACCATTATCAGGTAATTGGTGTGAAATTTCGGTCACCCGTCTCACAGAATGAATTTAAACTAGAATAGTTTCTGAAAAGGGCTACTAAAATTATCAGAAGAAAGAAACATTACTTCACAGAACTGAGAGACTTAGCATTCCCCACCCAATAAAATGAAAGCTCAAAGAGAATATACCTTCTATGCAAGACTTCGGGCTGTAAGATAAACCAAAAGTTTCTAATGTCATAATAGTGATGTCCTGGAATAATTTTCCTGCAGAAGTCGGGGAGCAAACAATTTTTTCAAAGGTAGATCTGCTAAGTGTATGGGAAGAATGATAACACAACTACCTTAAAGAGCCAGAATTTGGTTTGATGATGCAGAATATCCTTCTCTGATACTCTCTTAGCAAATTTATTGTCTTAATTGCCATTTTAATGATGGAATGAATTTTCAAGCCTTTCTCTTTAAGATTCATTTCTTCATGTTTTTAATTAAACACTTCAGGTGGGTTTTAAAGATTACATATTTCTTTCTGTTAATTAAAGATCTTTATTCTACATAATAAACACAAGTTTGGATTTCTGTTTTTTTTCTTTTTGAAGGTAACAGCACTTAGCCTACAGACTAATTTTATAAACTCTATATTAAAGCTTCTATGCTAAAAACTTAAAATAAAGCCATTTTCAAATAATCTTCAATTCATTCTGTGCTAATTTTCCTCCACACCATTCTCATATTTCTCTTTGTTTCTTAAGATGCCGTCTTCCCTTGTGGCTTCACAACTCAAATTCAGAAATCCTTAAATACCCTCTCCCCTTAATTTGAAATGAGATTTCTACAAAGTCAACATTGCTCTGAAGACACTTATTCTTCAGATTTTATTTGATTTCCTTTTCAGAGAAAAGCACCTAGCGTTATTGCAAATCTTTATACATTTTAAAGATCCTTGAATTGGCCATTATTAAAAATCATTATTTTAAAAGATTACAATACAAATGGAAAGCTGCAGGAAATTTCTAAATATTCAATTGTTTTTAAATTTTCGAACGGCAAAGTATATCAGAGGTCCTATTGCACACGAATACCTCTGAGCAGATAATTCATACCAGTACATTCTCAGATCTAGCTTGGTATTTGGGATTTCAGTTGTGTTGTCTTTAAGGTATATAACGTATATCTCAGATCAAATTCCAAAGTTTTACATTAAATTGTACTTCATAAGAATAGCAATCCATCTGCCATTAATTCAGCTTTATAAACAGCTGGGGTGGAACAATTTTAAGTGAGAGAGCAAACAGAACTGTAGAGGAAAGGGAAAAAAAAAAAACCACATGTAATTATACAACAAAAAAACAAATATGGGAACCACAAAGCTTTGCCAACATTGTCTTTGCCTCTCAAATATCTGCCTCTCAGTTAGTTCACCACCCAGTTACCAACATTAAAAACTGCAGTTCTTGGATCTGAAGCAATTTTTTTAAAAAAATCATCAAAAAATAAAAACATTATATTCTTATCTTGAACAGAGTATCTTTTTAAGTTTTACTCACCTAGAAGTCAAAGAGCAGTTCTAAAGTACAGATAAATTTCGGATCAAAACAGAGTAACAGTAAAAGCTAACCCAGAAAATATATTAGCAAGCAAAGACGTATTAGTGAACTCCAGGACAGGTATTGCTACCTGTCTTCTAAGTTCTTACAATATTCTCAGTAACTTAAGTCATGATGGTTACAAAGCAGTTGATATATTTTGGGGGCTGAAAAAAAAATGTAATACTATTGTTCAGTGAGTCTCAGACAATGAATTTATCTATCTTTCCTTCCTCTAAGATCCACAAATATCATTAATTCATAAATTGATACCCCTCACAAGCACAATCTGTAGCATTCTTAAGGTAGAAGTCTTACAGCGAATGTGAAGCAGAAAAGGGTTTCTAAAAAGCAATACTCAAAATTTTAAAAGCCTTTTTAATACATGTACATCTGTCGCTACTCACTTGGAATAGACCTAGTACCCAAATAGCAGTTATTAAGCTCTGGTTGCAAAATGACTTGTGCTCTCAAATGTTATGTTTGCCTCCACAACATTAAAACAAACTTGTGAGAGGTCACTGCCTAGGTCTCTGTCCTCACAGAGAGAAAACTCAAAGTCTAAACTGACTGTTATGAGGCTTTCCACTGGAGGAAAAAAAAAAAAAAAAAAAAGTATTTTCCCAGTAAAATTTAATTTAAAACAGTAACAGTTAGACATATTTTTGGCCAGGCCCTAGCCTGAAATCAGAGAGTGAGAGCTGAACAAAATCAAACGCATTAGATTAATTTAGTCTAGAGGGGACAGCATGTTTCCCTGTTCAGCAATTCCTCAAGTCCCTTGCCAATCCTAACATCCCCTGATGTTTTCATACTTCTTATGGCGCTTTTCTTTTGTGTAACCCAAAACAGTGCAGAAGGATTGGTAGGTGGAATGCTGAAGGTGGAAACAACAAGGCAATGGCAACGGAAGCAGCACACTGCAAAAGGAGTAACAAACAGGAGAGCAGGAATTATTTCATTCCCACTGAAACCACAATGAGACTCTTCATCTGCTACTCTTGGAGACCTCATTAAACCACATGCCTCTACCCAGTATCATCCTTACAGTAATTCAGGCGCTTCTCCCTACCAGAAATCTTCCTCAGTCATGCTGAGATTCAAAGCCTCCCACTACTTGCTTTAGATTAAGAGGCTTCTAAAAGCCTACAGGAGTCAATTAGTCCCCCAAAGTCTCACAGGATGCTTCAGTAGAAATGTGCTCATGTGGAACTTTTAAGGAACACGGGAAACATGAAGTTCAGTGCAGGAAACAATTGTAGAGGTGCATGGGAGCAAAGATACCAAAAGAAATCTAAATCGGAAGAGGTGGAATAGAACTGAGATTTCCTAGATGAACTCCCAAATCTCCTCTTCCATGTATAACAACCAGTTTAAAAAATAGGGATTAGAAAAAAAAATAAATACAGGCATTATTAGAGTATATATATTCAATAATTTAAGAATAAAATCTTTACAATAACATTATAAAGCAAAAGAAAAAACAAGAACAACAAAAGCCATGCTATCTAGTGATATTTAATCAAATTAGGCAATTTTATTTTTTTCTCCTATTTGTACTTATATTGAACTTTAAAAGGCTTTGTAGCCATATAACACTTATTAACATTAAAAAAAACTTGTGTTTTTACAAATTATCACAAAATTAACTTCAATTCTAATTCACTAGCTGAAAAAAAAAAAAAAATCATCATTAAGGGACTACAACACCAAAGGGAAAATAAAGCTGAGAAAACTCATTTATGTCCTTGCAATCCAAAGTCAGAAACATCAGATATATTCCTACCCAAAAGATAAACTTACCACACCCAGTTCTGCAAGTGTAACCTCAAGTGGCTATGCAGAGCTTTCTTACACCTACACTTGTGCTTTGTACAACTCACAATTATTTTATAGGTGCAGCTATAAAAGAGTTTATGCCTTTCTTTTTCCCAACTAGCACTGTACAGGACAGCATATTTTGCTGTACAGCATGCTCTGATCGCCACTGTTTAGCTACATAGCAATTCTGCTGGATCCAAATTGCACCCAGGGACTTGTGTCCTTTCCCCAGAGTGTAACGAGAGCGTGCAATGACAGCTCCAAGGAAGACAGCATGCAATATGGATGTGCAGAGTCCAGCTCAAAAAACTCTAGCCTTGGTTATCTTTTTGCCTTCTGGTGGTTTCTGGACATTCCCACTTGTAGGATATATTATCCTTCAATACTAATGTAAAAGACAAAAAAAAAAAAGCACCCAATTAAAAAGCAATTTAAAGGCTGCTCTGACAAATTAAACATTAGATTCAGATTAGATTCAGCCACTAGGTTATAAAAATATGAACAGAATCCCACGTGGCCACTTTATACACTTCATTCTAGTGGGCTGCATCCCTGCCCATGGCAGGGGGGTGGAACTGGATGGTCTCCAAGGTCCCTTCCAGCCCCAGTCATCCTATGATTCTACGATTCCGTGGCTGGAATGTGTCTGAGCAGGCTGTGTAAAATCAATCCTTATCCCTTAAAAAGATCACAATACGGTGAGGATGTATTGTTTTCTAGGATATAGCATCTAACCCATCAGAACAATGTTTTAGAATAGACAGCCTTACCCTTCTCTCCGCACAAAGCAAAAAAAAAAAAAAAAAGTTTGAATTTCTGGATATCATTCTATTACGAACAGCAAATTCATACTCTAATATACAAAATCAGAGACTTTCCCTATTTCTGCAGTAGCTACAAAAGCACAGAAATATGGTGATCCGTAACATAGCGTTCCCTGACTATTTTCATTAAGGTGAGAACACAATTACTACTCCATCTCTATGAATTATTCTGAATAACACTAAGTGTTTGCAACTCACGCCAGCAAATGATTTCAAGACATTCATGAGTATTCCTCATTTGTTTCAATAGCCTTCAATAATACCAATGAAAAATTAAAATGCAGAAGAGGTTCTGTTGCCTCAATGAGGAGACTAAAGGCTAAAGCCACATACAAACATTTTAAACATCTCTTTTGCAAACAAATTTATTGTTACTCAAAGAACAGAATACTTATTTTACTAGAAAATGCACTTAAAAGGGAAGAGTAATCAAAGTATTTCATGTTGGAACGTATATTCTAGTATATGCTGGTCTGAGTGATACAGCAGGTGATTTTTTATTTCTGTTCACCCACATGTAGAACATCTTTCCTTTTAAAGTGTAAAATTTTCAATGTGATTCTCATTAGTATATTCTTGACTTCCAGAAAACGGTTCAAGAATTTTAAAAATAAATGTGTGAGTTTTAATTCTCAAAAAAATCCCATCCATATGACAATCACGGACAACATGGCAGTCACAAAGTTGTTGCAGAGACCCTCGAGGAGTTTCCCCAGCATCCCTTGGCAGCTGGTGCAGTACCTGCAGCTGAAGCTCTCCAGTTCCCAAAGAGTGCTTGGGACCAACATTCACAACACACATGGTGCAGGGACTGTGTTTAGAGGGACCTTTTCCTTGGCCCATCAGCAAACCTCTTGGCAAGCAGACCATGAACTCGATGCTAGGGTGGGTGCTGCTTACAAATGAAGCATTTCTGTTTGCATAATTTCTATTTGTTTGTGTTTTTTTGTTTGGTTGGTTGGTTGTTTTGTGTTTTTTGGAAAAGCATGAAACACCTTGTGTTTAAGATCACTTGATATTCAATACATTACTGCAGGTCTGGAAAACACTGGGTTGCAGTCAGTTTATCTTAAAAATACTTAAGAAAAAATAAACTAGTGCGCATAATTATGTACTTATCAGTTTTAGGATGTTTGTGAAAGTTACTGGCTTTACCATGAAAGAAAAGCAATAAAAACGAATCTCTTCAACACCAAAACCAAAATGTTCTAAAGTTTTGCGTTTTAGCCCCCCCAAAAAAATCTATGGTCAAGCATCACAGCAATGCAAAGATTTTGTCTCTAATGGTTTGAAACAACTAATGAATCCATACTGTCACTCACTTTACATAGAGAGCAACAGTTGGATATTTTTAATCAGGTGAAAATTTTCCTTTTTTCCATAAATAGATGAGGGTAACATGATGGAGACTTGAATCAATTATATAAGCTGATGAAAGCTTATATATAATTCTTGAAGACTAATTTGGAGCATGAGGTTCTGTCTTCCCCTGGAGTCAGCAAATGTTTCAAACACAACTCCTTGCCATTAATTCTTTTAATGTAGCACTGATGACCTCCACTTCACTAGAATCCCAGTTATCAACTGCAGACTCCCATGAGATTAGTACCCTCACCAGGAGAACGTGTATGTGGAAAAGGGAACAGTGTGTAATTATACTGGATATTCCTTCCACACAGTTTTATTATTATTATTATCTTCAGTCTTCTTGCTTTGGTTTATAGAAGCCCAATGGTAGTCAAAACAAGTAGATAGGGCAGTAATGTGGAATAAAATCTGAACTACGGTTTACCGGCAGTGTATTAGATTTGTGACCTAATAACGGACACTAAATTAATCATTAACAACTATCCTTTAATATAGGTTTAATACCGCTTCTACTGAGATGTTTGCCAGAGTGTATTTTCATGACATTAAAATCACCTTCTTTTGTTAAGTTTGTAGCAAGTCTTAGACTAATGATTAGACCACATATCTATAAAAATAGATATCACTAAAATGATGACAGTGGCAAGCCAGCCTTCTAAAAAAAAAAAAAAGAAGAAATCAGACTGAAGATCCAGACTGTTTCCATTCTTTTGCTGCTGGAGGTCAGAAGGAACTGCAGTTGCTAGAATGTCATGTCTCCTTTTATTGCAATGCCACGACAACATTTGGAAACAATGAAAAGACAAGAAGAAATGTGAGAAAGCTCTAATAGACAACGCTTCCAGCAGAAGTACGACTCCAGAGCTGCACTCAATTAAACAGGAATACATAAAGCCTCTAAAAAGGAGAGGGAGCCATATTATTTTCTTTATCTGAAATGCTGTAAAATGATAATAATATAATAATATAAATTTAAGTTTCAGTATGGAGATATCATGGACTTAAATACCACAGAGTTGGAGTAGTTTTTTCGTTTTTAGGAACCAGTACCAACATTTTCTTACCTTTTTATCTTCTTTAGACTTCCTAACACTGTGTGGAGGGCCAAATTTGTTTTGCATGCAAAACATCTTCTTGGACCATTCATTTTTATGAGATTTTAACTGCGGCTGACCAAAGCTGCCATCAACTCTGTATCTGTCAGCTGGAATCTTACTCATTGGAGGGGGGAGAGTCCCGCAGTTCACACTTGACCAGCCGTCTGTAGAATCAGTGTAAGACTCCTGGTCGCTAGCATTTCCATGCTGCCACTCTTGTAAAACGTGCACGGGCAACCACCTTTGATTGCCCATGCCTGCAGCGCTTTTCTTTGATGGGGGTACTGAATTTCGGGAAGAAACCAGTGGAACTTCGATACGGGCAGAAGGACATAAGTGCTTGTTTAAATTTTGGGACTTATCATTCTGAATGACTTCTAAAGGAATGTTTCCTTCCTGTTCATGACAGAAGCCATTCCAATGGGAAGCAGACTGATTTTGTCCCCTTCCGACCGGATTTTCCCATATGCTGTTGGGAATATGTTTACTTGGATTGCTCCCCAAATCAACCACCAGAACTCTGTTATTCTTTTCTTCTTGATTAAAATTCCCAATTCCGCTATCACTGTTACTGCTTGTGCTGTTATTCTGATGAGGATCTGCATCACCGTCAAGAAAAGCCCTTGCACGCATTCCCTCAATCAATTCCCCCATATCCCTGTACAGGACAGAAATAAATTGAAGAACAGGTAGAGATGATGTTGGAAACTCCAGACAGCCATTTGTGTCTGGATCTGCTGTACATTCCAGTCCAAAACGTCTTGCTATGCCCTGATGAATTTTATGATGAAATAAGTCCGGATCCACCATAAAGACATGGCAAGATGTCCTCAGAACCCCTTCATCTTCCTGAGCCAAGCTCGCATCGTCATTTGTCTGCATTGTAACTAAACCAAAGAATCTTCTATCGTCGGGGCAAACAGCGCTGAATGCCAGTTTCTCTGCAGGGTATTCTGCCACCACACCTGATTTGTCACTGCAGAGCTGAATACAGTCGTGCATTATCTTCATCATCACTAACGAATGGATTTTTTGTTCCGCCCGTAGTCGCCTCATGCACCCACGAATAGCTTGCAAACTCTCATTTTCCAAATTTGAGGTTGTTGAAGGAAGTTCGATTGAGCCTAGGTAGCCTACAATCATGGCAACGTTTAAAATGCTTGCATCTAGTCCAAAGTCTTCTGCACTCTCCAGTCCAATTCTAAAAACCGAATCATCATTCGGGACCTTGGACATTTCTTCCTTTGACAGTAGGTTTGGATTGCTTACACTTTCATTTCCAGTTTCATATTTAATAGCAGCAGAATCTGAAAATGATCTTTGTTTTGGTGTGGTATTATCTGAGTTACCAGCACAAAGATTAGGATTCTCGAAGATCATGTTGAAAATGCCACCAGACTGCATTTCTTCAACAACTTTCTCTGCTCTGTTTATGCCTAGAGCTTTAGAGTCAGGTTTAGGCTTCAGCCACCCCTTTCCATCATAAAAGCCAACTTCTTCATCACTTGAACATGAATCTATATGACTAATCCCTTCAGCAATGACCATGTGGAGGACTCCAGAACATTTTCCAATAAGTTTCACTACATCTTCATGAGAGGCCTTTTTCACATTAATCTCGTTAACAGCAAATATCTGATCTCCTGCTTTAAGTCCAACATAATCAGCAGGGCTTCCTTTCATAACACAACTAAGAACACATGGAGCTTGTCCAGAAAGGGTAAACCCATAGCCTGCTCTTCCTCTAGCAACTTCCACACTCCTTATTCGAGGAGGGGCATGCATATTGAGTCGACGTTTGACCGTCTCCCCTGGTCTATACATGTTGGGTTTTTTCCTGAGACAGGAAAACTTTTAAATAGTCCGGGATCTTGTCATGTTTCACAGTATCACTCCTTCATCTGATGAAGCTCTAAAGAAAAAAAGAAAAAGACATGTTAATTCTCAATCATATTTCAGTTTTTTAGCACCCAAGATTCCCTTTACTACTCAGAACCACTGCTAGTAAATTCTACCAAAAATTATTGCAAGAGGATTAACAAAGCACTCAAAACAGTTTCAAAGAACAGTCATCATTTTATTAATGACAAAGCAGTAGCAAATGCAAATAAAGTGGTTGTCCAAAATGACAAAGTAATTTAACGGCAAAACTAAGAACAGGATCTAGGTCTTCAGATGTACAGCCCGGCAGTCTTACACTATGTCATGTTATGTTTTCCCCAAGGCATTTTACCTACTATTCAGATAACTTCTGTCTTACTGCACCACTGGGATACAACCACGTTACAGCACAATGAAAATCCTGGATGAAGCTCATCTGCCCTTTCCCAGGCATCTTAAAGTTAGGTAATATCTTCTTATCACCCCTCCTATATATTCAAGGTAGAGAAACAAGTACCTAACGCCCCCATCTAAAATAGCTAATGCCTGGCTCATTGTAAAGGCAACCTGAAGTATCTCAGACTTCGCCATTCGCACATGTATTCCATTTGCATATATAGCAATAAATGGGCATTCAATCATATAGAGACCAAAGGGAACTGAAATCAGATTTACTGTCATACCAATCAATAAATTTACTCAAAAATAACTTCTCAGAAAGCAAACACTATAAAAATTGCATTTCAGTCATTCCAACATCCATATGTTTTAGTTTAGATAAAAGCTTCCAAAAAAAAGAAGAAAAAAGAAGGAACTCCAAATGCTGCCAGTATTAATCTAGTCAGGAGATTCATGACTATAATTAAGATAAAGCAGCTTTATAGGAACAGCAAGAAAAGGTAGGTTTCATTACATTTTGGTGTTGACACTGCAGTTTGGATGTCTCATCCAAATTATACCCAGGTAAGTTCCATTGTTTTAGAAAGGCTTCCCTAAGCAGGTTTGACTTTACTTTGGGGGTTTAGTCTGTATTTTCTTGAACAAAGGGACATCAGATTTTACAGTCTCCATGGAGCAGCTGCAATTGGTAACGTAGTATTGTTTCTGCAAATTGTTTTAATATAGCAATTATCTAGTTTCAATAACTAGAGTTCCTCCATAATTTGAGAGAATAACTTAGATTTACAAAGTAATGAAACTTCACACTTAACCTTTAGATGGAAATCATAACACAAGAAATGCTTTGGAAACATTTAACCAGGCTCACACATTGCTGTAAAAGACCCCTGTCAACTCGCATCCAGTCTTGTGTCTCAATAAGAAGTCTGCCTTTTCCTGTTGAGGCTAAACTTACGACCTCGGAGACCGCTGCGCCTTCAGCTCTCTACAAATAGGTCTGGCACTTTCTGAGGGTACTCATTAAACGTCAGTGAACCTGTGCAAGATATACTTCTTCAACAACAACAAAAGCAACTGACTGTAACAACAAATGCCTAACGATAAATAAATATCTGCTACCTAGGAGTATGGGTATATATACATTTTAATTCATCTTTGAATGAACATTTCTGTTCTCCATTGTCTGGAAAATACTGAATGCGTCCCTTGGGTGCCCCCCAACACTGTGCTGCTAAACCGGTTAACAGAAAGCACCATGATTTCTGGCACTAAAAAGTGTGGTACTAGCTTGCAAGAGGAAAGGAAACAATTAGAAGAGTATTAGATTATTTATAATCTGATCAAAAAATATAAAAAGCAGAAGTCGCCAAGAAAAAAAAAAAAATCAGTACTGTAACACTGAGGTAGCTGATAGAAAAAAAAAAAAAGTCTTTCAACTATCTTAGCTATCTTTCTAATCAATAAAAATTAATCCTAAATATGACTTAAAAAATAAAACTTGATGAAAACATAGTTAGGCTGCTCTTGGGAGGAAGCAAACTGTCCTACCTCACCATCCTGTACTTGCTGTGAGGACTCCATCTAACTCTATTCCGGAGTCGATTTATCTCCTTGCCTTCCTAACCTCTGCCCCTTACACATCAAGCATTTATTGTAGGGGATAACGGCTGATAAGGGAATGTCACTCCAAAACCTACGATGACCATAAAAACAAAACAGCAGGCTGCTTACACCACATTATTTGTCTTTAGTGACGAGGTCCCAGAGCTGTGAAGACTTATAGCTATAATTTATTTGTGTAATTCCGTGTGGGTAAAATTAAGAGTGAAAAGTCCTTTAATCTCAAATCTTAATACATATATAATATATACAGACACTTAAAGACACTTAAAAGAAAAAAAAATGTTTACATCACTGGAAAAGCTATCACTTCTTCACCTCAGCAGCTGAATTGTGCATTATTTGCGGCTATTGCAGCCATGAGAAATAACTGCTCACAGAATTTATCTGAGAAACTTGAGGACAAAGGACCAACGTGGCTCTTCTGCAAGAACCCTCAGCACTGAAACATGCTTTACTACCACAATGGCACGACAGACAAATGGAAAAATTTCAAAAATAATGTTTTTCATAAGCAGGGAGATGCCAAGAGTGGAGGGTTGTGTTACAAACTGTTAACAAATGCGTTATAAAATATATGCATCTTACAGCCTGATTAAAAAGTTAAGTTTTCTAATTGCCTAAGTTTTCTTTTTATTTCTTTGCAGTCTTGAAACCTGGAGCTAGAGAGATATGGCACAAAACTGGCACAAACCTCCATGGTTTCAAAGCAACCGCACCTGAATAATTTTCTACTGTAAGAGATTACAAAATGTGTAATGCACCCAGAGCGCTGATAGAAAGCTTTGTATGTCTGCATGTTTGCTAAAAGGTGAAATTGTTGGGGAACAATGTAACCTGTGTAATTTGTCACATGTAACCAAAGATAAAAGTGGGCTGTTGGTTTTCAGAACAATACTGAATCTTACCAAGACTAACACTAATATGCTGCTGTAATTCTAATAGTCATGGCACTGAATTTTATTACTTTGATAGCATAACCATGTTATGTGATTCAATCATATGCAGTAGGTCAGAAAAATGCTTACACCGTGATAAAACACATGGCCAAGCTTGCTTTGACTTTCTGCTACCACTAAGAATGACAAAGTAAGCCTTAAGAGAAAAGAAAGTCTGTACAGTAGCAAAATACACTAATGAGTATCAGTCAGGAGGATATATGCATTTTAAATGAGAAAACAGGACTCAGCAAAAGAAAAGCTGAATAATTTGTAACACACAGTAACTAAAACTTATGCAAATGACATAGCTTAGTAAGTGCATTGAAATGTCACAAAGACACTGAAAATACGGGATTACTGCTATCATTTGAAAAACATTGAAAACAAAATTACTGCTATGAGTTCAGAAAGCTTAGCAGAATTTGTACCAACACAGCTTAGTAACAGGACGCAGAACAAATAAGAGTTTAATAACTAAAAAAATATTTCAAAGGACATTTCAGACAGAAACACTAACCCATACAAATTAAGAGTTGTTCAAGTCTGTGAAATGACATAATTGGCCCATATACATCAGCTTTGTCACAGAAGTGCCAAACAAAACCAGCACACAATCTGATCTACCATTGAAACCATTTATTTTTGAGACAGAAAACACCAAAAATACCAGTTCCTGTTGAGCTGTACTTTATCCCCCAGACACTGAATTTCTTTATGTAATGTTTTTACATATCCATGCTAGCTTGACATTTCTTGAGCTCTCTCCTACAGAGGAAATATTAATTTGCTTACTTTCAAGGGAGAGAGGTGATTAGCTTCCTGCTCCTACTAACTCATAGCAACAAAAGAGCAAACAGAAACAGGAGATTTACTCCTAACTTAGCCTGCAACCTTAACGGTTACAGAGGGCACGTGAAAGCAGTTACGTGAAGGAGAACGTGGAAATTAAGACACCACTGCTGACCACCAGCCCATTTTGTGAAGCCTTTGGGAACGCACTGATACTCAGCACTACCGTAACCAACTTAGTGTGCTTTTTTGGGGGTGGTGGTGGGGTTTTTTTGGAGAGGCAGAGAACTGGTTGGCTTCATTTTGTTTCTCAACAGCGAGACTGTACGAGGATAAACTGTGCAAAGTAGAAACAGAGAGGAGAAAGACTGTTCCCTCACCCTTCACATGAGTCTTGGAGCACTGCAACACTTCTCGTTCAGCATCTCGCTCTACTCATTAACGCAAAACCGACTTTCACAAGCGATGCTACTACAAAGACCAAACGAAGCTGTAAAATTTGAATTCCACTCGCTATTAAAATGCGGTATGCGTTTATAGACGAGTTACACAAGAAATGTAACAGGACAAACTGTCGAAGACAGCTACCAGTTGTTCGGGAGCCTGGGCGGGACAGTTTTCATCCCCTATCAGCATTCCCCAATTGGCAAAACATACCAGTATGGTTCCTGCGCGACCGCTCCGCCAGAAAGTCATTATTAAGCGCACCTAGCGCGATCACTCAAGAAACACCGACTTTAATCAGCAACAGCAGGCTGAAAAACATTTGTCCACGACACCTCCTCTCACGGCGAGCCAAGGTGCGGAGCGCCGGGAGCACGGCGCAGCTTTGGGGGGCGGCGTGACAAGCGAGGACAAAGTTTGCTACAGCTGCTGTATAAACAGGCGCGCACTTACAATCCGGATTAGTTCGTTTGTTGTACTTAAGAAAGCGAGAAGATGTTGGTGGTGGATGGGCTCCTTTTTTTTTGTTTCCTTTTTGTGTCGCCCCCCCCCTCCTCTTTCTCCTCCTCCTCCCGCCCCAGCCCGGTCCCAAAGAGCCGGGCAGCAGGGCTGGGGGCTGCCCCGCCCGGCCCCCCTCACTCACCTCGATCCCCTCAGGACTCCGGCCGCTCCGGGAGGCGCCACCTTCCCCCCCCGGTCACCGAGGAGACCGCCGCCGGGCTCCACCGCCCCGCGCCGCGGCCACTGGCTGCCAGGAGCCGTCAGTCAGCGCGCTCACCCGGCACGGCCGGCGGGCGGCTTCCCGGACAGAGAGCGGGGAGAGACAATACCCGCCGCCGAGGAACTACAGCTCCCGGCGTGCCCTGCGAGCGGCCGGCTCCCTCAGACCGCAGGGAGCGGGCAGCGCGGGGTATGCTGGGTAGTGTAGTTCTTACTTCTCCCCTGTTCGGTGAGGGGAATGCGCAAGCGCGCGTTGCCGGCGCCCTTTCGAATGAGGCGCAGCAGCGGGACTGGGCGGGTGAAGAGAAATGAAAAGCGAAGTGAAGTGAAAAAGTGAAAAGTGAAGCGAAAAGTGTATTGAAAAGTGAAAAGTAAAGTGAAGTGAAAAAGTCACAAGTGAAGTGAAAAGTGTATTGAAAAGTGAAAAGTAAAGTGAAGTAAAAAAGAGAAAAGTGCATTGAAGTGAAAAGTAAAGTGAAGCTAAAAAGTCAAAAGTGTATTCAAAAGTGAAGTGAAGTGAAGTGAAGTGGTGTCTCACAGCAGTGGCCTGGAGCTAGTTCATGTCTGAGGATGTGAAATCTGCTCCGGAGACAGTGGGTAGAGAAGCACAACCTGTGGCTCCAAAATGGTGTTGAGGAGTGGGGTAGGGTTTGGGGGGCACATCCAGCAGGAGCCCTGCCTTTGGGGCACTGGGGGAAGGAGAAGCAAGCCCTACAAGGGCTAGGGGTAGAGCTGGGCTTTACCATCGAGGCCCCCATGATACAGCTGGCAAGTTCTCAACACACGTTGCCATCAGCCCTTCGTTTGAGAAAGACTAGAAAAGTGTTACCAAAACAGGGGAAAAGGGGAAGATGATACAAAGAAAAGTGAACACAGGCTCCCAAGGAACATAAGGTCTAGGAGAAGGGAAGTATTAACCAAATGTGTTTGCCTTTCCTACAAAACCTGAGAAGTTTTTGTAATCTTTATACACTTTAGAAAAATTGTGATCTTAAATTGTGAAAAAGGGCCTGTAGAAATACTTCGAGCATAGGGGATTTATTCATCTCAGTGGTTATCTCTAGGCAAAGAAAACCTGAAATGGAGCTGAAGCCATCAGTCACAAGGAGAAGGACAATGCTCACCTTTTCTTTCAGATTTTTTTTTCCCCAGAACAGAACATATAACCTACAACTCAATGCTGGCTTGTCTGTAAGAAAACTTTTAAGTTTTAAACTGTGGCTTGATGGTTTACCTTCAGTATTTTCTTTAATTTTTATCCAGTCCAGGAAATTGTTTCTTAATATCCCCTGCCATTTCTCAAGTGCTTTCAGCATACTGGAGATTTTGGGGAAAAATAAAACCACAGGCCAAAAGAAAAGGGAAAAATAAAGGATCCTGCTCTTCCAATCCTACCCCCAACTTCTCATTCTGCTTCTATTTTCCTTGTAAGTCCATAGCAAACAGATTTCTACCAACAAGAAATATTTCAGATCAAGTTAGATGCCAGTTTTGTTCTCATAATAAGTTTAATAAGAAAAGCTTCCAAAGAGGAAAATTAATTGAATAAAATAAGTGCTATTTCTTTTCTTCATCCTCTCAAAATACATGGTATTATGGTTAGTGTAAAATTACATGACAGATCTGCTACCTTCTCCAGACACTATGTCATATAAAACTAATTATTCATCCTTTAGGGAAGCCAAAAACCTAAAACAGAAAAAGGAAAATTTATTGATTCTAACCCTCAGGTAAAAGATGGTACAATAGTTTTCAAAATACTCTTTAGAGATCTAAAGTTGCCAAAATAGTTACTTATCCCTTTGACTAGGAAGATTTCACAAGAAAAACAATAGCCTTCTAATTTTGTAAACCGTCCTGGTTTGTCATCCCTTAATAACTCAATTATTTCCAGCTTCCATGTGAGGTTGTCAAGACTATGTCTGTTGCAATTACTTCTGCCTTTCATGCTACCTTAACAGATCTAGCATCGACTTAGCCCACCTGCTTCTCTGCAGAAGGGAAGATCAGTGACCCATGTAGTTCAGACTGACATTGTAAGCATTTGTAACAGATGAAAATCTCTTTGAAAGTGACAGCTAGAAATAAATGGGAATTGTAACTATCTGCAGAGCTATTTGCAGGTATCCCATTACACTTTTGTTTCAGTTAATGCAAAGAATCAAATTCTGCTTTATTTTTCAAAGAAGAGGGATACTAAGTGGTGTCATCCTTTAATAACTATAAAGTAATTACTCCACGGTAGTGTTGGATTACCTCCTCAGCAGGTACTGAAGTTGCTCTGTTCACAATAGTGAACAGAACCAGTAAGACTTTGGTAGTAGCACAGACGTATGTAATTAATCTGACTTTGCAGAAGGATTCTGTATCCGAGCAGAATTTCCTACATGAGTATTGCTCAGCAAGGAAGAAGTGAACATCCAGACAGACAAGGAAACAGGTGTGCTCACACAGACCTGCCTGCACTCAGGAGCACCCGACTCGTCATGAATGAATTTAGTGCTTTTCTTCAGCATGGGTGGAAATGATGAATAAGCTGACAACAATTCTGTTAGAATCTGGAAAAAAAGTGATTAATGGCCCCTCAAATGTCCGCACAAGGACTTGGCTATAACTTGTCTTACTGCTTTTGCTGCTGTTGGAGAAAATACAGGAAGGAGGAGTGTGAAACAAAGTAATAAGGATTTGTGCCTTAAAGACTTTGGCACATAAGCCTAAGTAGCTTACTGTTGGGTGTACAGATATCTCTATCTAACCAAGAGTGGCTGTCACAAAACTGCTTGTCAGATTTGCTTTGGAGAGATTTACAATGCATACTTTAATGAAGTGTGCTTATTGCTGTTACAGACATCAGATGAGAAGTCAGAAAATGAAACTTAGTCCAGCATCTGATGAAAAGTCTATGGGTTTAATTACCATTGTTTAATTACCTTGGTTAAATGAATGAAAGTGTTGGTTATGCTGAAAGTGTTTTATTTTAATCATACAGAAATATCCTTGCACAAATGTCAGTTTTTTTCATTTAATGTTTTCAACATGTTCAAAATAATAAAACTGGATATAAATGTCAGCATTAAATGTTCCTTCATTATATAAACTTCATTCTGATTTTCCTGGCTAAATTTTGTTCTTAACATCAGGGAAGATTGTATATCATATACATTATAGTTAGCTTTGTGTTGACAAGTTAATATGCAGTTGGGAGCTAAATCTTCATTAAGAGCTTATTTTCTAAATTCAAAAAGCTAGTTCTTCTTCAGTCAACCATCAGAGTCTGATTCAGAGGATCAGTGAAGATCATGTTTCCCGCATTGAGAATTGCAAGACGAATACAGCCATCAATATCTACATTGTTTTACTAGTTAATCCAATCTTTAAAGATGCCTTTTCGTTTCTTTTAAATAGTCTTCTCCCTAGTGGGAGACACTCTTGCCAGTGGGGAATTGAAGAAACTATTTTTTTATCAATGTATTTTGGTTTGGATGATGGTGTTTCCCACCCTAGTATACTGATGTAAAAGAGTCTACAAGGAGCTGTGAAGTAGTAGAACTAAACAGGGACACTGATCTTGTTAAATCTTGACTGGCCAGTAGAGGCTATATCCACTCAAATCCGATTTAGACATAAAAGGATTGATCTATACACCGTGTGCATCTACTTGGCTTTGTAATTGTGTCCTTACCTAGAATGTTATTTAATGAAAGATTACAATATAGTAATACAGACGTTGGTGGGTGGAAGATTCTTGTGTGTGCTTACTCAGATATGTGAATGATACAATTTGCAAAACTGAAGCTTTACAAAGTAAACAGTCTGCAACATCTTCCTCTGTGTGGAAACAGGCACAGCCAGACCATGGTAATGAGGGCTCCTTTGGATAGCACTGCAGTATAAACGAAATCATCCAGTATTCTTAGAAAATGCATGTCACTACAATAGAATGTGCTGTATTCGTTCTCCTAAATTCATGAACATAAATCAAATTAAGCATTTTGTTGTAAACAAGAATTGAAAACACAAATCATTTCTTGCTGAGCTCTAGTTTTCCTCCCTCACCTACAATAAGGTATGAGTAAAGCTGGTGTCATGTTAAAGCTGCAGTGCTGATGAGCAACCCTAGTACACACATAACCAGAACATCTACTACAAGCAAATATATATAACATCCTTCTGCCAAGAACTGGAGACCCAAGAATTGGTTTTGGCATTACTGGTGTCAGCGGAAGCACACAAACCTCTACTCACCGTTACCTGTGGGCAAATGGACAGCACGTGCCCTGCATTCCTCAGTCCCTGAGGAATACCTAGCTGATCCAGAATGGTTTTAAACTTTTAATTTCATACTGTGTCACAGACACTTGTACTTCTAGTATCAAAACACATACACAAAAAAAAAAAAAAAGTAGTTTTTGTTTGTTTGTTTGTTTTTTCCAAAGGGATATCTCTGAATATAGAAGATAAAGGCTTTGTGTTTGATTGTTTTTCTTTAAGCCTTGGAGCTTTATTCTTACAATTCAAAATTAAGCTGCCATGGCCTTGCTGCTCCAGTTAAGCAGTGTCTTCTCTCCCACTGGGCTCATTTAAGCAGAGTATGTTTCATCCCATTGGGCTCCAAAATGTGTATTATGCAGTGGCTAAGTTTATATGTTCTGAAGAGGCATTGTGTATTTTTATTTCTGTAAGGAAAATGGATATCTCAGGGAAGGATTCCTTGTGGTTTTAAGTACCATGGGAAAAAAAAAAAAAAAAAGTCATTATCATCTCAGACAGCAACAACTTCTCTAAAGAGTGAGCAGGGCTATATCGTGACTATGCAAGTGACATATCAGGACTCTTCTGGCTAAATTTATTACTAAGCACGTTTTTGTAAGCAATGAAGCAGCACAAATCTCAGTCTAAAAGTGTCACTTTTATCCCCAAAACTCTGGAAAACATGCTAAGTGTTCTTCAAGCTCTTACACATTTCCATGAAAAGAAACAATTGAAAATGAGCGCCTGAGGCACTTGAAGAGGTGACATCAGTAATAAAGTCTCTTTGCACATTCCTCTAAAACATAACCCCCCTGATAAAAGACCTTGTCACCACAAAAAAAAAAAAAAAAAAAAAAAAAAAAAAAAAACAATGCGGGATGCAGCATCAAAGTGAGGAGGGATCTTCACCTCCTCATTAACCCTGGAATGAAAGAACACGTTTTACCGTCTCTGCACTTGGAATGTGACAAAATCAAGTCCAGGGATTTTCCAGTTTCTCATCCAAGCTTTTAATCTCCAGACTTGGAGGACCAACAGGAGGTCCTCTGGGACCAAGTTCACACCATCTGCAGAATCCCTGACAGAGGCACTGCTCCACTTGTGGGAGTCTCTTCTCCTGAGGGTCAGGTGAAAAGGCACAACATGACTGGTGACACTTCGGGCTGCCCTACCTCTCAGATCTGACTTACCTCAGGTTCACTTCAACCTTTTCCACCTCACAACTGAATGGCTTTTAAGATGAGAAGACATCTGCTCCTTCTGAGCAAAAATCATGATTATGAGTAGAGAAACTGATTAAGATACATCTACATAAGGTAGAACAATTTATTTTTGCTCCACCAGAACTTCGGTTTCATTTAATATTATCCTCCCAGTTACTGTAAGTGACTTTTTGGAGATGACAGAAATTGATTTCACTATTTGTTAAGAGTTTTAGCCTTGATAGCAAGTGTGGGAGTCTCCTCAGTACCCACATCATGGCATCTTAAGGTTCTTCTCAGAACTAGATTAAGGTCTTCCCTCCTACTAAAATTTCTATTCCATAGTAAAACTTGAATCCTATACTTACGTATCTGATGGATCGATTCTTTGAACTGTGTCGTGGTTTAACCCGGCCGGCAGCTAAACACCACGCAGCCGTTCGCTCACCCTCCCCCCTCCCTCTCTGGGACGGGGGAGAGAAATGGAGAGTGAAGCCCGTGAGTTGAGATAAAGACAGTTTAATAAGACAGGAAAATAATAATAACAAAAATAATAATAACAATAATAATAATAATGATACAATGGTGATAATACGAAAGTAATAGTATGTACAAACAAGTGATGCACAATGCAATTGCTCACCACTCGCTGACCGATGCCCAGCCTAACCCTGAGCAGTCCGGCCCCCTCCCCCCAGCTAGCCACCCCTATATATTGTTTAGCATGACGTCAGATGGTATGGAATACCCCTTTGGCTAGTTTGGGTCACCTGTCCTGGGTCTGTCCCCTCCCAGCTCTTACTGCACCCCCAGCCTGCCCGTTGGCAGGACAGAGCAAAAGGCTGAGATGTCCTTGGCTTAGTATAAGCACTGCTCTGCAACAATTAAAGCGTCGGGGTGTTATCAGCACTCTTCTCATCCTAAGCCAAAACACAGCATTCCACCAGCTACTAGGAAGAAAATTAATTCTGTGCTAACTGAAACCAGGACAAACTGGTGGCATTCAGCTTCCTCCTTCACCTTTTTAAAGGATACAACATTTGTGGTGGTCATCGCATGGTGATCCAGGTGGTTCCTGCTGAAATCCAGGAGATTATGGTTTATCCTCCACAACCTGCCTTTCCTTGATAATTGGCTCACTCCAAATTCTCACTCTAGCATAACATCCTAATTTAATCTGAAATAGAAAAATGAGCTTTTTTTCTTTATTTTTTTTTTCCATAAACCATATTTATTTTAAGACTAAGTCTGATGACATGCCTAACACATCAAGTATACTCTTTATTTTCTTTTGAGGAGGCCAAGATCACAAGACCTAGCTATGTCTCCAGCTAAGAGATTCAAAGGCATAGCTATAGAGAAAGACAGGACAGACAATTGACTGTAAGGACTATCAGAGAGGAATATTCTTCTAGCACTGAAGAACAGTGCACTGATGTTCAGGCAACTTAAACTTTCATCACACATCCTGCCATTCCTCTTGTTTCAGTACATTGGGTACCTGTCTTCAGCTGAAGACCAGTACCCTTTGGTAAACAAACTACAAACATACGGGATGCTGCATGGAGTCATTCATTGCACAAACACATGCATACAGACAGACATTCAAAGAGAAGGAAAGGCTTCTTAAGAATAAAGTTCTTCAAGGTATATTGTATTTTTTTAAACCAGCTTCCTATTCTGGTTTTCCAAGTCTGTAGAAGTTCCTGGGATTCTGATTTAAGTCAATAAACTGGTGTAGGTACAAACTGTCTAGATAAATCAACACATGTGGGGACCTGCATGGTTTTACAGCTATTACTGAGACAAAATTAGCTGCTCTCCACTGCATACGTAATATGACCAGAACACATCTTCAAGGAGTCCAGCAATCTTCCTGCTATATATTTAAATTAATGCATCTAAATTAAGTTCATGGCTCATTCACATGAGAATGCATAAAGCAAATCACCAGAAGTTCCTGCCAGCAAGGAGACACAAGCAAAGTACAGGGTTTCTGGTGTAAGCTGTATTAATGCCTGTGGTAAAATTCAGTCATGGTTTTTACTGCCTGTTAGCCGATGTGAACCAGCCCTAAACAGGCTGACATCCCTGCATCCCGGTGAGATGTATAGATTTAAGCCCTGTGTGGACAGCTTTATTTTTTTATGAAAGATTTACCTCTGGTGTGTTTCATCTTTGTCTAGTGAAGTAACAAGTTAAGCCAACTGAAGAAGAAGTATTTAAAGTCTACCCATATCAGTTTAAAGAACGTATACCATTAGAGTTAACACCTAGTTCACGTGAACAAGGTTTTATGTGTCGATAAAGGAAACCGTATTTGATTTAATTATATTGAAGTAAAGATAAAGTAATTATCATTAAACGGGGAGGGGAGGCATGGGACATGGGACAAATGAGGATCATGGAGAGTTTTTTAAGTAGTTTTAATTAATTTTCTAAATATATTTACTTTCTAGTTCATAAAAAATTACATTCCTATAGCTTCCCTCCATGAAACAAGCCTACTTCAAGCTGTGATAAGTGCTTCTCAACGTTTAAGTATGTAGAAAATTTTATACCTTTATAATTTTATGCACCAACTCTTTTTTCTTACAATACACAGCAACCCAGACCTTACCCCTGAGATAACAAGATATGATCAGGAAGTCAGACTTTCACTGAAAATGTTACAGATGCCAAATTTTACAGAATCCAAATTCAGATATATATTTTTTAGCATTTTAAACATTTTAAGAATTGGTTGCCAAATTCTTAGAACCTGATGTTAGAAGCAAAACTCGAGACAACAGAAGTTAAAGAGAATTAAAACAGTGATTGATTTCCAGATGACTGAAGGCAGTTTCTTTAAAATATATTTTGGCATGTGCTGCTTTCTATTTCTTTAAAAAATGTTTTAAAGCTAGACAACGGATATGGAATGCAAGCAACACCTTTCTCTACATAGCAAACATTTGACAAAGATACAGCTCTCAAACAGGATCAAACTGAAATCTTATTTGTAGTAATTAGCCAACTCTAGATAACTGGATGGTGTTTGTTGCAGATAACTGGTCTGTTTTTCAAAGAAAATACCTGAAATTATTCATCCTCGTTTAAAATGTCTTTCAGTAAGACATTTTAAAATAACACATAGGAGAATTAAATATTTCCAATCTGAAAAATTATGCATAAAAACAGCATTTCACCCCAAAGTGGCAAAGTAATTTAAATGTTTCTGGTAAAACACTTTAAAAGATCAATACAGAAGTTTAATGATGTAGTCTCAAGCTTGCACACACAGGAAGTATGCTACCCATAAAATCAGGGGAAATAGATCAGCAATCTAGAGACCAGATGGTTAGTATTTACTTGCTGACATAACACCACCAAATGTTCCTAAATTTCTTTTTCAAATTTGCCTTCCGCATTACATTATCAGCATAGGAACCGATCCTTGAAACTTATACACACACAGTTCATTAAATTTATTCATATGAGTAGTGCCATTGACCTTACTGCTAGAGACTTAGTAAGGACTAGTGACAGGCTGACAACTTAAGGTACGTCTGCATTGAGACATAGGCTCTTTTTGCCTATATTGAATTGGGCAGACAGTCTGGAAAAATAACTTTAAAAATTGTGTGCATGTCTTTTTCTCCTGGTTTTGTACTTTGCAAAAGAGATAGATAGCCATTTATGGAGAAAATGATAAAGACATTCCATGTCCATAAATATATTACCTGTTTTGGTGGATAACTATTAAACTTGGCAAGGTCTGAAATAAACTGCCCCTCCAATATGAAATCAAGGATAAAAAAATAATTCAGTTAATTACAAACAGTAAATGTTTCTGCCAACATGTGAAAATGCTGTTTAATTATAATGGAATCCTCTTACAAATTGTTTAACCCCTCTGGTTTGTGAACAATATATTTGTTTCCAAATATTCATCCAGAGATCATGAGAAAAAAATGTCACTACTTACTCTATGCTATTTTTGACTCATCTAACTTATCTGTAGATGTCTACTCAAAATACACAGTTTCACTATTAGCTCTGTTGTTAAATCAAGTGTTTAAATCTAGTGTTCCTTCTCTTCCTCATAATTAGTAGTTTTATTTGAAGGCATTTATTTGCCCCTTTCCCAACATATTTCATCCATGATGTAACATTTCACCTTTCATCACATCCCCCTTCTACTCAATTCCTTGCACACTTCCCAATGTCTCTTTTTCTCATCTGTCTCCTCAGGTTTCTCTTCATTCTATTTTTACATCACTTACAAAGTAACCTGCCTCCAGGCAGTCTATTTCCTCCCCTACTTATTTTTTCTATTTACACCATCTGTGTATGTAATACATGAGCTTCATTTAGTGAAAGTGATATCATACTGCGTTGACTTGAGTACTGCCCTAAAAATAACAAATTTGTTTTCGTGTGCTACAGCTTATTTGTTGATCATACTTCTAGAAACCATGAGCGAGTTCCTTTAATGTCATAGTTACAATGCTAAACTTGAGTAACCCCTCATGTGCTCTCCTTGAAAACTTATTACCTTCTCATCTCCCTACTCCCGACATACATGTACAGATCCAGAAGCAGTGTCTCGCTTTTGCAAGAATTCTAACAAGCTTTTTAATTCCAGGCAGGTCTTTCAAGTTATAATTGGTCTGAACATCTCAAATATTCAAATATCTTTACCTGCAGCTAACTGTCCCATATACCCCATATAGATGAGAAGTCTGTGTCTACCTTCAAAAATAAAACCAGAGAAATTACATGGCCTAATTTTTCATGTAAATGTTCAGTCATTACTAAAATAAAACAAACAGCAGCAAAAATAAACTATGTAAGCAGGGAATTCTTAACTTGTTATCAGAAAAAGCATTAGAAAAATTTACTGTACATGAAACTAGTCAGATTTATGTGCAGCAGTGCTGTATTCACTCTCTGGACAGAAACAGGGCTAGAATACAGATAGTCTGGCAAAATGGAAATAGAGTCTTTTGTTAAAAGATTAAAAAAGAAATAAGTGATTAAAAATGGTACTTTGTACAAAAATAAAACCTCACAGCCTCCAAAAAATGACACTTCTTTTAATGCAGTTAATGTAGGACTCTTCAGAGTCTCATCTAGAATCCTGTATATTATTCTGGTCATTCATTTCCAAGAAGGATGACATCAAATAGAAAAAAATAGCAAAACAGTCATCAAAATAATCTCTACCACGCAAAAGAAAAGAGCATTATTCTTCTGAAGAAGGTCTGCATGTGATTTGACTGCTGTCTCTCAGGATTAATCACTGAAGAAGCAGCAAAATCTGTAAATACAATAGGTATAAATTGACCTGGAATAATCTTAGAAACAGTCTTCTAAATTGCAGTTTACCCATCTGTAAGGCAGTTCTTTCGTAATTCTGGAGGCAAGACACATCCTAAAATACAGCTCCACGCATTTACAGAAGGGATTGTATGACGTGGCTGCTCATGGTAGCAGGCAAAGAATCAGATTTCCTTCATTCCTGTGTTCCTTCAGCTCCGGAATTGTAATTCTTATAGCATGCAGGGAGAGGGGCACAGTACAAAGTTCAAATATGCTGCCACTGGCATTGCTGATTAATTGGATTAAATGGTTATATGGTCCGTGTAAATAATATCAGTAAATATTATTATTTCCCATGGAGTCAAGGGAGAGTTTCTTTACATCTTCTTGTAAACCAGATAAAGTCAGAAAGCACCACAGAATTCAGCCTACCTATGTCAATAACACATCTACAACTGGAATATGCAAAAGCACAAAACATATTTTCCCTCCCTCATGTGCACGTATGACAATACTCACCTGTATGACACTAGGAACAGTCCTTCTTTTAGAAGTACTTGTGCAGGTAGACACATAGTAAGGTTTCATGATTCTCTTTCAGAGCCAACTAAGTCAATTTTAGGTACACAAAAGTATTTGGAGTTTCACTTTTACTAAATGTAAGCTGTATAATTTCACCCTGTCTTTGCAGAATCAGGCCAGACACTTGTCCTTTTTTCAGTCACCCACTCACTGGAGTAGAGTGGAGTAGAATGTGAAGGAGAATTATTTCACTTATCTTTGATCAAGCACCATTTTCTGCAGGTTCTGTCTTCTACTATGTTTGCATTAGCCTTATATGAATTAAACTCAGTAGAAATTGACTACATTTATATACAGTAATCATGTTTTAGAGCTGCATTATTCTTATCTTCATACCTTCAGCAGCCTTTAAGAAATATTTCCATCTATTATTCATTTCTTTGATGAGTACAGTCTTTATCCTGTTCACCAAACAGAATTACAGATTAATAATTTGTCTGAGTTTTAAAATAGTTTAGATAACATTAGTTTAGCTAACAATAAGATAAAATATATAGAAAAATGCAAACCTCAAAAATAATGTTTCAAGAGAAGACATTATTTAATAGTGAAAATGGAAGATGGCCTTATTTCCTAGCACTGACATTAGACTTCTATATCTGAATCTAACCTTAGGTACTCAGCCTTGCAAATACATTGAAAGCAGTAGAAATATGCTCTTAAAGGAGAAAGCAAAAAGAAATGTATATAGGAATTCAGCTGAGGAACTTTTGAAAGTATGTTAAATGTTATTTCAATATTACCTTTCACTAAAGAATCACTTTCTAGTAATTCATCTCAAAGATTTAAGTACAATCCTTTATGCCTTCAGCTCCCTCTTGTGGTATATCAATGTTGATCTGCCTTGCAGCCACACCTTAAACATCTACTTGTGTTATCAGATTTGCACCACCAGCAAATACTGGTGTAGAGGTGTTGAATGATCTTCATGACTTCCATCTATGTAGTTTGCCACCAGCACAGGATATCTTTACACTGCAATCAATAATTAAAACCTTTGACTGTGATTATCTCTCCCAGTATTTTTCACTGTCCCAAAGCATACTGTCTAACCCAGAAATAATAAATGTTTCTTCTTTTTCTTTATTTCATTTGATAGATAGATATATATATGTATATACACACAGTACAATATTTTTTTCTGTGATAGAGAATAAATGAGAGTTTTCATTGCTGGTTGTTCATTAAGTCAACAGATTCCAGTTAATAATGAAAAAAATTAAACATTTAATATCAAAAGCAACTTCAAGTATCTTCTATACATTTTAGTATTCAGTATATAGTAAGGATTTGTTTGTTTGCTTATGAAAACTGTATTTGAATAGACTATTTTTACCCTCATACTTTAGAGTACTATTCATACCAGGCATAGAGTTTAAAAGGATGCATCTCGTCGTCCCAAGTAGCTCTTCACAAGAACCATAGGTCACTTGAACAATCACTGTTTATGTTTCAAAACAAGGTTTAATCAACAGCAAAGTCAAGATGCAATTAGCATTTCTAGGAACACATTATTCTGTTCCCCTACAACAGGTCAGGGTATGGTCCTTGATGTGAAGAAATATACAACACATCTGTTTGTAAAACAATATCTGACCTAGGCATAATAGTACCGAAGTTCCCAGAGCTTCATCCCTTATTCTTTCTGTATAAAAATAATTCAACTTAGGCATATATTGCACTATTTTTTTCATGCCAGATAGCCCTCACACTGCATTATCTTTTCTCTTTGCTTATCTAAGATTACACTAAGGTTTTAATTTCCATGGAAAACCAGGGAACAGGGCAACAGACACACATAAGGTGTGTAGCAAGGGGATGTCTATAATATCAATAATAATCTCAGAGGCATTCACAAGGGGAAACTACACATTGGATTTGGAAATCATTTTCTCCAGTAGATTCATCATTCTCTCCTGTAGCTGTAAGCTTTGAACTTGAATGATGTTTTGTTGATCCAGAATCCTGCGCACTTCTCTACAGGTCTCTTCCATAGCTCTGCTTAACTTCTTTTGTTCTTCCAACATGGCCTCCATTAATTTTAGCTTCTTCTTTTGAAAGCTGCAGCTTTGCATTTTTCTTTTCTTAACTGGTCTTTCTTCAGTTCTGAAATAGGAATATTTGCTAACAATTAAATTCATATTTATGGGGAGAAAAAAAAAAACTATGTTAGGACATAAAAGTCTGTACTACATTCTTGGTAAAGTTATACCTAAGTTCAATTTAAAAAAAAAAAAAAAAAAAAAAAAAGGTTCTCCAATATATTCCCTTTCAGGTGCATGCCAAAACAGAAGTATTTACTACAGTATATTGCATAGTGCTAATGACTGTAAAAACATCTTTTAAAATCCCATTATTTTTAACAAGATTTTCCCCCACAGAATACCAGTCATAGTACTCTGTTTTTATCTTGATGTTTCTTACATAACGAGTCTACAAGCTGTGCTGGGAGAGGGGTTTTGCCCATCTGGTCATTATATTTGTTATACTTTAAACTTCAATTCTAAAGCTGCAATAAACATTCCACCCAGAGAAAGCACTGCACTGTACTGTTTTTTGTAGTGGTAAGTTACAATTCTAGTTTTTCAAAGCATCATATCAGCAGGACTGATACTGTTACTGCATGCTAGTCTCGGAGTTTGTCCTTGCACTGAGACACAGCAGTAGCACTGACTGCTTATTTATATACTACATCATAAAACATTATAAACAACGTGAAAGTTGAGTAGGATACAGCTTGCAAGACTCCTTCATTTCTTACAGGTCACAGATGGATGACATTTCATATTTGCCTTTAGAGAAGATTGCCAATTGTAGTTCAATATTTTTTTTTATTCAAATGTATTTGTCACAAATACAAGACATTTTGGGTGCTTTCTTCTCATTCTTAGGTTAACTACAAGTTCTATCAGTTAAGATAGAACCATACCTCACTTCAAACTCCTAGCATTTTAACACATAATTCAAGCAAATTATAACCCCCTACCTGTAGTTTTCCCTTCATCATACTATACAGGCAAGACTTTGTATTCAACATAGTAATCAATTGTTATTTGGAGATTTAACAAAAAAAAAAAAAAAAGAACAACAACAACAAAAAAATCAAACAAATGTTCTTCTGAAATTCAAAAAGTGTATTTGTAGCCTTTGGAGAAAAACAGATTCCCAGACCCTAAGGCTGCCATGTTGATATTCCTCTAGCAAAATGTCTCTAAGCGATCTCAGGTAATACAATTTAATAAATGCTTGTCTACCTTCTACCTTTTATGTCCTTATCTGAAATCTGTAGAACTGCCACATGCAATTTGGGTCATATTTGGAGAATTTTCTCTATACTGCATCACGCTGGTTTTTTGTTTTGGAAAATAGAGAGAAACCTAGCAATAAAGACTCTGAAGATGGAAAGTTCAGGTGGCCATCCTAACTTGGGGTGACAGTGCAACACAGGAATTCAAAACCAGCCTGCATGGCATGCACATCAGAACACACACATAAAATCCATTTCTCTTAATGTGTAAGGTAAGAAAGAAGCGTACTGGGCTGTGAAAGAGGAAGAAAGGCAAATAGAAGGCAAACATGCGAGTGAACTACACATCTGAAAAACTTTCAATTACTAACGGGTAGCTTCTTTTCTAACTTAGAGTGACAGTCCATGCATTCATTCACACCTTTTGTAACTCAAACTGGAGTCCCCAACATCAAAGTTATCTGATGGTGGGTCTCAAAGTCCCTTTACACAAACAGCAATCTCAGCTGTGTTCTGCCAAACACAGCATTCTTCCTAGGTGAAATCCAATAAGTAGATAGCACAGTTGTGAGTAGCATGCCATATCAATACCGTGCAGATTTCAAGGTAACCTTGACCAAGGACATCAGCCTAGCTCTTGAGGAATGTGCTTTTACTAATGTGAAGAAGTGGAGTAAGGAAGGAGGTCACTCAGCTGTGGCAGATTTGTGTCATAATTTCCATGTAAGTTCTTATCCTGCTTGACAGGCTTTGTATAACAGTGACGGTGACATTCCGATCTCTCAGCAAGAAAAAAAATAAACAACCCTAAACACCTGAAAGACTTGATGCAAATATAACAAAACAACACTCTCCCTGGCATTTAAGTGTGTAATGACCCCCAAACAGTGGAGTCTAAGAAAAGAAACAAGTGGATCAAATTAAATGCTATTAAAATCTTAGAGAAAAAAAATAGAAATGGTTTTGAGGGAAACTGTTTCAATACTGTTTCCTGATTTTAATGTGATGTCCCTCTGTGCACAGGTAAGAAACAGCAACAATCTGTCTTTACAAATGTACGTTGACATGGTGACCAAAGACCATTAGTTTTCAGATTATCCAAGTATTCAAAGTTACTTGTACAATACAGCGGGTTTTGTCATCATTACACTGCTACACCATGGTTCTGAGGAAAGGGATAAACCACCATCTTTATGTTTGTTAATCAATTTCAAAAAGTATTCAAAGTGAACTAACCTCATATTTGATTTGGGGTATCAAATAAATGCATGTGGCTCAGCGCAAACTGCGGGCCAAGCTGATCAATAAGGTTATCACAGTCAGACAATCCAGCAAGAATGGGTCTTGGCTAACAACAAATTCTTTGCTCCCATTAATCTAAAGGCCCAAATGATTTGAATTGTGCTTCTCAAGGAGGCTGAACTGGCAGAAAAGGTCTTTGGCAGTGTAAGAACAACATTAAATTTGTTATTCCAAGGTTCCCATCACTGCTTTCACATTCATAAAGAATGCATACTTTCTGGTAGCTGGAGCAACAAGCCAATCCACTTGCCAGAAAAGTCACCTTGTGAATTTTAAGTCCTCTGTGAAGAGAAGTTTATTCCTGAAACCTGATGGGTCTCTCCATTCTCTTCACTATACAGTATTACAAAGTAGTTGTGGTAAAACTTATCCATCTGAAACGGGTAAGAGCTGGCTTCCAGAGCCACAAGAGGGCTTGTGTCCTGTCAAAACAAGCTGCAGTGAGAATGGTCCTTAATAAGGAATGAGAGGGAAAATCTGGGGCATGTAGATGGTAATGAGCTGCACTGAGTATTGCATCATCATTCGTGGTGGCTGTGACTGCCATTTCATCTTTATTTCAATCAGGACAAGAAAGAAAGACAGGGAAAGACAAAGAAAGAGAAAAACAGAAAGACATAGAATGACAGAAACAAACAAACAAACACACAAAATATGGAATGTTTCGGTTTGAAAGATTGAAAATATACTTTATTTCTAAGAGAAGAAAAAAAAATATTTGAAGGGTTGTCCTAGAGACTGCACAGTAATGCAGGACGTTTTATGATGACTCACAAGTCCATAATAAGGACAAGATTTATAATTCTTTCTCTTGCAGAATAGCTCTTGAAGGAAAGCTCTTGAGAATAGGGTCTCCAATAAATAAATAACTAAATAAATAAAATATAAAAGGAAAGAAGGATCCAAAGAATCTAGTTTACAAGTAAAGGACACTCAGTGACATGAAACAACATAAAATGTAGTGATTCCTGCATATTTGAATCTTGAAAAGTTTCTTCAGATACCAAGCCACCTTTCTTTAGAAGCTCTAGGTCTCCTACGTAGGGCCAGAGAGACCTCTCCAACTTTTTCTAACAGAAAGTCAAGAGGGAAGCAGGGATAGGAATACAACACATAGGGTTCAGCAGTGAGTATCCCGTCAGCGTCAATATCCTCAAGTAGTTTCAGCTAGGAGTATGTCTAGTTTGGTAGTCTCAAGGCACCAGCATAAGAAATGAACAATGTTTCATGTAACAAACATCAGCTGGTTGCTGATTCTCCACGTTGTATTCCTGTGCAACCAACATCTCTGTGACGATGAGAATGCAACAGATCCTGATAGCATCCTTCCACCAAAGAAGCATCATTACTCATCACCAAGCCTTGAGAGACTTCTCAAGGTAGATTTTGATCTGAAGGGAAGAGTGGTCTGTGAAATCCAGGACCTCAGATACAACTTGGTGGTACTTTTGGACCTCCAGTGTTTATGACAGAGAAGAGCTCTGGCATTAGGACCATGTTCCAAGCAGAACCTTGCAAAGCTATTTCCACACAATGGCCTTAAACAAATAGGCAGGATTCAAAGGAAGGAAGAGAAGCAATGCTTTCCCTCTCATCTATAAGGCTGAACAAGAAATGACAGTGTGTGTTGGGGTCCAAGAGGAACAAAGCAAAACCTCCAGGTATAACTAGGCAAGACACTTCCAGTCTCAAATGCGTGTACTGTACATCTATCTAAAATCATTTTAATTCACTGTCCAAAAAGTTCCTTGATTGATTGCCTACACTCACCCAATGATGCTCATTTAAGAAATATGTGTGAATAATTAATGAAATGGGAGTTAAAACACAAAATAATCAGTCTATTACCTGTGTTACCTCCACAAAACCACAATAACAACTCGTCTTTTCTGACTACTTCATGGCGTATGAAGTACTATTGTTTTTTTCTTCAAAATTCATTAAGAACTAACTACTGTTTCTGACTTGGTTGTGGATTTTTTTTTGTTTTGTTGTTGGTGGAGTTTTTTTGTTTGTTTGAAGCTATGAACAAATTTGAGTAGACCACTCTACCATCTTTATGAAACAGAACTGACAATGATCTGGAACTAAATGTTAGTATTAGAGATGGCAGAAAGATCTTCACAGTTTGAGGGCTGAGAATCGGAGCAATCTAGATCTTCTGGTAAACTAGGCTCATTCAAATACAGCCAAATGCATTCAGGAATTTACAAGACTCAACCTTGAAGTGTAGATAACCACCACAAAAAATGGCTCGGAGGCTGGGCAAAGCATCGTACTATGATAACAAGTCTGCATAATGAGGTAAGATGCACTATATAATGCGCATAGCCTTAAGCTCAAACTTCTTTGTAGAAGCCGCCCATTCAGATTTTAAATAACTATGGCATGATTTTAGAAAGATTAAAGGACTTGCCAAAACTGTTATTCCCTGAATTAGCATCCTTACCAAGTTTTAATGCACTTCTATTAAACAATACATATCCTGGTTAATTCTGGTTACCTATTCTTACTCTTTTCTTGTGTGTAAACCATGTGTACCAATTTATTCAATTTACCTTTTAAAAATGAAAGTATACCAAAGATGGTACATGACTACATCTAGATAGAAAGCAAAAAAAATACTAAAAATATCTCAAATACAGTGGAAGGAAAGATAAATAGAAGTAGCATCTGAAAGTTTATCTCACTATATTCAAATTAGAAACAACATACTGGTTTAAGCAAGAGATTAATCTCTGGACCAGATTATTATAGAGGAGAGTGATTTCTCCATCTTCTAAATATATCAGATCTAGACTGGATATCCCATGAAAAATTTCCAAGAGTCAAACAAATCCTAGGAACAGAGAAGTGGAGGAGAGCAGAGACAGGGGCTTCAGAATGCAGTAGCCCTCTGCTGAAGGGAACCACACCACAGAATCCCCTCTGTAACATTCTGGGCTACACATCAAAATAACTGACTTCATATACATCGACGGTGTTCAACAGAAGTCAGACTAGATGGCATTGTGGTTTTATTATAGTCTATTAATTTACGGAAGTAACTTCTTTTCACCCCCATTTTCAGTTTGATAGAAATGGCAAAACTGATGAGGTCTGAACCACATTCACAATCTGCATAATTATGTTTTGTCATTATTTTAACAATGAAGAAACAAGACTATAAATTAATCCACAGGGTGAAAAAACAGTTTTCAATTAGATAAAAAGTCATTTATAGCATTGTTATGAAATCTGAATTTAAAAGTTTAAGCTGCAGTACAAGACTCCATCACATCACATTATATTATCCAACAATAATTCTACCATTGTCAGATGTTTTATGGACACTGCAGTACAATATAAGCTTTCTTAAAGCCCAAGAGCAGTGTTCATGCAATACTGAACAAATAGCAGGCATCCCATTAAAGGAAATAGGAATTCCAAATGTTTTTCCTCATCTGTGAATTGCAACAGAAATAAAAATTAATTTGATCTCACATTAATTGTATTATCACTAACTAGGAAAAATAAGTTTTTCTAAGAAGCTTTTCTAAGAAGCTCCCAGACTCCAATAAAATGTTAAGGAATCTAGCTTCAACTATTTTTAGCTTGAGAGTGTGTATGTATTGATAGAAGTGTAAATTTTGACATTTTTCTCTGTCATAAAAGCTAAATATTAAATTCAATATATATTTTTATAATGTTGTAACTTATACAGCCAAGAATCCTCCTGCTATGATCAAGGATACCATGGAAAAACAGAAAGCTCATGCTTAAAAGCTGTGTTCAAGAGTTTAAGGGAATAACAGTAAAATTTTCAGAAGCCTAAAAGTTGGCTTTAAAAAAAAACGTGCTCTTTGATGTTTTTTCACTGATCTATTGTTGCCATAACATCATTATTTTTATTACTGGAGAAAAAAAAATCCCACAGCATAAGCTTACTTTGCACACTTAACCGATCTGTGTATAGTCTGCTTCACAGACAAATAAGAACTACATAGTCATAAAATATATAGACGAAAAACACACCAATATTTTACATATAGATATATGTGTATATTTTTCAAACTAAGTGTTTTATATAGCCATAAAATAATAAAGTTGAGAGGGAGATTGGGGATCTGAAGCATTCTTTTGATTTCAAATCCCAGTGTTGTCTTTAGTACATTTTTTGAATATGTTAGATCAACCGTGTACTGTTTAGAGTCAAGGACATTTACCAAAAAAAAAAAAAAGCCAAGAGGGACCCAAATTTTGTATGCAAATTCTTTTTGCTCTTGTTGGTTATTTCAAAGTGTTTTTCACATACAGGATGACATACTAATTGCTTAAGCTGAAAATTGCTTCTCATTTCATAATTTTCCATTAGTAACTCCAAAAGAATTATCTTCCCTGTCTTACCATGGCAGCTTTAAGTGATTTTAACCCATCTGATACCATTAGCAAGTGCTGTATTTCCTTCTGGCCAAAAAAAAAAAGGAGTACATATTCTTTTCTAATTCATCAGACTTAACTAAACAGGTCAAAGCTGTACAAGCTTTTCAAAACCCCCTGTGAATATTTTAATACCACTTTTCTTCCTCCCAGGTACATGTCCCATTAATATCACAAGTACCTGCAGATTTTTAATCTGGTCACGACGCTCACCTGAAATGTTATACTAATCTCTCAAGTGGTATGTACAGCTCAACTTTTTTTTTCTTTAAACACAGCTCAACATTTTTTTTTCCTTAAACACAGAACTGAATTTTAACTTTTGAATATGTACATATCTTGTTTTTAAACGATATGCACAGTATTCCATTGCACAAACAAATTTTATAGTAGAGAATAAGACTGTGAGAGCACAACTACATTAGCAAGTTAGGGAGCAACATACTATGGAGGTCCTACCACAGTGACGGTCAACCTGTCCTTCCCTGCAGCTCATGAAGCCAGTTGTGCAGTCATCCTTACCAGGCATCAGTAGCACTGCAGCCTGAGCTACAGCATGGACAGAGCATCATCACCTGCCATGTAGGCTTGCAGCCAGCTGAAAACCTCCTGCACCATTAAACGCTAGATTTCAATGACCAATAGTTCCTAACTTGGCTAAGTTCAAATACATATATATTTTTTTACTAAAAAATAATAAACAAATAAAGAAAAACACAAAAATGGACTAAAAAAAAAAAAACACAGAACCTGAAGCAGGCTAAAACGCATGATAGCCTAAATTTTCCAAATCTTATCACTGTGGAGAAAAGGCAGAGTAGTTTAAGTCTGCTAAGATGAAAGCCCACCTGTAAATGAAAGCATCTACATGAGAGTGGGTCTCTGCAAACTGTAAGCACAATGAATGCACAGTTGTGGTTGATTAGCTTGACTTCTGAGATGGCTTGTCTACACTCTTGCAATGAGACCTGGTGTGGTGACCTCTGCCTTCCCCTCACAGCCACCCACGGTACAAAACCGATGTTGTCCAGGAATTGTCCTGTCCCTAACGTGAAGAAACTTAACATCTTGCAACTGAAAAAATACAACCTTAAGTTATCAAATGATAACTTATCATCGGTGATGGAGCCAGGGAACAGGAAGGGAAGGGGGGGGACACACTCAGGGTGATGGCATTTGTCTTCCCAAGGCCACTGTTAGGCCTGCTGGTGGGCAGCAGCCAACCAGTTTCTCGGTTTGCTTGGCTTCTGCTGCCCCTGGTAAGCTACCTTAACTTCAAGCCACAAGCTCTCACACTTGGACCTTTCTGATTCTCTCCCCCAACCCACCTGTGGACAGGGAGCCAGCAGCTGGTGGTGCTCAGCTGCCTGCTGGGGCTAAACCACGACAACAGCCTAGTGAATAAAATTTGCCCCATAGCTGTGGAAAAGTAACCTCTTAACTATTAAAAAATATTATTGGAAATCAAATTATGACTTGGGGGAGCAGAAAGTCCTTGCATAAGAAACCTGATCTTGGCAACTGCAGAGAGATCATTCATCAGGGTTATCAAACCATTACAATGATCTATGATGAAAAAAATAAATTGTTGCTTGTGAACAAAAAAGCTGCAACAGCTCAGAAATCACACGCGTGATAGCCATAATATATTTTCAATTGCCAAAAGAAAGTTTTTAAAATAATCAACCATTCAAAGACCATTGCTTAAATGATTGAATGCATTTATCCTAGTTTTACTCATCCAAGAGTAAGCCTGGAAACAATAATCCAGACTTGCTGCGTTGGTTCTTCTTCCAGCTTAACACCTTCTCAGTTGCATGACTGACAGATCATTTTACTGTTATAGTTTAAGGCTCACAGACTTATGGTAAGGATCTCCAGGATTGACTTTTTTGCTGTCATAAAACTGCAATCAACTCTTATCTCACACTACTCTGGACAAAAAATGTGACTAGTAAAATCTAAAGTTTGTATCCAGTGTACAACCCTGCCTTTTGGAAAATGCTATCTTCCAAACTACTACAAACTTATCAAAAAAAGTCAATACGTTTGCACTCTCAAACTAGCATTTACTTTGAAAAAGTGACATTCTCAATTGTATTTAAAATGGTTGCATTTTGGTGTCCACAGCAATATTTAGCATGCTACTTTTCTCCACTTTAACAATAGCTGAAGCCAGGGAAAGTTCGCTTACTCATACCAAAATAAAATTAGAGCAAGCCAAGAGTCATCTAAGCAGTATGCTATATCTCTTACTGCTTTCTCAGTACTGTCTTGAACATGCCTGTACTCCTATTACAAACACTCTACCTCATGTGAGCAGTGACATGCATGCTGAATTTTGGCAATATTACATGACTTTTTGCCCAGTCCTCCTACTCTCTTCCAATCTCTCATAAAGGAAGAAAGAAAATGCCCTAATTCAGCAGAAAGGCTGACACTGGGAAATATATCTCACTTGTGATTTACAAGAAAGATACAACAGCCATTAGAGGAAAATGTTCCAGGATTTCCCTTTTAGATAGCTGATCCCGGTTCATTCTCTGAAATACAAGAAAGGGGAAAAAAATTAGATACTACCTCAGCTTGTAAGAAAGTAAGCTTGACGAGCTCTCTGAATGTTCATCTTCAAAGCACTCTTCCCTTCCTTCGTATGTAAACTGGTTATATGGCAAATACAGAGGTGTTGACTTAGCTGATGGAGACTGTGAGGCCTCCGTCTGTGATGTAGAAGGACCCGGTTGCTGATTTTCATGCATTTTCACATCGCTGTGGTCTGTCACTTTGGATAAAATCCTATCAATGGTTTTGTAGTAAGGCCAGTCAGGTGCAACAGTTTCACTGTCAGTCATGCATTTTAATTTCCTGCAAAAAAACGGCATAAAACATTAGAGCCTGTTTTCCTTTAAAAGTAACTTTCAGACAGATCTTCTATCTCAAAACATTTGTTCTGGTCATGTTTGGGAGTCGAACTGAATGTTTTTAATGAGTACAAAATCAGACACTTTTTTCTTTTAATCTCCAAGGAAGCTGTTAAGTTTCTTTTCCTAGTTTTAACCTGTGATTAAAAGACGAATTTCCTTTGGGGTTTACATGCAACACAAATAAAGGACATGACAGCTTCTAATGAAAACAGCTCTGCATTGATCATGGAATAGTTTTTCTTCTCCTTGCAGACTGCCAGACTAACCGATCTGACAGCAGCCCCTGGCAGTGCACTAGGACAGCCAGGGCATGGAACACAGCACAGCCTTACCAGACTATGGTCAGCACTGGCCTTCCATGTGTTGCAAAGTATTTATTTTCCATTAGGAATATAAATGTCTATAAATATCATTCCTATTCTTTTCCTAACGTTGTCTATAAGCTCTGGCTTGGCTTTGTGAAGATTCTAGTAACAGCCATAAGATGTAAATGTCTGCTCATCTGTTACAGGGTAAAGATCAGTATAGGAAGAAGTATAGGTCCATTTATGTGCACACACACGGAAAAAAAAAATAATAAAAATAAAAAGAAGGCAGTTAATAATGCATTATAAACAGCATGCACAAAAACATTACAGTGGAAGGACTATCAGCCATGACCTTGTCCTTCACTTGCATCTTATTATGAGATCTGTCATTCAGTCCTAACATAAAGTTCACCACTAACCCATTTGGCATCCATTGTTATGCTATTTGCTTTTACTGAAAAATACAAAACTCAGGTGAACAGATTTAACTCAGAAACACTCCTTCACCCAGCTAGCATCCCAAACTTTATTCTCTTTTGCCTTTCCTGGTTAGCGTCTTGTTACTCTAAATGAAAGTGCAGCAAAAGAAGAAAATAAGAACATCGAGATCAATGACAACTGCTCCACTTTTATAAACCAGATTTCATTTAAATGAATAACAACAAAAGCACACAAACAAACAAATCTGATTCTCTAAGCTAGGAAAAGGTTTCAATTTGCCGGAAAAAAAAAAAATGAATAAAGATAAAAAACTATTCCTGGACACCTGGCCCATCCCTTTTTCTTGAAGCCTTCCAGGTTTTTCCTCCTCTGAATCCATCCTGCCCACACCAGTCCCCACAAAAGATAGAAGTAAATAACATGTAAACATGATAAAAATGGTGCCAAACTTAAAGGTGGGAACTTAAACTTCTTCCTTTTAAACACCTCCCAGCCCAGGGTAAGGGGAAATCCACTAGTGAGAAAAAAAGGCAAAAATATTTGCGTAGATTTTGAAGCTATTTAAGGATTCTTCTTTTTTTCTTGTCCTTGCAAGGTCTGATGAGCTTTGCCAGCTATTTGGGAAGGCACATTATAGCCCTGCATAGCAAAACCTCCACAACTGACTGTATTTTTATGCCCTATATGCATTCAAAATTTTAATTTCATACATGTTTCACAACCTGCTGCTGCAATTTCATAGTCAGAGAATATCTAGTACAAACTACAAATACATCTATATCCATCAAGCACAGACATAAAATAGCTAAACTCAGGGCAGACAGCAACCATCACTTGATATTGATTATTTTTAGTTTAATTGCTTAGGCTATTCACATGAAGAGCAAATCAATTATACCACTATGAGCTACTAGCCAGGTCTGCATTTCTCATTTGTTTGTCCATGTTGTGAAACCTTCAATATATTCAAACAATTTATTTTAAAACGTTACCATCCTCAACTGTTCATTGCAATGCATTCACCATGTTCTGTCACCCCACAGGCAAGACAGCAGAAAGCCATGCACGAGCATTTCTCTGTCATGTCAGAACAAAGTCCAGCAGCTGCATTAAGACCTCACCAGACATGGTTTGAGCCTTCAGAACTGCAAAACAACACGGCAAAAAGGATAAGAAATGCTCAGCCATGGTATTCCGCCAGCTTTGCTCTTGGAGCAGACAGCTGACTTGTGTTTAGCCTAGTGTCAGTAAGGTCCCCCATGTCCTCATCTGCAGAGCTGCTGCCCAGCCTGTCTCTGCAGGGGACTCATCCATCCCAGGGGAAGGATTTTGCTTTTGTCCTTGTTGAGTTTCACGAGGTCCATGTCAGCCCATTTCTCCAGTTTATCTAGGACCCTCTGAAGGGCAGCGTTGCCCTTTCTTGTGAGGGCTGTACCCTGCAGTTTGATCCTTTGCAAAACCACATTCCAATATATGCTCCTTCAGGCCATTAAATAGGACATTTTCCGGCATAGCCCCTGGTGGTCCTCTACCTAGAATGAGCCTCTTGGTAGAATACAAGTCATTAACCATCGCACTTTGAGCCCAGTGATCCAGTCAAATTGTCATCCAGCTAGTAGTCCATCCATTTGGAGTATACTATGGCAGCCAAAAGGGTCAGCTGTACTGGGTGCATCAGACAGGGCACTGCTAGCCAGTCGAGGGAAGGGATTGTCCTGATGTGACATCACCTCAAGCGCTGTGTGCAGTTTAAGACCACCAGTATGAGAAGGATACAAACTACCAGAAAGCATCCACCCAAAGGAGGGCTAGAAAGATGTTGAAGAGTCTAGAAGGCAAGACATATGAGGAGCAGCTGAGGTCCCTTGGTGTGTTCAGCCCAGAGCAGAGCAGGCTGAGGGGAGGCCTCATGGCGGCCTGCAGCTTCCTCACGGGGGAGCGGAGGGGCGGGCGCTGAGCTCTGCTCTCTGGGGACAGCGACAGGACCCGAGGGAACGGCATGGAGCTGGGACAGGGGAGGGTCAGGCTGGGGGTTAGGGAAAGGGTCTGCACACAGAGGGTGATCAGGCACTGGGACAGGCTCCCCAGGGCAGTGGTCACAGCACCAAGCCTGATGGAGTTCAAGAAGCATTTGGACAACACAGTCAGACATTGGGTTTGATTTTGGGGTGGTTGTGTGTGGAGACAGGAGTTGGACTAGATGAGATGATCCTCGTGGGTCCCTTCTAAATCAGGATATTCTGAATTCTATGATCCCAGCTTGGATACAAGGACAATCTTGGAGACTGTGTCCAAAGACTTACTCCTGTCAAGCTAAACATCCGTTGCTCTACTCTCGTCCACAGATCTAGTCATTTAATCAGAGAAGGCAAGCAACTCAGCCAGATACAATTCACTCTGAGTAAATCCATTCTGGATATTTCCAGTCACCACATTCTCCTTCATGTGACCATACGCTGCTTCCAAGATGCCTTGCTCTGTGATCATCCCAGGAGTTGAGGGGAAGCTGATCAATTGTCAATTCCTCTTGCCCTTGCTGAAGATGGGTTCAACAGCAGGTTCTTCGTTCACCAAGAACCTCCCTCAATCTTCATAAATTTTCAGAGATGATCCCTGACTCAATAGTTTTCCACTGCTCCTTGAACCCTGTTCCAGGCACAAAAGCCTGGGAGACCTGGGCAGTGAGGACCCAGACAGAGGGTACTGAGCATCCTCAGCCTTAACACAGGCATCTGTGGTCAGTAAATAACCCACCCCTTTCAGCAGCAGGTCCACATCTTCCATGTTTATCCTTTCACCACTAATAATGTAGTAGAAATGTAGCAGTAAGCAACTTTTATTAAGAGAATATTTGGTCTAAACCCCAAATTAAGACAGCTCCATGTAGGATTATCTTATTATTAATTAGAGTGCCCTGATGACCATTCTGAATACATTACATTTCAAGTATTAATTTATCACTAGAATGGCACTACAAATAGTCTTCTGTTACCATTATTATATCATCCTGAGCTAAATGCTGTCTTCTTTACTTTAGCAAAAGTTTTCAGGAGCAGGTATTTTCCCAAGTAGGCCAATACCTTGGTTTTTATGTTGGATATCATCTGTGCACCTAGACCCCATTTTTGCTAACACTCTCATGATGTTGAAGGAAGAGCTGTGGTTTATCATCTGCCCCTACAGCTCTAGGGTTGGAGATGCATAAAACTAGATATTTCTACGGCTCCGAATGCATTGTATGGGTAGAAATTCTTCCACTTCTGACTACTTACCATAGCTCTGGGCTAAAATAAATAAATAAGTGATCACCACCAGGAGATTGGCAGGGGAATTTTGTTAGCTTAAAAGCAACACCAGCAGCAACCATCTACCTGTATGGAGTCTGGATCATTCTTAAAGAAAAAAAAATGATTAAATAGATGGAGAGATGAGAAGATAATGAAAAAGGGAGTGTGTACTTTGAAAAAGAACTAGGAATGCTACAGGTGGAGGACAACAGTGAGAACATTCACTGCTACAGTAATGTTGTTTTAGCTTTCTGGTAAAAAAACAGATAGCTTGGCAATATTAAATTTCAGGATTCACTGATTATTTTAAAATAAACAAGGAAACCTAGAGAAACAGTTGAGAGTTTCTGCCTGCATTAGTGTAACTAAAACCCCAGCAGAACTGAAGTCTAAGGCAAAGATGAGTTTACTGCTCTCAGTCAGTAATTACCATAAATCATCACAGCAGGTCTCAGTTGCATCTAAAACGTAAATTTGCTTTTCTCTTTGTTTTGTTTTTGTGTTGGTTTGTTATGTGTTTTTTTGCTTTTGCTTTTTTAATGAAAAATGAAGAAGCCAGGATGAAACAGGACAAGAGTAAGGTTGGGATGCAAGAGTTCAGAAATGAGAAAGGAAGACAAGCCAAACATTCAACTCTTTGAAAATATATACTGGGCAAATCACTGCCTGAGTGAGTGAGCCAGACAGAAAAATTAGGTAGGAAACAGGGGTAAGTGAGAAAGTCAACAGAGCTTGCAAAATAAATTCCTGCTGAGTTTATCTAGACCTGTCACTGTTTCACAAGGCTCTATTAAAATCCAACTGAGAGCAGAAGCAACTGAGAGCTCTCTCCAAAAACTCAGGCTTCAAAGTCAAGTTTCCAGTGGACAAGTATCTGAAGTATGACAAACAGTGTCACTCAGTTAATCTAAAAGGTGGTTGCACATCTTATCACAGAGAAGTGAATAAATTAATGTTTTTTGAAGTCCTACTGCCAAAATGAACGGTCTGAGACACCAGCTAAGTAATTTGTGCTGCCATTGACCTTTCTTCAGACTTTATTCTCTGTGCCTATTACCAACCTTCTAAAATAAAATTATTATATTATATTATAGAGAGTTTTTAAAAATCATTATTTCATCAGTTAAAAAAAAATCATGTAATCTATAACTTGCCTTTTTTCTTTTCTCTTTGCTCAACACAATATTGCTTTTTTATTATTATTACAGTATTTGATATTACTACTTGCCTTAAGGAATGGATATAAGATTCATCTCCTGGGGTTTCTGAGAAAAGCTTTCAAAATAAATAATAAATAACAACTGTTCATGAACCAATCAACGGGGAGGGAAAGAAAGATGTATGAAAGTACAGTACTTAAGTTGTGCATCTGCTATGAATTATTAAAATTAAAGAGAAAGCTGGTAAAATATTCAAATTTAACTTTCTGCAGTAATTTGGATGCACTTATATTTCATTATTTGCTGTAGCAGAGGTCAAATATTCCACTTGCTTAATGTCATAGAGTATAGCAATGAATTACACGAGCAACAATGTTTAATTGCTATCATGTACACATGAAAATAAAAAATTAGACTAATCTTTTATTCAAATCATGAGACTGATTTAAATTTACCAATCATTAACATTAATTGACTGTGATTCAAATAAAATAGAAACATCTGCATCCTGCTTCCTAGGCTTTGCAGAGGGTGATGTTTTTGAAAATAATAAATTTGCACTCACTGTTCTTATTTTTAAACATCAGAGGGAATCAGTCAAAACTGAGGACCACTGTGCTAGCTTTGCAAACCCTATTTTATTTTTAAAAGATATATTATGCCAGTAGCAATATTACAATGTATGTAGTAAATTAATATCACTATATTAGCAGAGACAGGAAAGTGCCTTCTTTCATAAGGGCTAATTACGGGGTTGTGTGCTGACTGCCCCAAGTATTCTACAAACCTAAAAAACTGAACTGCAAGAGATGATATACTAATCTCAGCAAAACTTTTGATACCCAGCAAATCAGAAAGATAAATTTGAATTGCAGCAGGTTTGACTTAGCTTTTCATTCTTCCACCAGAGATAAATAGGGATGTTCATGCAGCTCGTTACCCAGGTGTCTTTAAAACCGAACTTTAAAAACCTGGTGGCTGGTCTATCCACAGCAAATATTTCAGGTTCCAGTCCTAAATGCAGAATCTTACCCAAATGCACCTGCAACAAATTTTTTCCTTCCACCTGTGCAAAACTTTCCACTCAGACAAGTTGAGTAATTTCCACAGTAGACTAAATCGCCCTTTAACATAGCAAAACTGCAGTAGGAATTACTTCAGGATATGGTATATTTTTCCCTGAATAGTTTCTTGCAAATGCTCTTGGACCACAGCAATGAAAAGGAATACAGGAGCTGCTCCCAGATCATCATCCCACTGCCTCACTTCTGACCAAAGTCAGTACTAAATACTTCAAAAACATGTTGATGGACAGGATTTTTGGGTGACATAATGATATTTCCTTCCTTTTCCATTGACTGCTAGTAATATCCTGAAACCCACTGTCTTTTATGACTCTAATTTGAAGACAAACAATGTCTGTATTTTTATTTAATAAATCTAATCCTTAGTAAGAATAATAATAATAAAACAACCTACCACTCTTGGTCTCAGTGATTTTCAGTGTTAATGAGTTCCACATGCTTATTATGCAGTGTAATACAAATTTATATGACTTGAACTAGTTTTACATTTCTTGCCTTGCAATTTCAACAAATAGCTTCTTGTGTTATGGCAAAAGGAATACCTGCTTTACATTCTCAAAAATAGGGCAGTATGTTTTCATGCACCTCTAGAACTCCTCCAATTTCTTTGCTTTCTTTTCCAAGCGAGTCACAGACTTTTCCATTTTTCTCAATAAAGAAAGCTTTCCACATCTTATCCTAATCATGTTTTCTAAACATCTTCTCATTCTCTTGTCACCTTGTTGAAATATAGGGCAGTCTGAAATAAACATGAGAATTCAAGGAGGAAATAATGACATAAAATAGATTTATATAAAGGCATTTTAACATTTTTACAATGTTTTTACAGCAGATGTGGAGGAATGGGATATGATCATCCTAAAATTGCTTTTGTGACAGAAGCTCACATGCACTGAACTACACCTGAACTAACTTTATCTGGCAGCACAGCATTCCACATAGGATCAAAAAATGTACCCACAAACCCGGGTGAACACCTGGGCTACTAGCCCAGCCTGAGCTCCAGGCCACCATAACCACGAATAAATTTGCATTAGCTGCAGCAACTGCAGTAGCTGCTGGATAAGAAATGCACCTCCCCTGCCTATGTATATGTTTGTCTGACTTTGACTTCTTCTGCACCATGAGTAATGGCTTTCATTGGGCAATATAAGCAAAACAATATAGAATTGGATCTCAAAATGTTATGGGATCCTCAGATAGGAAAGCACATTATAAATGTGCTCGCCATTATAAATGTGTTCCTTATAAATGTGTTTACTATTTTAGATCCTTTAATATTTCAGATCATTAATATTTTTTTCAAGAGATGTTCCAGGATGTGACATGCCAGCAGCAACACTTACCACTGAACTTCATTAACTGAACTAGGAAAAATATCCAAGTACTGCTTTTCCTTTTATAGCAAATATATACATATATGTGTATATGTTTATGAATGTTTATGTATGTGTGCATATGTATGTATCATAGTTTGTAGGACAAAAAAAATATTTTCCTTTATGAAATCATGGCTCAACACTAAATAACACTATTACCTGATTAAATATTCTAATCTGGTAAATTTCTGACTATTAAAGTAGAGACCATAGCACCTTTGAGACACTACAGAGTTGGGTAAAAAGTAAGAGATCCTGAAGGAGTGGGAAGAAATAATCACTTGGGTGCAGAACACCCCCTCAGCCCTGCTACTGGTGCTCACATGTCACACTTGATAGATCTACGTAATCATTACAAAATATTGTCCCAAAATAGATCATTTTATCCACTTTCAGGATTTTCTTTTGAGCTTTATGCCACAGTGCAGCAGTGATGCATGGAAATACACTAAGGTAAAGTATCTTCAAGTATCCTCTAGGCACCAAAATGTGGATTAAAACTCAGATGCTTCAAAGCAAAGCCAGCAGTCAGCGGCAACTAACACATCATTTAGTTTCATCACGTTTCCTATCCTCACATGCCAACAAAAAGCCTCCAGAAAACTACGAATTCTAAGTCATAGTTTGTGTTTGTCCCTATTCTTTCTATCACCTCATCTTGAAAGCAAAGCACACAAGCGTGCTTTGGATGGGAACAAACAATCAGGAAGATGCATTTCAAATCCACGAGTACAAAATGAAACAGCACAGTGATAGTGCAAGGCAGTTTTCTAACTCTCATAAATTTGCATCTTAATCAACAAGCAAGGAGCTGCAATGCACTGCACTGCACTATAGAAAAGCAGCATGATAACATGCAACAGAAACAATCTCTGAAGTTCACAGAAGCATTATAAGAATTTTTTAAAAGTGCTGTGTTTCCACATGCACACGCAGACTATGGTCGTGGGTGATTTTATTTCTTCCCTTCCCCCACTGCAACTTTAAAGCAAAAACATTAATTAGGAAAACTGAGACAGTCTGACTGATGACAACATTGAAAATGTAGAACAAAGGCTGACAGAAATAACCTATTACACTTGGCAATTATGGCACTTAAATATTTTGCGGTGTTGCTAGACACCTGTAAAATCTCGGTGCTGTGAGATGTATTTCTCAGCAGGGAGGACTGCAGATTTAGCAGACTAAGCAAAGGCCTGGTAGCCAACAACTCTCGACTTCTAATTCTTCATCTGAGTGTGAATTGCTGGGTGATGCAGGGCAAAAATTTATCTTACTTCCAGCTTTCTCATTTACAGTCTGGGTGGAAAAAAAAAAACTGCAAGGACTGCAACAGGGTTAGTGAAACATTTAGAGACATTTGCTACAAAACATGGATTTAATGTTATGGAAAATGATGTAAAGATTACGCTTGTGGATCTTACAAATGTAGAAGAAGGACATTCAAAGTTAAGGGGTTTACAGGATTTTCTCTAGTTTTCTACATGATGAGCAGTCTCTGCATTAAATACAAGAGGGCTGCCTCAGAGAAAAGCAAGCAGTTTTAACATGGTTGCCTGCTGTAATAACCTTTTTTATTATTAATACGAGCTTTGAGGAGAGATTAAATAAAAGAGTCACATATTTGATTTTCTTGCATTACAAGCACATAGCTAAAATCACCACTCAGGATTTCCAGTACAAGGCAGTTTGTGCCTCACAGAGATAAGAAAGGAAAAAAAAAGAAGAAGAAGAAAAAAGAAAATTAAAAAAGAGAGAGAGATGCAAATATTCCTGTTTAGTTTTAATTTCTTTTTCCCCTAGAAAAAAAAAAAAAAAAAAGCATATCGCGTTTTTAAAGGCAACTTCCCCTCCTGAGTGACACTGCCTGCTCTTTATCATCTCCTTGTAGCCACCTCTGCCCTCCCCCCAACTCTTTGGGAGCGGTATTGACGGTGCACATCGATTCCCTCGCTGCAGATATGATCGTTCTTTCGCTGGTGCTGCTTATAATTATAGCAATGTGTGCCACTCGGCAAGAAGGCATTCAATTATTCTTGGCCCCGTGAAGTGTAACCCTTCAACTCACAGTAACAAAATCCAGGAGCTTCATTCCCCCAAAACATTATTTCATATTTAAAAAAAAAAAAAAAAAAGCAAAAAAAAAGAAAACTTTGCCTTGCAATGCCGATCCTCACTGGCCACTTCAAACTGCAGGAGTTTCCCTGCAAGGAGCTGCTGCCAAGCTCACACAATCGGTCCCCTCAGCAAAGAGAAAAAAAAAATCTGTTTTCCCACTAAATGCATTTCTATCCCTCTACACCATAACAATGCTAGTTAATTATAAAGAAACAAAGTTGTCCCGGAGTTTGAAATGAAATGGGGGAAAAATTAACAATGACGTAACAGCACTGGCAAGAGAGAATTTTAAAAGCGATATGAACAATCTTTAATCTTTTATCTACAGATTTCCTGAAGGATACTTCCTTCTGAAAAGCAAACACCACTGCGTTGCCCCTGCTAAAATCTCTTAAAATAAAAAGAATTAACTGAAGCTTACCTGTACTGGAATGTCATATTTGTAATTTTTATCTTTATTTCCTCTCCGTGGCGAATTTCTCCAGTCATTTCAAAGAGTTTGTTAGCCATTTTCTCATAAACTTTGGCATTCCTTTTAGTTTGTTTCAGTTCATCAAAAAATTCTTCCCAGACCAGCATTAAACCTCTCATTTCTGCATCAGTCCAGTTTCTGGCCCTTCTGTGTTTCTCAGTCTGAGAAGAGACAATGTAACTGGGAATTTCTGCTGCAGCCATTGCTGACTGACCTAAAAGGGTTTTAAAAGAGGACACTTAATATAGATTGAGTTTTTAGCTTAGGTTTTTGTAGTGCAAGACATGCATATGTGGATAAAGAATTTGAATGACAACAGAACATATGAAACCTTTTTGCAACAGCTTGAAGCTTGAGTGCACAAAATGGGGCCTACATCTGACAGGCAGGAATTTAGTTAAAAGCTTTTAAACAGAGAAACGTCATTTTGATGTCACGTTTCCATAGCAACAGAGCAACTGCATAAGCTACAACAACAAAAACCTTTTAACTGAAAGCCAAAGAATCAGGACAAAGTTGACAGGCCATCAATATTAAAGCTTTTAAACACTTTAGGTTTAACAAAAAAAAAAAAAAGGAAAAAAAAAAAAGATCTATGCAGCCTTTGAGAAGCCACTTTTAAGTTTCTACTTCTTTTTTAGCTTTCCCTTACCTTTTAGGCAGACAATCTGCTAGCAGGGGGTCATGGTCGCCTGAACGAGCTTTTAAGTTGCGCCTTGACAGACTCTCTAGGAGGTTGCAAGGACTGAGGCCATGTACACAAAAAAAAAAAAAAAAAAAAAAAGCTTTTTTTTTTTTGCAAAGATATTCTGCAAAAAAAAAAAAAAAAGCTTCATCCAGCTTCATGGAAACTATACATCTCCAAGCTAATAAATGTTGAAGCAGGCAGCCTCATTAAAAAGGTGCCCGCATCTGTTTTTAAGCACATGCACAAAATACTATTTAAGTGTTTAAATACGGAGAGAAATGCATGTGCAATTTTAATAGAAAGGCACTTTTTTTTCCCTGAGATGTTTTGCTGCTGATAAGCACATACTGCAGTCCTGTCAGTATGAATTTGCCTTTGTAGGTATGTATTACTGTATGTGTATTTTGTATTCCTAGTAATTTAGATGCTATTTATGCAGCCTGTGTTCTGCCTTAGGACTGCAGCAGAAGCATTTCACCTGCTTTATGGGGAACCTAAAAGGATTATTCAATGAGTTAAAAAAAGGCTGCAGGATCTTAGAACTGTGAATAAATTGCTTTGCTGTAAAACAAGCATTTTGAGCTGATTTTTATATAGGGCTACATTCTGCCAGCAGTTACACCAGAGAAGCACCACTTACTTATTCATCGTATCAAACATTGTGCAACACGAGCAGTGGGCCAAATCCTGCCCCCACTCACGTTCGTGCAAGCTGACAATCCTTCACAAAGCGGTGAGATGCATGAAATGTATTAATTCGAGCAGCACGAGCAGCTAGAGAGAAAGATGTTAATTCCCTGCAGTCCAAATATAACTGCGTTACGTAAAATATAAATAAATAAAACACGGACCTTTCTTATTATTTTCTGTTTCAGCATATAACAGCAATAACGACCTCACTGCAGGGCACTTCCTGAAGATTAATGGCAGGCAGGGGTTAATGGCCTGAGGCTCACCCAGTCAGTCGTTAATCCCCAGGAAATGTTCTGTGCCTCAATCCTTAATGCTTAAGTATCCTATAAATTGTAAGTCTTCTCATAACCACATCCTTGATCTTAACAATAGTTTAAAAATGCACAGCTTGGTTTGCATCCTGGAGATGGCAAGGAGAGCACATAACGTTCCTAAAAGGTACACCGATAAAATTTGTAGTATCGTTGCCTTTCCTTTTTGTTTATTCTGCTGTTTATCATGAAAAGGCACAAAAGCATACCACAGAACAAGGTGTGGGGGGGAACTGTGCACAGTTCACTGTACACGGGAACTTCCACTGATCCAACCCTGAATGAGTCTCTGTTAGAAATATACCTGCTGAGTCACTGGCTTCCTCAAAAAGAAAAAAGAAAAAAAAAAAAAAAGAAAGAAAAAAGGGAAGAAAAAAAAATAACTAGCTTCCAAATAACTGCTTTTAACTAGTAATATGACAGCCTAGCAACTATTACCTTTAAAAATGTGTAAATAGCAGCATATGTTGTGTGGATGATCTTGCATGGTTTGTCTCTTGGGTGGCCAGCTGGGAGACATCACATGATCGGGGGACAGATGGTGGTCAGAAGAGGATCAGCTGGTGACACGTTCATTTTATTAATTTATTGTTTTGTTTTGAAATTCCCATCACTTAACCTTGGGCTCCATGCAGCTATATTAATAAAAACACACCAAATTCTGTTGACTGCATCTGCAGCCAGCGGCAGGGGATCACCAGGACAAGTTTAAGGAAGAAATAGGGTGTCCGAGAGAAAAACACCACCAGCCTCTTGTTACAGAGCTGGGTCTGATTTGGGACCGTTGTACACTATTTGCAAAGACTTGGTTGCTTTTCAGCCTTCAGTAATCCAATTTTGTTTGCCCCCTCCAGCTTTTAAACCCCATAGATCCCGAAAATATTCATGAACACTGCTGAAACCTATAGCACGTTATACATATTGGGAAGGAAAAAATAAAGATATGCATGATCTCTGCTTTAAAGATTTTTAAAATCCAGTTTCTAGCACAGTCACCAGGACAGGGTGGGAGAGAACCTGCCCATCTGCAGTGAGTTCTTCCCGTGATGGTCCACAAACATTCCTCTTCTCAGCCCCATGTGCCCAGCACATGTGCGACTGCTCCTTCCACACCTCCCCATCTGCCAGGGCCATGCCCGGCCCCCAGACCCTGCAGAAATGAGGCCGCTGTTGCCCTCTCCAACAAGCATCTCCTGCTTCTCTATATGCTGGTTCCTATTAAGGTAATTGACAGATTGATATAGTGGCATAGTGCTATTTAACATCTGTTAAATAAAAGAAATGTTTTCTAATAATGCCTCCCTTATTCCCCTCCCCTCAGCACCAGAAGGGGATCTAAGTTTCCAGGACTCGAGTTTTTACCCCCCTCCTCCAAGAAAGTCATTGATATTAATTATAGAGACTCCGCATGATGCCTCCTCTGCCTTGCCAAAGCGCACATGCCGAGGGGTTGATAAAGTGGCTGTTTGCCTATGTGGAGCTGAAAGGAAGAAAAGCTTTATTTTATTTTATTTTTTTAATCCCCAAAATCATCCCTACAGGCCTCACCAGAGCCAGGAAGAGAAAAATATACCTCTCCAGACTGTGCCTGTCTGCTGAAATTCTGCAGACCTGCATGATCCCTGGGAGATGCTAACCTCCTATCCTGGCCACCACGTCAGGAGGAGCCCCAAGGCAGGACAGGCAATTATCCCCCTGTGATGGGGGAGAGCTCTCCCCCTCCACAGAGCTGAGGGATTTGGAGGAGAAGCTCCAATAGCAAGATTAACCCACCAGCCAGGTAAGATTAGTCATCTACCTCAAGACTGGCCACCAAACCAAGACTGGCAGAAAGCTGCTGGCAGGATGAGCTGCACCTCCACCAAGCCCAGGGCATGGATGCACCTGGCACCAGCACCCCTCACATGCCCCACCTGGACATCCTCTCGGATGGCAGAGTCCTCCAGCATCAGCTTCCTGAGGACTGAGGACCAGTCTGGCTTTAATTGCCCTACAAGCAGCTGAAGCTGTCACTGTTTTCCTCAGTAAGGATGTATTTCCTCTTGGAAGCCACCGAAATACATACTGGAGTTCCTGCGTACTCCTCTGTAGATAACTTGCATCTGTAGGAGAAGGCTTTCTTTACTCTCCTGCTCAGCCCAACCCCTCCTCTGATGGGTGCCACACTGACAAGTCTAGAAGATATTCCTACAAACACCCACCTCAGTGGACTTAAGGATGTCTCTCGTGCCCCACCTTTTCAACACACTCCTGTTCCTAAAATCTCAGCAGAGCATGGATTTAACAATCCTCTCACAAACCTGTTCTTTATATCACCTCTCTAAACACCCTACCTTTTTTGCTATCATTATGTATCAGCTTGAATAACAGCTCTCACAGCATTCCCACCTTTCATGGTGATCTGAAAGACAACCATAATATTGGGACTCCAAATGCATAATGGTGCAAGTACAATCTGAGACAGGTCAGACAGAAGCTCTGTTAACTATGATCCTAGTGTGAGGGCACTCGGTCACCATCTGCCCCCCTCGGCTCCCCAGTTTTCTGCCAAGTGATCACAGAAGTGTTTCAGAAAAAAAAAAAAAAAAAAAAAAAAAAAAAAAAAAGGAAGAGGTGAGGAAGAACAATCTTTCCAGCAAGAATAAAGCCGGGTATCCATCCCTGGGAGGGATGGGCTCAAGTAGGTAGCTGATTGCCACAATGCTAAGGAGGAATCAAACAGTGGACATGTGACAATATGGAAAGGTGGCACTTCCAGTAGTACCTTACCTCAGAAGTAGGGGCTGGAAACAATCACAGACTGCTAGCTTTTGGTCCAAAGCACCGTTCTTCTAGTTGGCATAAACCTCTTAGCCAGACCTCTCAAATCTTAGATAATTTTACCACCACATTAACAAACCCCGAGCAGGCAGAAGGGCTTCTAATTTGCAGATACAGATCTAATGAAGTTCTCCTATACATGTTTCTATCGCAGAGATCAGACAAACTCCTCTAATCCTAACATATCTGTTGACTATACTCCAAGTGATCTGTGCTAACTGATTGCATATACAGCCTTCAGCTTTGCAAGCGTGGACTAATGCATGCCAAATAAAACTTCCTTTCGCCAAGTTCTGGGGTAAGGGGTTTTCCCTTGCATTTGCAGGGAGGTAACAGTTATAGTCAGTCAATTACCAGGGCTCAACCCACAAATTCTAAGTCATTAAACAGTGATTACACAAGAGCGTGTCTGATCCTGCTGTTAGGGATTGTGGTAGCAGAAGTCAGGCAGCACCCCGTGGCAAGTAAGAATTTATTCCATTCCAGCCCAAGACATTTCTACGACTTATTTCTGAAATTGAGATGGATGGCTGCCCCTACAGAGGTGCTGACAAAGGTAGCTGCCTATCTGGATTTCAGAAATGGAAGTACATTACTTTGGGTTCACGTAAGTCCTTGGCCAAGACTGGTCCCAGTTTTAGCACCACTGGAAGAAAACACCATTTTAGGCCATTTAGGCGCAGAGCCTCTGAGAGGTGATGTTGGAAGGAGAAGATCCCTGTAGAAGGCCATCAGAAATGGATTGGATCTGTTTGCACCCTACTGAATGCAAGGTTGCCCAAGGCACAGGCTCGTCCCTGCTCCATGCAACCCTCCAGTCCAGCCCAGCAGGAGAGCAACCCACATGGGCAATAAAAAAACCTTGAAGCAGGATGGTCACTGCAGAGCATATGTTCATCCTCTGGTTACTGCAGTGCAGACACACGTGATAACTGCTTAAAAGGGTATAAAAGTATGCATCTGTTTAAAAACAAAGGCATTTGGTGTTTGCATTGCAGTGGGATACTGTGTTTTAAGCTCAAAAAAAGTGGTCTGCACATGTTGGGAGGGTGACGCCTTCCCCACATTTTGCCATTCTCAGGGCTAAAACGCCCACCTTTAGAGATGCTTACTGAAAATGATGTCCTTAGTGTCTCTGATCACTGCACATGGCAATTTGCAGAAAGGGATAAATGTAACGAGAGAAGAAATGCTCTTCCACTGCTTCTGCCAAGCTCGACCAGAGGGGACAGGCAGGGACAGGCTATCATGAAGGATAAACTAAACTACCTTCTTTTCACCTCCATTAAAACAGCAGGTCCATGGAAGGAAAGCCGTTGCTCTGGAGAGTGCTGGAAACCAGGTAGGGAAGAGCCTTGCAGGCAATTGTGTGAGGTTTGGGATCTCACAAGGTTCACGCTCCCTTCACTCAGGCAGTCACCTTGGGTTATGAAGTCGTGTGGGTTTGTAAGGGATCAGAACCTTAAGAAAAACATAAGGTTTGTGAACACAAAGCCATCAGGTCAGCGTTGTAAAGCTACACACAAACCACAGCTTATGCTGTCCTAATACCTGTCAGGGAAGCTTAATAGGGGAACAACACGATGCTGTTTGTAAAGGAAGCAAAAAGCTATCCAAACTTCACGGGGTCATGTTACAAAGGCAAAAATAATTTATTCAGACTGAGGAATTACAGTACATGCCTCACAGTCCCTTTCATCAGAGGGTCTACAAGCTAAGTAGGACACACCACAAGGGAAATAAAAGAGTAGGAACAGGATAGATGAGGAGGACAAGTGACAGCAGTCTATTGCAGAGAAAAGGCCATCGCATGGCTGAATAGCTTTTACGTACATCTGAAATAAATGTTTAACGCCTGCAAAGAAGTCTGACAACAGAAATGGAGAAAGCTGGTGGAGGGGAAGGCATACAGGGTTGAGGAATGCAAGCCTGCTTCACAGAGCAGACTTTGATGATTTAAAACTTACAACAAAAGAAGAGGAAAAATGACTATTTCCAAGCAAATGCTGTGGGTCTGTGTGCCAGGTTTCCCTGATGACAGCCCAGGAGGATCATGGTCTGAGAAGGTACAGGGGAGAAGGAGAAAGCTGGAGAGGTCTTTGATTTCATTTTCGTAGGCCACATCTCGTTTGAATTTCTCTGCAATCAGAACATTTCCCAAAAAAATTTTGATCTTGCTGAACTGGCAGATTCTGACCAAAAATAATCTCCTTTGCCTATTTTAGTTGTAACCATGGAAGCCAGCTTTGCACCGATCTTCAGTCAGAGACAGAAGGATGGAGAGAGGCAACGAGGTGAACACAGAGAAGGTGGGAAATGGGGCTTCAGCAGGGTTTTGGCAGTGAGACCAGGAAGCATTAGCACAGCCAAGGGGGAGAACTGGAATTACGTGGAGATTTAAACTGAAGGGAACCCAAGGATCTCACTGCTTGGAGAAACCATGTATAGACCAGTATGTTGGTAGTCATTAGATGAAAAATTACAGTACTAAGATTTTGTTTTCTTTTAAAGTTCAGCAGGGACACAAACACTTATGTTTCAGACCCTATAAGGGAAAAAAATTCCATATATATATATATATATATATAATATATATATATATATAATGTATATATATATATACACACACACAGAGTATACAACCTGGAAAAATGTCCAGGTTGTATACTAAAAACAACTACTCCCAAAGTACTGGTCACTGACAACATACAGAGGCAGATGCCAGACTAGATGGCTTAAAAGTCATGCATGTTTCTAAATTTTCATGCATAGAGGGAGAGACAGGCAATATCCTTTAAAATTTATTTATATAGTACAGGGAGCAAAGACATCAGTTCTATGCTTGTCATACTCCCGGTTCAATTTATAGCAAGCAGAGCATTTCCAAGGTTTGCTTACTCTTAAGAAACCATTTGCAAGTTCTTAGCATATGGAGCAATCCTGCAATATGTAGTAACAGACACACTCCTTTTCTGAAAAGGAAGCAAAAAATCAGATTACAAAGAAAAATCACATAGTTCCCAATTTCCCGAATCTCCCTTGAAAGAAAAGATTTTGGTCCTGCTTACATACAAGGGTTAGTCAGTAAGCCCTCCGGACTGTGTTTGGTTTCTAGCGCATTTTAGCATGCTATGTGCTGGCAAGTGTTTAGTGCATTAAAAACTGCTCCTAAAATACAATGCAAATATTTTTATTTCAGGAGTAAATTCCTCTGAAAACTTGTTCTAAACAGTTCAACTTGGATGTGGACCTTAATCTACCTCAGTTTTGATCTGAGATGCTTTGCAGAGGGGAAAAAAAAAAAAAAAAAAAAAAGCCCTGTTGCACAGAAATCTGTCCTCTGAGTGACATTTCTGCAGCTCAGCAGAAAACCAGCCACGCCATGAAAAAGCAGATGATGGCAGTAGGTTTGACCCTGATTCTGTTGCCTACAGCCTCCTTTCTGCCCCAGCAAGACTTAATGCTGCAGCTGTAATCCCTTGCTAACAGAAGCACAAAAGGCAGCAATAGTTAAATAAATACTTCAGGAGGTTATCAATCCCTTAGAGAGATGCTCATCCCCCAGGTTCAAACAGATGAGACTCGGCCAAGTGCGTTTGGGACTTGCACAGGATTCCAGCTAAGCAAGCTTTTGGTCGTGAGCACTACATCTGTGTTGAATAAATGGGTTCTAGCTTGCTGCTCTTCCAGACAGGAGGGCGGTTTGGGCCCTTTTCCAGCAACCACTGGCCTTGGAGAAACTGCAGAGCAAGTTGCTGGCAATCCCCTGCCAGAAGCCCAGCCTCGCTGCTCAGGGCTTGCTACTGGCTTGGCAGCCTGCTGCATCCACCTAGCTGCCATCTGCATCCCCTCGCCGTCCTCCTGACTCCCTGCCAAAGCCTGCGATGGGAGCAGAGCACAGGGAGGCTCTCAGCCCCAGGTTCTGAAAATAAAAAACATAAAATCACTGATGTATGCCAAGTTGAGGAACACAGGAGTGTCTCCAGCTCTCCTGTGTTGCTGCTTGGGGACCGTAGTTATTTTCCCCTTGCAAAGTTTTGCTCAGCTACATAAGCCCTGCAGAGGAAGGTTTACAGGATTAAAAAATAAAAAATAAAATCTCTCAGATAAAATATTTAGGGCACAGGAGATTTCCATATCAGCTCATAAAAGATTTAAATACTAAAATGTAAGTGGTGTTTTGGGTATTACTGCAAGGCAGCGTCAGGAATGGAAATCCTAGGAAAATGTTTCAACCCGTAAAGTTCAGACAATACTCATAAAATATGTCCTGATCCAAGAGCTGCCAAAAAGATAAGTAAAACCAAACTTGTTGGCTAAGGTGGCTGCTAGTGGAAGTAGAGATCTCACAAAAGGTAGCTGCCATTCCTGGGACAGGCCGACAAGAAGTGCCGGTGACCTCAAAGGCTCTTGATGTCCTGTCACAGGAAATGCATCGGGATTTCAAGGGACCCAAGTGGAAGAATCTTGGGAAGGTCTTGACTTTACTCCCAGCACTGTGCTTTGTTTCAGGAGGGTGTAGTTCCCCATCAAGGAGCTACATGGAGAAGCCGCTATGCCTAGTGGAAACACCTGGAGTTTTTCCACGTGTTTCTATATCATCCCACAGGCCATGCAGCCACACGGCAAGGGAAGTCAGCTCCCTACGGTCTGCATTTGCAAATGCTTCCCCCAGGGGTGACTGCTGCCTTATTTCAGATGATCTATGCAAATTCTTCAGCTCCCAACACAAGGAGAAGCATCTCCAAGACAAACACAATATTGGGAACTTAAGTGCTAGCTCTCGCATCGCGTGATAGGCAGGATGATGAGATATTTCAATGCAGAAATATTTATCACAATACACATGTGATGGCGCTTTTAAGCAGCTTACCAGTGTTTGGAGTCTTATGAGCAGCTCCATTAGGAGAAGACATTAAAATCAGTCAGTTATTTTCTCTGGGGCATTCCAGTCTCACTCCCTGAACATCCTGGAGCGGTCATGTCACCCTCTTGCACCCAACCATGCCCCTCCAGCCAGCCTTCTGCCCAGGGACACCACGTCTCCTCTTGCTGCCTTCTCCATAAGCCTGCACTGCAATTGCTTGCATGTTCCCCATTGACTCCTGCCTTTTTCCAGCTGTTTTCCTTCTTTGTGGCTCTCTGCTCTTTACCACATACGGCTCCACTCCAATCGCTCTCCAGCCACCAGGGCTCAGTTTATATTCCAGCCTTAACATGCTCCTCCGATTTGTGTATCAGCTTCTATTGTTTCAGCTATCACTAAACAAAGGACGGCGTACTCACTTCCTCCCTTGGCCTCAGTGAAATGCTGCCAGCAAACCCATCAGCCCATGGATCAAAGAAATATTTTCTAGCAGTTGCACCCAGGAGTATTCTGGCCAGTCTAACGGCTTAGAGCCTGAGGACGTCATTCTGTCTCCTTCCATAACTCTCCTGAACAAACGCACACCCACAAACCACTTCTGGATGCGAAGTTTTCTACCTCCTACACCAGTTGTCCAATGCCAACAGTGATTTTAAAATCCTCCCTGGCGGTTTTCAATCAACACAGTATTCAGTGCTGCAAACTAGAGGATATGCCTTGAGTAAGTATAGATCTGCATGGGGAAAAAGAACACGATTTGCTTGCATATAAATACCCATTGCAATTTGGGTATTCAGAGTCAGAGGCAAGCAAAGCAGATACAAACAGAAACAGTGTTGATGGACCTACCACCACTCATTCCTCTGCTGAGCAGATCATGCAAGTGAATCAGCAGGATTACTTTAAATTATGGACTAAACGGACACTGTTGTCTGTATCAGATTAGTGACCATTCAGATGACGTTTTTGGCAGCAAAGCTGCTCCAAATACAATTGTGAATAGTAACAAAACTGAGGTGCTAGAGCCAGCTTTCAGTAGTGCAAAGTCTCCCTGTTTCCAGCCAAGCTCCACAGGAGTTGTTCACACCCAGCACAAAGGAGAAGCCTAACCCAGATGTTTCAAGGGAGGGGAACCTAAACCGTATGGAACCCAAAACCGCACAGATGTAGGAGACATGCAGTCTGAAGATGCAAGTGCAGACAAGTTGTCCGAAGGGATTCTGTGGCAGATGTGAATGGCACTGGGGGATTCTTATTTTGTTTCATCCCTAAACATTCAGTTGACAGATTTCTGCATAGCCAGAAGGAGCTCTTTTGGATCCTCATCTTCTAAGCAAATCTTCAATTGCTCAGAAGGCTGGGATTATTTGGTTATATAAAATAGCTTTAATGACTGTAGGGCCAGAGATACTTTTAACCAAAACAGTAACGAACCACCATCTGATAGCAGAGATGCAAGACTAAACAATTTAGAGAAAACCAATCCAACTCACAAGGCAATATCTCATTCTCTTAAATTATAAAAGTGGCCAGTGTTTTTCATTTACTGTGCAAACAGAAAATAATAGTGCATTTCCCACGGGAGGCACTCTTGTGCAGCTGTTTACTAGAAGTAATCAGCCAGCTCAAAAGGACTTATGGAAGTCAGCCTCCTTCTCCCCCCACCTCGCTGTAAAAGTGGATAGTAAAAACTACTTGGACTGGCTTTAGCTCCTATTTTGCTGGGGATTTAAAAAGAGCTCAATAGCCTGATCTGTAAACCTTCCCAACCAAGGGCAGGCCAAGCACGGAGTGCTTCTTGTCAGCATCTCACAAGCCATATAAATGCAAATATTCTTCTCTTCTAACTTACAGCAGCTTGAACATAACATTGATGGTTTTAATGCTTGAACATTCTGTTTATGCTGTTTTTTTCCCCATATTGTCTTTAATGCCCCATAGCAATATTCCAGTGGCTGAAGCCTCTCAAGCAGACCAAAAATGTATAATAGGCAGCAATCTAAAATATTCGATCCAAATGTCGTGGTTTCCTCCATTTGCAACATCTTCCCTTTCTGCGCCCAATGCTTCATGACACCTGGACAGGCAGATTATATTAAAGCTCATGCCTAACTTTTCAAATGATTTCTCATCAAGTCTCAGTGGGAGATAATTGAAGATTTAACTAATCATTCCTTAAGGCCTCTTACGGAGTATTTTATCACTTTTCGTGAATACATTATGAACTTAAGTGAAATGCTCATCCAACAGGACCACTGAACACACGAGCTGGAGTGGCTGGATGACCCAACACGTTCCTAGATGAGGACTTGGGACATCCTCAGTACATGGGAAAAGACAAACCCCTATCTATTTCTTCCATCTGTAAAAACCAGTCCAGCAAAACCACAACAGTAAATGTTTTCCAAAATACCATCCCACCTTTCTGAACAAAAAAAGTAAGTCTGACATGAGCTGTTCTATGTGACATGAAATATTCCTGACTAATTCTCTGATCTTCACTGTCACCTGAAACCTGGAGGACACCACATTGCCCTGCCAAAATGCAGTCACCATAACTCACGTTGATCCCTGCTATAACCTGCTGCCACAACAACCAAACTCTTTCATCAGCCAATCTGCAGCTCCTTTCTTTCCTGACCTCTGATCCATACAGTGCCTCTCTGGGTATCGTACAGAGCTATCAGATAACTACAGCTGACGTCCAGACTCCCCGCAGCCCCCGGGTAAAAGCCATAATGCTGGGTCATGTCAGACCCCAAGACAAAAAAAAAATTAACATGTTTTTTCTGCAGTGTCTAGTAGGGTTAAGGAATAATTTAACCAGAGACAGAAGCCAAAAGAAAGGTTCAAAAAAGGTTTTGAAGTAACAGAAAATACCCCCAGGAATGTCAGAACCAGACATTTTTTTCAGTAATATAATTCAGAGCCCTGAAAGCAGAATCAGATATAACCTTACTAGCATTTCCTTTGACAGAAATAAACATTTTCAGCTTCCTCCTGCAGATTCTTCTGCTGTGAGGTAAAAGAAAATCCATAAGACTGGTCACAATCAATATTGGGAATATTTGGGGAGTATTTTATACATCCCATTACTGTAAATATATTATAAACATTGCACTCTATTCTACTCTGCCTCCATTCACCGCTTTTATCTCATGAACAAGAACTGCTGCGGGCAGGCAACACATGCAAGTTCCTGTCTCAGCATTTAAGATATTGCAGGTGTTATGAGTTACTGGTTTTAAAGTTTCTGGAGTCACTTCCACTTTTAAGATAATTCAGGTATTTCCCACTACTTTTGGCATGTTTCAATATGGGAAAGCAAAATCAGCTTCATTTCAGGTAACTAACAGGTTATAATATTGACATTGCAACACACACAGAAATTTCATTCCCAAATGCCCAACTCTGTATGAAACCATGGTAAAACAGTAAGTAAATCTTCTGATTAAGGTTTTAGTTTACATTTGCCTAGCGTTAATTATCATCAGAGAGCCAACATCTGTGCCACTGCCTATTTATAGGCACACAAACATACATATACACACACACACATTTTGAGTGTGTATACATATACACATAAATATATTATTTTACCTGGCTGCTTTCTAACTAGAAAACAAGTCATGGGTGAGGAGAGGAGGAGACAGCTGAAGGAGGAACGGGCCACTGCCTCGCAGCACAGCCCAAGGAAAGCATGCTACATGCAGAACAGCCCTCAGGAGGCAAAAGAGCATTATACTTTCCCTCCAAAAGTTCAGAAGCATGTTGCATGTCCCTACAGACTCTGCACCGTCTTAAGACAAATCTGAGACTGTCAAAAATCAAAAATATTTCTGGGTGCCACAAGTTGATTTCCTACATGCTGTAGTTTTGCAGAAGAATTGCTAAAAAGAGAAAATATTTTATCTTTCTTTACGTAATATTTTTGTCAGCAAATTCAGCACGTAGAAGGTTGGGGAGACAAAGAGACTGAGTTCCAATACTGGACTGTAGGGAGGCATGTCTACCACATGACACAAAAATGCTGGAATGTCAAGACCGTGAAGAAATGTTAAAAGCCTGTAGCTTTTAACAGCCCTCGCTCTACTAGCTAACATCTCTGATACGGTCCAGTCATGCAGCAACCTCAGAGCCAGTGTGTCAAAAGGAAGCAAATGGGGTTTAAGGACAAAATACCAGTCACTTAAACCATAAAAAAAAATAAATCAGCAATCATCACAGAAAGCAGATATGATGATGTGGGCTTCCCTGTTCGCAAAGTACAAGCCTGTGAAGCGACTCCTTGCAAGGGACTGTGACAGTGACAGCCTCGACTGCCTCCAGCTGAAGAGGAGACAACGCAGCAACTTCTCCTCACTTGGAAATTGCTGACCCAAAATACTCCCCCCTGTTCCTTTGCTCTGCTTTTCAGAGTTGGAGCAGAATGAAGGTACAGGCTCAGGGAAACAGGAGCACACACCTGCACATTTATAGCTTCGAGGTTTTTATGTTATGGAAGAAAAGCATCAGTACCTGCTGTCCTAGGAGCAGAAGATCCTCCATGAGCCTTGAAGTCAATGCAGGACTCGTCGCAGCAGATCACCGACCCGCAGCAGAACTTTGTATCTGGGGGAGAGAAAGTTTGGCAGAACAAGGTGCCATGTGGGGAGGGAAATGAGGAGCAAAGCGAGAAAACATTTCTGAACATCTGAGGAGGAAGGTCAGCCACAATTAGACAAGGCTATTTTGTAAAGCTCAAGATGAGAAGGGTTCAGTTTAGTTTGCAAACACTAGTCTTTCAAACAGAGTGGACAATTATATTCCCCACATTTTGTAGTCCCACCACAAATAACTTGAATAGGGCCTTAAGACTTCAACAACCTCATCCCTGTGTGCTGAAAGCTACTCACCCACCTTAAGCCAAAATGATATAACAAACATCATCATCTACACATCTTACTGCTGCCAGCTAAAGGTCTCTAAAATAGATCCCAACACCACCCAATCCACCAATGGACGTAATTCTTCCTGACCTTTCTCTCATTTACCAAAGTCTTCCATTAGTGAGTTAATGTTCAATGGTCAGCATGTTGTCCTTCAAAGGATAACAAATCATTTTGTAAATGCGGTGGGTCCTGGAGGTACTGTTATCTCTAATTTACACAAGGAGAACCCAGAGACAGCAAGAGAAAAATTTTCAAAAGCTTTTAAATGACTGTGAAACTGAAGTAATTTTCAAAAGAGAATTGGACACTCTAGATCTGAAGTCAACCTTGCACGTCCTTCAGTCACATCTCAAAATTAAACACGTTCTTAGTTCACTTTAATAAAGATCCTCAAAGCCACAGAGGTACCTAAAGAGTATCATAACGGGAAATTATTTCCAAGTCTAAGATTCAGAATTAGACACGACTTCTCCCCTCCTCCAAGAAAATAACTGATAAGGTGCCTAAGAGTCCACAGGAACACAGACTTTTCACCAACAGAAGGTATTTGGGTACCTCAAGTTTTCTTCCTCCATGCTGAGATCCCACCATTTTGGCTGAGCTGAACCTCTTAGCACTTATACGCGTGGAAGCCCACTTGAGATGGGGAAGTCGTGAGCATGGCTAACGCTCCTCACCGCGTCTCCAGCATCGGTTCCAGAGAGCAGCTGCTCTGATTTTCATTTAAAGACATGGCTGGAGGAAGAGGGAGTGGTTGGGGTGGCATGAAAACAGCACCCGCCGCCAGGGCAAGGTGGTTGCAACCTCTCCCTGCTGAGAGAAGTGCTGGGTTTGGACTCTGCCTCCAGGGCCGGTTTTGATTTCTAGCCAGTGCTGTTTTAACGCAAAGCGTGTAGTAAGCAGCCCGTGGAATAGTGCCAGATACCTGCTCCCCACCTCCGTTCAGGGGAGGTCCCTAGCGGTAGGCCGCAGTCAGGCTCCCACTTGCTTCTCCTCTCTGGCTCTGCGAATCCTCTCAGCACCATGGCACAACTTCAATAGGAAGGGCTGAGAGGTTGCCTACAGCCTGGGAAGGGACAGGTGGATTTGAATATCCCTTAGGAGAAGGAGGACCCAAACCCGAGTTCGACCACTTCTGAGAGAAGAATTAAAACCATTACGTTATTATACGAAAACCACCACACCAGTTATTTGTATCTTAAGCAGCGAGCACAAGGCTGCGAGCCGAGGCCTCAGCAACAGGGCAGGTTTGACTCCCCCGGCCGGGTTTGGAGCTCGCAGTGTGGGAGCTGCTCGCGGGATGCAGCATGAGAGCTGGGGAATGGGGGGGAGAAGGGCACCCCGGAGCCCTAGCAGGCACCAGTGCAGAGAACTCAAAGGAGAAGTACTGGGAACAAGCATGGATGCACCAGGAACTCAGGGGGTACTGTCCAGAGGGTGGAAGCTGTTAGACAGGAACACGGAGACAAAATAGAGGTGCAGTCTCAAGTGCCAACAGCCTGACAAATGGTAATCGGTGACTACGGCAGTCAGTCTTGGCTCTACAGCTCCTGCAGGAGCTCCAAGGATGCCAAATCTACATGAGGCAGGCGGATTTGGGCACGCTGAGGAGGTGAAGCTGGAGTTTTCGTTAAAGGAAAGGAGAGGGCACACCACAGCCTAAGAGGCATCGCACCAAGTTTTAGAGAGTGAATGGCAAGGCAGTGCTCTTAAAACAAGGGAACACCACTGGGCAGTCAGATTGGACACCTCGTTTTTGTATTCTGAATTAAATTCAGGCTTTTCTCTTATATAAACCTAGTGGGACAGATGTCCAAATGCTGTAAGTCAGTGTCACCCTCTTGAAATCACCAGAGTCCTAACCTATAATTTAGGATCAAAATATAAAACTAAAATCTCATCTATCATCCCCAAAGTGCTTTTAACCCTGAATTTTCTAGTGTTTAAGATGAGGTTAAAAACAGCCTAAGCTTCCTGACTGTTAAGTAGATCAAAACTCTAGTCCAATAAGCTATTGAAAGTTTTTATAGTTTTACCCTAGTCTATCTTTCTGCACCCTCTTCAGCCTCCAACTAAACGAGTTTTGCTAAAGTTAACTAAAGGATTTCTTACAGGAAATTTTGGAGTAGCTGTTAACCATTGTGTTTCTATCACAAACTAGCACTGTAAAGTAACAGCTCATTCTAAGTTTAATTGCTATAAAATAGCATGTTTGTAATTAAAGAGCATGTATATGCATGTGTTTTTAAATACTCTGAGCATGTTTTTCTTCAATTTTGTTGTTTCTTCCAATTCTTTAAATATGTATTTGAAAAAAGTGGAAGGACAAGTAGCACTTTTTGAAGCTGCAAGTAAGCCATTTGAGAAAACGAACATTTTAAACTCACTGAAATGTACTAATGATAAAAATAGAAGTTATGTGGTACAAAAGTGACACTTTTTGATGAAATAGGGGGTATTTTGCTCTAAATAGGGATAAATGAGCAGGCTTGGTAAATGGAAATATTTGCAATTCATTTCAGACATTTGTCAAGATAATTTTGTAGTTAGGTGTGCATAAGAGCTGCAGAATTGGTTTCAGCTCTCTTTCCTCCAGGAAAAGAAAGTCTGACACAAGATTTTGACTTAGATTTCATACTGACCTCAGCAATATAGTCATTAGTTTCTCCAACATCATTAAAATTGAGCAGCAAGCACCCCTAAACCTCCTCCCACAAAATAAGAAAGTGACAGCTAAAATTCTACATTGTTCCACACCAGTGATTTTTAGACAGAATTTCCCACTCACCTTAACAAGGTGATAATTTAAAAATCTCTGCCAAGGAATACAACCTCCTCACTGGATTCCCACAAGGCTGAAGACACCTGCTGGTAGAGTCTAATATCCTGTAATCTACAGCATCAGAAAATGTTCGGGAAATTTGTATTAGGCAAAAGTACACAGTTGTACAGAGATTAAATTCCTTGGGGATCTTTTTTATTCTATGGGAAAAAAAAAAAAAAAAAAAAAAAAAGTGGATCCTACATTTTAATAACACTGAGCACAAGGACACAAACATATGGTCCTTCCAGCCAAGCTCTGGATGGCTAGAAGAGAAATACCATATGGGCTGTATCTTCACTGACTTGCTACAGGCATTTTTTTATTTTTTATTTTATTTTTTTAACATTTGGAATGGTTTGGAAGCCTTACAAAGTTTAGCCTTGGTTTTGCCATTTGGAGAGCAATGCTAGCCCATCCTGCTTGCACTACCCACGTTATTTAACTAAATATCCAAAAATTAATTATAAAACATGCCAATACACCATGTGCTCTTCCAGTAGGCGCTACTATCCAGCCCCAAGAGATAGTACCACCACCACCACTTCTTTGTTTAATGCTTAACAAGGTATCCTTGGCCTATTTCCCTCCTCGTCTTTCAGATCTCACAGTCAATATTCTTCATCTGTGGCACTGCATTAGAGCTCACCATTAAGTCTTAACACTTTGGCATTAGCTGTTTTCTCAGATCCACTACCATCATTCTCCTAAAGCAAAGAGTGAAGCAAAGATCACATAATAAAATCTACACTCTTGAGTTGCACTGCTGCAACAGCCATAAGCCTGTACCTTCATGATAGCCTACATCCTCTCAGGGGATACGTTCTTGGTGCAACATCTATTCACATCAGCAATGAGACTGTCAATTCCATGGTGGTGAAATACAGCCAAAATCTGAAGAAATATCACCTCAAGACTTCTGTCTAGTTTAGTCATCAAAGATGCTTCACACATGCACAAGATCTGGTGCTGGTTGCAGACCTCTATAGCCCTAAGGACCAGAAACTCCAAATTAAGGCTAAAAACAACAACAAACAAACAAAAACACGGCACCTACTCAGTTTTAAAATATGCTGAAAGCCAGCACCCCCAGTCTGTAGTCAGAAAATAGAAAACAGGGTGGTTCATCAAGATGAGTCTGGCCTCTGAAACTAATGCGTCAAGCTCCAAATTTGATTTGATCTAAATAGATGACTTTTCTGGGACTGGGGATCCCTAAGATAAATCTGTGTGCTTAAAGAAGAAACTCTATGAAATGCCCAACCCGACAATGTCTTCTCCATGGATCAGGGCTATCTCAGCTCCTGTCTTCTGACATGTTCATAGCCTCACAGCTGGAGACTGATCAGAGCCTTCTCAACAGTTCCTCTGACTCCCAGAGGAGTCTCTGAGATGCGTTTATTTTAATAGTACAGACATAAACTGGTTAGGAGAATCACTGAAGGCATCTACCACTACTTTGTGATGCATTTTGAGAAGCTGGCAAGCAAGAAAATAACATGCAGCAAGCAGTCAAAATGAAGAAACTTTTTTTCCTTCATGTTACAAATTTTGGCCAACTTAAAATAGACATCCTCAATTAAAATTATATCCCACTTCAAAATGATAGTGGTCTAGTTATGATCAAGTCATCTTTGTGCAGACTTGATTTTTACCGTGAAAAATAAAATAATGTAGTCTGTAAGGAAAATTAATATAGCAAAAGAAAGAACCCAATTGTATCTAGATGAGGAATTTTGTCAGCAGTTATTTTGCTGTATAACAGAACTTAACCGTGAATCATTTAATTCCTCTCTCCCAAGGATTACAGGTGGTATAAACAAGAACAGCACAGTTATCTACTGAAACATGAGCAGAGTTTAACAAGTTTATTGCATTCAAATCAGACAGAAGACACGATTCTGTAGCAGCATTTGAGATATATATGAATACGTATGACAGCACCAGCAGCAGTGGAGGACTGAACACTGTGCCCACATGTATCCTTTCCAATCCTGTGTTTAAGTTCTCCTCTAACAGAAGCCACGGGGTATCTATGACCACTCTTGCAGCTTTTCTGTGTACCATTTCTGCTTCTGCTGAATTCAAGGCAGTTATCGCACAGTGCAACAATGGGGTTTATCACAGATTTACACAATCTAATACTTTTTTTTTCTGTGAAATCTTTAACATCCTATTTATCTTCTTGATCACTACAAATGATTGAACTGATATTTTCCAAGGACAATTCACAATGACAAAGTTACTTTTCCTGAGTGGTTTCATCTCCGTGGATGCATAGGTACAATTCTTTTCCACTTAATGCATTACTTTGCAGTTGTCTAGATTGGGTGAGAAAATGGAAAATAATATTCAGTCATTTTCATGGACAGTTTTAATTTTGACTACCTTAAAATATTCTTGCAGGTAAAGCCTGTCATTTCTCCTTTTCTTCTGAAACATTAGCAGATAACTTAACAGTAAAGATATCAACAGGGACTCTTGTAGTAGTGACTTCCCTGCATTTGGAAACTGATGATTCAGTGCCTGCCCTCTGGTGTTGTTTTTCATTGCTTTGTTTGTTTTTAAAACTTCTAGCCAATTAGAACCATAACCAGTTCGAAACTGCAGGGACATTTTCCCTTTTATTTTATTTTACCCTTGAAAACGTAGGGGTTTTGACAGCCATTAGTGAGGGACTTTGCAAGCCCAACTATACCTTACCAACTGAATCACCTCTACCCATGGGCTGCTGGGCTTCAAAATACACAGATTCATGACAGCTTCCTTCTGCAAAATCCATTTTGACATTTACCCAACATATCATATTTACTCCGCAAATTCAAGTCTTCATTTTCGTTTTCATAAACTTGCCCAAGGAAGGTTAGATTCACCACTGTACACAGCTCCTTAGACTTAGACATCACATTTGCCACCTTCACTTGCCACAGCAATTATTTAATTCATATCAAACAACACTGTTTGACAACTCCACATTTGGGACTCTTGGGTGGCTACCATGGATACCACCTATTTTTATCTATAGCATTATGCATTTTATCAGTTTGTTCTAAACCTGTTCTGCTGACACTTCAAATTAAAACAGTTTTTAGACTCTTTCAGCTACCAAAATGCTCCAGAAGAGAACTCTCTCTAAGATCCTTTATAATGAACAGCAAAGCAAAGATTTATTTAGCCTTTCCATAACAACCCTATGTTCTTTGAGTGTTCTTATTACTCTGCAATCACTTATTAAGCCTCCAGATTGACAGGCTTCCTACTTTTCATGTGTTTGAAGGGGGTTTCTTATTGTTTCTGAGAGTTTGGCAAGTTGTTCCTCAAAATTGATTTTATGGCCTTGTTTAACTTGCCTTTTTAACTTGACAGGATGTATGCTCTTTTCTATTTCCGCTGTTCAAATATGACCTCCAATTTCTGAAAGATGTCTTTTGACTTCTAACATCTCTCTGCTCTTCCATGTAACAATACCAGCTTTTCAGAGAGTTCTGCTCAAGCCTTTTCATAGAAGAAAGATACACGCCTTCTTGAGCTCATATGATGTCTTCTTACTGGCTTCATGTTCTCTGCAAGTATCTCACTGTTTTAGCTGTTCCTTTTAACCACAAAATGGCAAGAAGCATTCCACACCTTAAATTTTGTTGAGCAGATTTTTTTCATTTGCTGGAGCCAAGAAAATTGTGCTTGTCCTGGTCCAGTCACATTACTCTGGGTTAAAACAAGTGCTTTTTCCTATTAAGCAAGCTGTTTCACTCTGATCCATCACTTTCACTGTTGTCCCTTACATCAAGTTCAGTCTCCTCCTCTCCTAAAGCTATCATTACTGCCCTTGCTATTTCTCCTCTTCGTCTGCAGGCAAGGGCCTTCTTCCCTTGGAGTTCACTGAATACACTCTTGATAACAAGCGTCTCAAACAAATACAGTTCTCTCTTCCAAATAAAATTGCTCCATTTGCCAAGACAAGAGGAGCTCATATTTCCAAAACAGAGTCTGATTTTTTTTCTCTGATTTTGTCAGCCTGTGTTTTGATACAGAGAATTTTCCAGGTGGTTTTAGGACCATGTTTCAGTCACCACTCTGCAATAATGCTAATTATGAGCACACTCACCACCACCATCAACACACCCACCTCCACATCTCTGAGATAAGAAATGTATTCCCCTAACCTTATTTTTTCTTTGTTTCCCACAAAAGTGCTGGAGTTCCCTGGAAGGACAATTTCTTGACAATTTCGTTATAGTTTGGATGACAAGCCTAAGAAGATTAGATTCTGTAATTTTTTATTATTATTATTAAAAAAAAAAAAAAAAAGACACTGTAAGGGGAATCACTGACACAGATGACTGATTTTCATCCAGGAGATTCTAGCATTGTTCCACTATCTCATGCATTTATTAGGATTTCATTTCCTTCTGGAGCCTCAAGGGAAATTTCATAATCAGCACACCTGGTATGTATAGTATAAATAATTAAGGGGATGCCCTCTCTATGTAGAAAGGCTGTTCTGCTGTAAGAAATGGCCTGGATCACAGATTCATCAGAAAAAAAGAATTAGGGCTATGAGATACTCTCCATTTTCAGATTCAAATGTCTCACAAACACCGAACTGGAGAAAGTCAGGACTCTACGCAATCTATAGAGGAACGTACTCAATCAGTGTATTTATGAGTTATTTCAACATTATTCTTTCTACACTGTCAGCATAGATGGTACTTTATCACCATTTATCTATCCCAGGGTATAATTTATTGCTTGCCTTAACAAAAAGATCATGACACCAATTTAGCTTACAGTCACATTAAGAAAAATACTTTATGTGACAAATTTGGCAATAACCCAGCACTATATAAACTGGTTTGATGACAAAAAACACTTAAGGCAAACCACGTTAAAGAAGACAGATAACAAGAAGCCCTGCATACTTAGTTTTATTTTGAAATTGGCAAGAGTTGCTGCTACAGCCCAAGCTGGAGTCTTCTTTGGAGCTTTTTACCCTGGACATAAAGAGCACTGAAGCCCTCAGTCTGGGCCTTCTAGGAAGCACAAAATACATTACCCCATGTGGACAAAGTGGTCAATACTTCTCTTGCACTGCAGGTCATGCAAATTCATGTCTGATGACTCCCAGTGACACGTTGGTGGCACCTGCATAATTTTGATCTAAAAAGGGGTCGGTCTGTTTTACCTTTTTGAGGGCAGAGCAGCTGGAGAAGGATTTTATATCCAACAGCTTTCACTTAGGTGCTTTGCATCTTTCTCTGTTTTATTATCAGAACCCTTTGTTCTGAATTCTTCTTTCTGCTCCCTTTGATTAATTCCTTTCTTTAATCTGTTTAATACTTAAACTACAGATCCACCCACTTAACTGTTTCTTCTCTCCAAACAAAAACTTAAGTTCTACTTTAAAGATTCTAAAAAGTTCTGTCATAAGAGTGTGCTTCACTTTAGGCTGCCATCTGCAACTTGCGATGTTAAAGTATGGCACACTGAGTTTTGCAGATAAAAGAGGTTAAATAGTTCACTTAAATATGCCTCTGTGATTTGTAACTGAAACGTATTCAAACACTGAGATTTGCTAACCATCATTGCTTCCATTTTCCAACACATTAATTGGATGTCGGCAGTCAGACCAAGAAGTTCAGCTTTTCATAAAGGGCTCTGTTCTAAATTCTGATGACTTTTTTCCAGCTTAAAAACCCTAATGACTAATCTTTGACCAAAAGATTAAATTTTAAATTAACAAAACCATGCAAACATGCACTTGTCATTATGCGAACATACTCCCACCCTTTCAACTTGCTCGGTTACCTTATGTCCATCTAAGAGCTTGCACATTTTTCTAAAGCAATCAGATTTGAAAGACCTAGGGCTAATTAAATCCATTGCTATTAATGTGAGCAGGCCATGTTTCAATAGGTTACGAACCAAAGCACATTCATTAGTGGAATTTCCACCTTTCTAAAAGCCTGATACTGTGGTTGGATCTGTCCAGGCAGCTCCTCACACCTATATGTTGCTGTAAGGGACTCTGCTGGGCTGCACGAACACTCCTGCACAGGTCCTCTAGAACCAGAGTCATAAAACCTTTCAGACATAGCTTGGGAAGCATCACAGGATTGTGTTAGCTCTCTTAAGACTACTAAAAAAACAGCAACTCATCTTTATCTTCAAAGTTAGTGTGCATCAGTCGCTTCAAGACCTTACCTGTCAATGTAGATAAAGAAAAGCAGGAAGCAGTTATCGCATCCTGTGCTAAAATTCAGTATTTGATTTCAGTGCTGCCCTTTTCTTATCCTACCCAGAGCAGGAGAATACAAGTGATCAGATTACCTGACCCAGTTTCAGAACCCTGAGAAAAAGTGGATTTCAGCTGAGAAAAAAAAAGCAGTAACAGAAGGGCTCTGGACACGTCTGAAGGAGAAGCCTGCTAGTGAAGCTTCACAAGCTGAGCAAAATGTTTTCCCCTCTTTGAGAAGCAAATGTGTGATTTGAAAGTCTGTATAGAACAGATTCACTTCCGTGGGACAAGAAATTGGCAACTTCAGGTGTTTTGTGAAACCTGTAAGACTTACCTTTCCTCATCTGCATGCTTCACCCACTCTGGCAGAAACTTGTACAACCATACCCTGCTCCAGCGAGCAAATCAGCTTTCCCTACAGAGCCACTAACACTAACGAGTGCTCTAAGTGCTCCCTGGCTGCAGGGACTAAGGGGTTAATTCAACTCACAGGCATACATTAAACCATGCTAAGAGCATTCCACAGAAATACCATCCCGAAGCCAGCAGCTAGAAGGAATAGCTAACCTTACATACGCTCTGTCTGGGCAACAGACAAGTACACTTGCTTTTTAAACTCAGCTTCATTGGGGCACTGGCAAATGCCTAGAAACCCGTGGGCATGGAAAATAAGCAGTTGTGTGGACAGCTGCACCGAAGAATCGGAAAGCGATTCACGCAGCGTTAGCTGTGGAAGTTGTACTTTGCTTTAAGCAGACTCATTTCGAGATTGCACCACCTGTCTAAAAGAGAAAATATTTCCTCGTTTATTTTAAAAGCTGAGGTTCTGCCCCCTCCTCTTTGCACGAGCACACCATATAGACACACGGGAGAATAAAGAGCCCACAGTCCTAAGTATCCTAGATATTGATCTGCATCAGGCTATATAAAACAGCAGTATTAGCAGTCTCTAGGGAGTTTGCTGTAAAAGCAATTGGAACTGCAATTAACAACAGCACATCTTAGGATAGGGAAAGACTTATAACTAGAAGCTAATTAGGAGGGCAAACACTGAAGCTTGTTAGCTGAGATGCTAATGAGAATTATACTTGAGTGGCAGCAGCCTAGCTATTCAGAGTTAATTAGAAACCTCAGCTGATAGTATATTGCTCTTAAGAGCTTTCAAAACAAACAACTGGAAAAACTGTCCTGCAGCTAAGGATCCAGCCTGCCACGTTGGGTAATTCATGGGCACAGGGAACAGCCAGGAAATTACACTCAGCCATCATGGTAATTTAACAGTACGTGGAAAAGGCAAAGGGAAGGGGGTTTTGTAGGAGCTGCCTGTCCTCGTGGCTTTCAATGACAGTTTTGTCAGCCTGTGGTGAGCCCAGTGCTCAGGACACGCTGCCACATCCAGCATCACTCACAAAGCAGCACAGGCCATGGGTTGCTCTCCCTGTGCCTGCTGCCCCCCGGGCACGGGCATGTTTGACTCTTTCCCCACTTTGTGCAGCGAGGAGGTAAAAAAAATATTAATAATAGGAGTAATAAATCAAGGCGCTTCGAGGGAAAAAGCTGTTAAACGTAACATGGCAGCAATGCGGATCGTGAAGCGTGGCCTTACCTGGGCTGAGTTGCATGGCTGGTTCCTGCTCTGAGCAGAGCCAGGGAGGCAAGGCAGAGGGGCTGCGTGTTTAAATGTTTCCTCTGTGCCTGATTGGAAGCGCAGGAGCCAGTCAGGGGCAGGGGAGAGGCTGCTAAACTCAAAGTAGGTTGATTGTTTCAGGAAAAGAGTGGATACTGGAGAACCTGCAGACTGGTTTGCAGCGAGCTGCAATATGTGGAAAGGGTCGAGTGTCACACGGGAGGGAAAAGGCAGAGGAACCGAGGGGATTTTCAATCTCACCCAGGCCCTGTTTGCATTAAAATTTGTGGTGATTTAAGCAAAATCTGGATTTGATTGTATTTATTGAAACCAATCGCAAACCCATGTGGACACTCTTGAACAAACTCTGATTTCCAAAAGAATATCAACGAATTTCAGACTTCAGCTGAAGCAGTGAGAAGAGCATCCACCAATGGTTTTGCACCAGCGTAATTAAACAGATTTCAAAGTACAACTTGAGCTAAACAAACTTGGTGCAGATGTGACCTGGCAGCCACTGGCAGATAGTGAGCAAGGAGAGGAAGCTTTGCATGCCAAAATGTCCCTGCAAGAGCCAGTATTTGTAAATGCACCCTCACGAGAGCAGAAAGGTGTGAAGGTACAGAGCACTGAGTGGACACTAAGATATACAATCCATACAGCCATCCCTGTCTTAACACAAAAAATCCCACTGCATAAGCAGTATTCTGAAGCGACAAATTTACCTCACTAAAGCTTTGGGAACCATCCTCTTCACCCGCTGCTTTTGAAGCAGAGTCAGGGATTGCGGTTATTCAGGTTTAACAGGACTTGTGAACACTGGCTGCAGCTAGAGGCAAAATTCCCCGAACACCAAAGCAACATAGCTCTGGGATTGACCACACACTTCATTCAAGAATTGTCCCAGCCACAAGCCTGGGCTCAGGACACGGGACATGAAGACCGGGGTAGGCCTGGCAAAGGCCCATGCGCAAACCCAGGCCCGCCCAGGGCCCAGCGGTGGCCAGGCCCCTGGCTGGTGGATCACCTGCCAGGGGGCTCCTTGTTCGTCCACATGGCTGGCTGCTATGCACACTACATCTATAGCCAATTGATGACTCAAATCAGGCAAAAAAGAGGGAAAAAAAATAAAATTGGAAGATTCGCTTGTAGGGAACTAAGGGTGTTGTAGACAGTGATACCTGGCAGGCAGTCCTAGCAGGCTGGCTTAGGTCCTAGATGCAATCCAGCCAGAGATCAAAGGGAGCTGCCTTCATCTCCTTCTCAGGGTTTATTCCTTCCACCACCACCCCCATCACTTAGTACTTCTGGTAGGTTTTCCCCATATCAAAGACCGCTCATACCAAAGAATTTGATGAAAGCAGCCTTCCCAGAGCTGCAGCCCCAGCTGGAAACAAACTGGGGCAAGGCTGTAGGTGCTGCCAGGGTTTGCCTTGCTGACTGCAAGCACAGACAGCCACAGGCCCAGCTCGGATTTGGTCATGGAGACATTTGTGTATTTTCTCACTTCTTTCTTCTCATCCTCCCTCTGTGAGGGCCCCAGTGCCTGTGGAGGCAGGCTGAGGGTGTCTGTGCAGGACAGCAGTGTCAGGCTGTGTGGCTTGTAGGCTGTGGCTTCTCCAAGGAGTGCTGGGCAGTGCCCAACATGACGATGACAAGCTTGTAACTCTATTTTATCAAGGGTCATCTTCACCAAACTGAGTAAGAGCCTGGAAGAGAATTTGCAGTTTACAGAAATTGCTTAAGAGGAAAAGATCTTCTGGTGAGCACCTGTCTGATTCCCCCATGCGTTCAGAAGGTCTGTTTAGCTAAGACCAAGCCTTTCTCACAGATTAGCAGGGTGATTTTCTGTGGTCTGCCCACTGACCACATTTTCAGCCTCTGGGGAAAACACAGCAAAATTGGGTTCTCTGGATACTTTTTGCTGCATTGCTGAGCGATCTCCTTTCTTCCCAAACACAGCAATCGCTTTGCTTTCCTATCAATTCAGGAGGGCGAGATACAGTCTTTTAACGTCTTAACAACCATGTGCTATTCCCAACTCATTACATACGCTGAGTTCACTTCTTCCCTCAGCAGGGATAAATGTACAGCTCTAACCCTGAATTTCGTCTGTTTACCTTCCCCTGGCTGTGATTCTCTTTCAGTATGCCCAGCTTCACGCTGCCTCACACGCAGCATCCAGCTCAACAGGAGCTCAATTCCCCTTTCAGGCTGATGATCCCCTGCTGCAGCGGTATCACCTCCCCCCATGAAGGATTCCTCCGTGCTGTCCCTCCTCTCCTGGCTCACACCACACACCTGCTTGCAAACTAGCATCATCTGTTACACATTTTTACCTCTTTCCCCCACCCCCTCCTCCAAACAGAGCTGCTGCCTGGCTTGCACTGCAGCTCCCTGGGGATCAGTCTTTTAGCTCCGCAGGACACACTGCCCCAGGTCTCTGGCTTGTAATGGTTTTAATTTTTTATCATGCTCACAGCACTGCCTGCTGTCTCTATGTTTTCATACGCACTGGGGAATTTCTTTTGCTTGGCAAACGTTCATGGGTTTATCAGGATTATTTCTGGGTTTTCTATTAATGGGTTTTCTAGTAATGCCTCTGAACTTAGTTTGTTCTAATTCATAGGCTGATCTCTCACAACTGACATAATACCCTCAAATTGCAACACTGTACCTTTAATCTTAGATCACTTACCAGTCCTCTTTTTCTTCTGGCAAGGAAAAATAAAAGAAAAAATAAGAAGTATCAGGAGCAGAAGTCTCTCCTTTGTTGAAGCCTTTGGCCTTGGCTCAAGGCGGCTTTCACAGCAAAGTCCTGGGGTTCCCTGGAGGACTTGCATCAAACCCCACTCGCTGCTGCCACCTTGGCTCTGTGCCCTCCAAGCTGTATCTCAGTTTCTCTCTGCTCCTTCCTTCCCTTTGCATTTAAGTTTTTGGTAGCCAAATACAGCTGTTGTATTCCATGGGTGAGGACTAAGGGAACTTTCAGCCTAAAGGAACTAGTAAGTCCATGAGGCTGTTTTCCATATTCCGTGAATTATTTGGGTTTGGTTTGTTGGTGTATCTGTTACCTAAACAATTTGTACACAGTTTTAAATGAGTAGGTTTCAGCTTTCACCTGCATTGAGTAGTTCTGTGCTTTCTGTGTGACCTGTAGCCCAGGCATGCCTGCTTTTCCAAAACCCCTGCATAGCATTTACTTTGTCCCTTCTGTACCACAATAACACCATTGTTCATTTTTCATTTGGTGTGGTTGCACCGAGCTTACTCTTTTCTCCCACATCACATTGAGGAATCCTCCGTAGCCCCACATCACTGCATCCCTGAGGAGTGCAAGTTGCAGAAGTGTTGCTGCCAGCCATACCTGCAAAACCTCATTGCCCAAGTCACTGCTTGGGTCTCCATGCAGTGCTTAACATCTTCACGTGCTTTCCTTGTCTGCTGACTTTGCTGTGATTGCTTTTACTACAGTTTTGCAGAACATTAAACTTCTCATTGCTTTTTGTCTCTTCTTCTTTGCATCTTGCCTTTGCACAAGCATCAGTGGATATCTTTCAATCTGTTTCTCATTATGTCTCTGAGCTAGCTCTCAAATTCTCCTTGCTTGCATACTTCCTTTGCAGAAGCTTTACATATGTCCTGCAGGCTCTGGGAGACGGACAGGAGCATCTGTGCATTATAATCTGAGCAGAAGAAAGTTGTCTGTGCCCATGCCCTACAAAAATAAGGAACAACTGTATTTGTGCAGGGCTGAGGCAGAGCCAAGCACCCTGCTTCGCACTTGGGGGGCTCGGTCTGGGCTCAGCACAGCAATGGACCTGCTCAACGTGACTGCTGGGGCTCCCATCTGCCCAAACGATGTCTGTAGAAACGCAGCCAGGGTCTTCCAGGAAGCCCCACAGAGGTGAACCAGCTTACAACACATTCGAGTCCCCTCCAGCATCCTCACTCTGCTTCTTTTTGTTCCCATTACTAAGCATTACCGAGTCCATCTTCAAAGACTGGTGAGCATCAGCCATTGTGCGCAGCTTGGCCATGTAACGAGCTGTAATTTTTCCTGATTCTTGGTAATACTTGTCAATACTTTTCCTATTAAACCTCATTAGAGCAGTTTTTCCTTCATTTTTCAAAAATAGCATTTTACCTTATCTTGGCAAGTCTGCTCTTGTTCCTGTCCTAATCCTGAAAGCATATTGCTCGTTACCCTTAATGTAATACCCGTCTACTCTTACTTTGCTTTTCCTTTTTTATTCATGTCTGGCAGTGTTGTAGTTTTCCTCCTGTAAGCTGAATAAAGCCCAGCTTCTGCGCCCCTTTCTTTCCATACGTGTCCAGCCAAGGCAGAGAACCCAGGAGCCCTCACCATCCCCTCTGCTCACAGAGTGATTCTTCATTTCTGATGGCATCCACCTGCTGCAGCCAGCTCATTCCTGCCACTGGCACAGGCACAAAAAGGCAGCAGCTGAGGAGCAGCCCTGCAGTTTTATTCTTTTGACTGAACACTTCTTAGCCAAGCCCCAAAATGAGAGCCCTCTCTCTCCAGCACGCAGTCCAGTTGCAGCCCTCCCCATCAGTGTTCTCAAACACTTCTGCCTCTCTCCTGCAAGATATCCCATACTGGGAAAATAAACAAACAAACACAGTGCAGAAGGTACGTGGACATCCATCACAATTAAAGGCTCTGTAAGCACCTAATAAAGAAACACCCCTTTGGCATTTAAACCCGAACCAAAGGGCAGCTAACAGCAGCTAATAACAGCTTGGGTGTTGCTGCTTCAGCCTGTTAAGACCGTGATTGCTTTTTTGCCCTGCTATTCTAAATATAAGTCTGCGTTTCAAGTAAAAAAAAAAAAATCACAAGGAGTTTTATAATAATTGGGAAAGCTTTCAGGTCCCATCTGAAAGGAGTCCTTGAAACAGATTAGAAAAAGAAAACTTCAAGGAAGACATTAGGACTGTACCTCGCTCTTTCATCAGTATATATAGTACATAATGCACATCAGGTGCCACAGGAACCGCTGCTCAAGGTTAAAGCAAGGTCCTCATGAAAGCGACAATTACTCTCCAGCGACAGATAAGGAGAAGAAAGTCAAAGCTAAGCATCGGGAGAGGAAAGGAGTGCTCAAAGTCAAGTGAAAAAGCTACAAAAGCCTTTGCGAGGGGGAGAGATCACTTCAGAGCCTCGCTGCGAATCGAGGTTTTTGTCTGCCAGGAGGGGTCCTCCAGCAGCAGCAGCTCCCTCCCCATGTCTGAAAGGCAGCAGCTGTGCCGGCGTGGAGGTAAGGAAGAACCAAAGCTCAGGTAGGACCTAGTGCCACGTTTGGTGGAAAAGAGATGGCTGCAAAATTACTGTAATAAAACACGTGTGAAGGCTCATGATAAGTTCTTTACATTTTTTATTATTATTATTTTATTTTGATATAGCCTGACTTGCGCTGCAGTTGGTGTCTGGAGACTTCTTAGACCCCAAATCCTTACATGACTGGGAAGACAGGAGGAAAAGGATGCTCATGGATGTGTCTCATCACATTGTCCGGGAGCATTAGGTCAGCATACAAATGAATACTTAAGGTAGCACAGAAAACCTTTGCTCTGATCTTTTGTATCGGGTTGTCATCAGACACACCAAGGGGATCCCAGCCCCTCCCAGGGGTTAACACTACGCCCAGAACTGCTCAGCATCTTCAGTACTGACCTGAATGATGGGGCACCCTTAGCAAGTTTTCAGATGATACAAACCGGGTAAGGTGGCTGGTGCACCTGGCGGTACCTCCTGAAGTTCAACAATGTCATGCACCTGCAGAGGATTCATCTCACACGTGAGTATGTGCTGGGGCTGCCTGGCTGGAAAGCAGCTTTGCAGGAGGAGAGCTGGGGCCCTGGCGAACAGGTTAACCATGAGCCAGCAGCCTGCTCTGGCTGGTCTGCTTTAAGAAAGGAGCTGGACTTTGTGTCCCTGTCCTCTCCATCAGCTCCAAACTTGACTTTCTCCACCCCCTTGCCCTTGATCTTTCCCTCGCCTTCACCAGGTGAAGCCTCTTCCTCCTTTTATGCTTCCAGGTCTCCTTAAATAGCTGAAAACCCTCTGCTCTAGGTTCCCTCTCACCTCAGCTGCAGTTCAGGGGTTGTCACCAACGTGGACACCAGCCAGAGGCTGCAACCCTCCTCCTCTGTCAGGTAGGCAGCGGAAAAAAAAATGGAGATAAAGGAGATGAACGGAGCTGTAAGAGTGCATGCTATGGAGGGAAGAGGGAAAAAGAGAGAGCACAGCAGGGAGAAAACTGCTCTCAGGGCTGTGTTCAGCCCTTGGATGACTGTATCTACAGGGGCTGAGAGAGAAAAAGCTCAGGGATTGGCCAAGACCAAATCATATCATAGAACTGAGGAACCATCCCTTTCCCAAAAAGCACTTTGGACAGGAGCTGTCTTCATCCTACCAAAACTCTTTCCTAATGATTTACCTGACAGCAAGGTTGCTAAGTGTTACCCAACCGAAGTCTTTAGGAAAGAGCTGTCCTATGCCAGTTTTTACAACCGATCTCCATACATACATATATACAAAATATTGTAAAACTAGGTCAGTGTACAAATCCAGAAACAACCAGTCTGTGATAAAACAATGCTTAGCAGACTGAACATCACAGTGTTATAACTCAAAATAACAGCTTTTCAGGAAAGTGACTTTCTGGAATGTGATTGGGAAACCAAATAATGCAAGAATATTACCTTTGAAAACTCAAAACATCAAACTGTCCCTAGAGAAAGTGCAGCAATAAAAGTGGATGCAACCATAACTAGGAAGAAAAAAAAAAAAAAAAAAAAGGAAAGAAAAAAACAGAAAAAAATTACTTTCATGGTTGTCAGGAGGGAAAAAACCACACTTGCTTAACTTAGTTAGATGAAAGGCAGCAGTACAGAAAGAAGAAAGATGGTTCTGGCCGACTCTGGAGTAGTAATTTACAGGGAAAACTGTAGTTCAAAGCACAAATAAACTATTTATTCCTTTTATAATACAATATAAAGGAACAGAAGTTAAAGTCTAATTATAAGTGTAAAAAACACTATTCAGAAGCAGTTTCAGGTTCTGCAACCTTCCTTCACGTTGCTGTCACAGCTCAGCGATTTAAGAACGCTTTTCCTTTCCTTGCTGCTCTGTAAATACCCATCAGCCAGAGAAAACCAAATGCAAAAGCTGGGGGCGAAATGGAAAGGAGGGCTCTGAGGGCTCTCAGTAGCCTAGGAGCTGTCAGCCTGGCTCTGTCCTGCCATGCCCCTGGCAGTGCCACCAGTGCCTCCCTGTCCTTGGGTGTCCCACAGATGCTTGGGCTCAAGGACCACTCAAACGGTCCTGATCGTTTCCATCTGTGTGAAAGCTGAATGCAGGAGAAGTAATGATATCCAACAGACAGCAACAGACCGTTTAATTACTTGAAGGTAGGGCTTGGTTTTAGATTTTTTTTTTTCCTTCAATATATATTGATGCTTTTCTCTAAAAAGTACAAGGAAAAAAGAATGTCAGGTGACCCTCATCACCACCTCTTTTTCAGTCCTGCTAAAAACGTCAACTCTTCAATCACTTTCATTTGAATGAATGCCCACCTATCATGATAAGCTTTGAAACTCTCTTCAAAATATCCCATTTAGGGGTAAACTCTTTTTTATGGCACTCAGCTTCCAAAATTACCCTGTCTCTGAGATTTTATAGTCACAAAAGCATGACGGGGACTACACATGAAGCAATAATCAAATTTGCTCTCCTATTCTGAGATTTTTTTCATGAAATAAAGCTACAGAGAACAATACAGTTAACCATCATTAATTCAGGATTGGCATTTACGTTTCATCTAGAGTTAATGTAGTCAAACCGAGAACAAAAGCGGTGTATGCAAAGGGGAGCCAGACCTCACCAAAAAGTGAATAATTAATAACTACTTTGATGGTATTCAGCCCATCAGCAAAAATGCAAAAGAACCTTAAACGCCATAAATCTCACTGCAACAAATTGAGTTCCTCGTATTTTCAGCCGTACATATGGCCTAGCAATCTTTTCAAGTGCAACCCGAGAGCTCGGCGTGACTTCTTGCAGCATTCCACCGTCACCACCGTTAATTCGTTCCAAAGGTACAACGCACGGTTCGGATTTTTCTGATCCAAGAAACTTAGGTTTGCTTAAAGCAGTCATCTGAGAGAAATCAACTCAAATCTGCTGCACTTTTCCCATGAAGGGGTGCCCTCAAAGGCCCCAGCAGGCCGACGGTAGAATTGGAAAAACAACCTGTCAGCACAACCTCAGCTTCTGCTGTACCATTGATAACGTAACTCGGTCCCACGCAATGTTTCCTGAAGCAGCAGCAGCTTCCTTTCACTTTCGCTGTTGGTGCTGCCTGCAGGTTTCCCAGCTGCCAGCTCCCGTTTCTCACATTTCTGACGTTATCAGATCAGGCTGCAATGGAAACCGGCATCATCCACAAGCTCACGTTTGAGAAAGTGCAGTACATAAGCACACCGCTTTAGTGAGATTAGAGAGAGCTAAGAAAGCAGTAAAGAAGCAAAAATATAGATAGAAGTGTCACTCGTGAAAACATTTGATTTGTGTCCTGATTAAAAAACATCTGAACATCTTCTTAGGTTAACACAGTAAGCACTGAAAAGCTGCAGATGTATTCACCCCGTTCCAGAGACTTGCTTCTTCAGGCTCCATAATTCCTTCATAACCTCTGGGTACATTGGATCACTGCTTATCTTTTGTTGTTCAGTCTTGTACCACTCTATTGATGATAAAACTTTTATTTTACAGCATTAGCCTGGTGAAATATTTATTCTAGGGGTCAAGACAGAGGAAAGATAGGGGGAGGAAAAGGGCTGACCCCAAGCCATGTTGCCAAGAGCTGTAAGGATCAGATGCCTCAAAAGTGCTTAAAAAATACCTCCCGGTTCTCCAGGATCAACTTTCAGTTAAAACTGAAAATTATTAGTTTGAAGCAGTTATAAAGGCAAAGAAAAATCTTCGGAGTATGAACAAAGTACAGTTAAAACCCTATCTGTCCCAACTTGCCTGAAACTAAAGTTTAGAGATGAATTGTGTTATTTTCATAGATGTTAACACAAGTGCCAAAGGTGGTATTTGAAATGTCAACATTAACAAGACATATCAAGAAAAGAAGTGTTCACAAGCTTTCCGCTTGCATTTCCACTGGATGACGAGGCATTTACTTCAATTTTAGAGCAAGTTGAAAGCAAGATAGTGATGAAAGCCCAGTTGGCTCCCCTTCCTCGAGGAGAAGACAGGAGAAGAAGAGATCCTCAATTGGGGACACGTCAAATTAGGGAAACATCGAGCTGAATTAGAAGTTTTACAGGACACGTAATTCAAGATGAGCTAGATTAGCAAAAACACACTATTCAGAAGTTTTAACTCAACCTGGCACAACTCTGTAGGGAGGCTTCTGTGGCATAGTCAAGCCCAGCCCTCAGGGCTGCGTTTTGCTTGGAGCCCAAACACCGCAGCCTGGCTGAAAGAACTCCAGAATGTAAATAATGAGGTGAAACCATCAGGTTGCACCCGATCAAAATCTACCCATGACATTTGCAACTTGAAGGATCTGAAAACAGCACCTGGGGTGAGGATTATGCTGCTCTAACTTGGATGTATATGCCATGGGAAAGAACAGAAACAAAATTAAGGCAGCATTATGGGTACAGCAGAAGAACAAGAGGTTTGGCTAAGAAGATACTCCATACACTGTATAAACTTATTCATGTTTTACTCCCAACACTTTAACAATCCTAGAAGTTACAAATCTTTTCATCTCTTCAAACAGTTATGCAAAAGTCATGGTATAATTATGGTATAACTCTACATGCAATCAAAGCTTTTGGGCTTATTACTGGGGCGGAGCCAAGCCAATTCCACAGCGACGGCTGCAATACCCCAATAGCTGCACCGACTGAAAGAGACAAACCTGGAGATAGATTGGGTGGGCGAGGTAGTGGGGAAAGTTGGAAAGTTACAGTAAATGAGAGAGTTCTACTCTTCCAAGAAGCGCAATGCTTCATCTTCCTGCGTATGGTAATTCATCTTTGGTTAGTCTTCTCAAAAATTAAACTGTTCTCTGAGTGAAAAAAAATACAAAGACCAAAAAAAAAAAAGAGGAAAAAAAAACTTATCACAGTCCAGTTTTATTTCTTGACTCCACAGCTAAACTAAGAGGTGATGAAAGCAGCCGATCATTTGCTACCAGGTACCAACATTGACAAGGGAAAAACACGTAAGAGTATTTTGACTAAGAATGGAACCAGCACGTGCTTGGTACATTAAGCTACTACTTTAAAGCTTATTCCAGCATTTCCAAAGAAGAGCCAAGCGCTGCGAAGTTAATCAAAACAAGATGTCTCTGAAGAGCTAAGTACTGCGAGGGATCCTCCAGCGTGCGGCAGCAGGACCACCCAGAAATTGCCTCTAAGATGCAAGCCCAACAGAAAGCCTACCAGCTGGGAAACCAAGCTTAGGCAAGTTAAACCCTTCCTTCCCTTGTGTAACATTACCTCCCCCATAGGACTGCTGCAGATAAAATAAAAAAAAAAAAAATAATAATAATAAAAAAAAAAGCTCATTCAGAAATACAGCTGTACATTTGAATTTTGCATTTTATGATCTCCACGTCTTAGAGAAGTTTGGCAAGCATGACTATCAGATACAATTAGAAGCTCGACTGTGATACTTTTCTGTTTATTGCAAACAGCTCGGTGACTGTGAAGCGTACCTGCAGCTGCAGATGGTTCACGTATTCCTACATATTTTTAAAATACTCCATATTTGATAGCTGCTGAAAAGGAGAGATGCAAGGGAAAAGATACACAGTGAGAATACATCAAGCCTTTTTTTTTTCTTTTCAAATAAACAGAGAAAAGTGTCTTACAGCAATAGTTATATTTTATTTTCTCTTTTAGTTTCAAATTGCAGTATTTTCAGCATTTTTTTAAAACTTAAACATACATCTAAAATTATATGCTTTCTTTTTACTTTGAGTACAATTGCTTTTTGGGTCGGGGCTCCAAGCATTTGCTTCTCATTGCCCTCAAGCTAAATAAGACAACACCACCGGGTGCTGCGCATCACATGCCTTTACCTTGTCCTTCGTCAGGTTGATCCGACTCGATGGTATGCACACACAGACTGATGTGAATGATAAGCTCACACAAAATGCACATGACAAAAAGCAGCGCATGCGTCACGAATGCTCTGCAGCATTTATACCCAGTTAACGTGAACACAGCTAAACTTGACATACTGTAGAAGCTCTCCTGGGTATGGCTGTGGGATTCTCAAGATTTTCAATGGATACTTCAAGGTAGCATGCACAAAGAGTTCACCTGAAATCTCAGCGTTAGGTAAGATTAGCATATTGAACTTCCCCATAATTTTGCTACATTGCTTACTCTAGTTCTTACAGCAGGTTTTTTTTTTTTTTTTTTTTTTTTTTTGACTTTAAAAGAAGGAAGCTATCTGAAAACTACAAAAGTACTTTGCTCCTTTATAACTTTCACCAATTGCATCCTTTCAACCAAAGTTGTTTTAAAAATAAAAGAGCAAAGCACCTACCATTGTCACATAGTTGATTTCTATCATTAGTGCAAAATTTAGTTGGGATTGTACATGAAAAAGTCTGCTTTATGCAATGGACGTACTTGAACCAGTCCCCTTTTTACTCCCACCCCATCCCTTTCAACCACTGGGTAAGATCCTGAATGACCAAATTTAATTAGACTGCTTATTGCTATATTTATTGCTCATTATACCCTAAAATTTTCTTTTATTTTAGGAAGCATAAATGCTTAGCTCTGACAGCTCCACAAAACTGTAAGACAAAAAAAAAGAGGTCTGCTGCTCTTGGAGAACTGTCTTTGCAGTGTTTCTGACACAACCTCCTTATCTGGTAAATAAAGTTAACAGCCATTTAAAAAGGGGAATGGCAAGACAGAATGCTCTTAAGGCAAAACTACTCAGTATCAACAAATTACTTTCAACCCAAAAGGTTACACTCATTCCCCACTTCGTTTGATCAATACCTGCTCATGTTTAAGGATAGCTGATGTCTTTTAGGCAACAAGCAACTTCTTGGTACTGAGAAGCCATTCCTACCAAAGCAAAAGTAAAACACAATCATTTACTAAATGTGTTAGGGAAGAAATGACATCTGAGTGTATAATCAAGAGATTTAAATAAACTCACATTCAGTTTCAACTGGCAAAGAGCATAAGTAGTAAAGAGACTACTTCAAATCCCCCCAGTAAGAACTGATTTATAATGTTTTGTAATTTCCAGCTCCTCTTGCAGTCAGTGCAAGGGATGGGGCATGCTGAATAAAACCCAACTTTAATTGAATAGGGAGTAGCTGGCCCAAAAGCTTGTAGAAAGTGGGCTAGTATACAAAGCTCTTAAAGGAGGGACACATGGTGGATTGAATAGATTCTTTAAAATCTCAACTGTTAATGACATCTTAAACATTCATCTGTCTTTTCACTGAGTCTTTTTCTAAAGTATGCTCCCATTTACACTGTATGTCTAATCTTGTATGGGTGTAAATAAGTTGGTTTCAGTACAGAGCACACTGAAGGATTTCTTTGCTTTGGTTAGCCAGCACAGCAAACGCAAGTCTTAAGGCCAAACAAATGAAAAACTGAACAGCCCAATTTTCAGAAGTAGCTTGCCGTCTACAGCAAGTTAAAAGCAGTCTGTGAAATAAAGCTTCGCCTTAAATCAATCTCAAGGGACAAGTGCTTGTAGTTGTATTTTTGTTTGTTTTGTTTTCCCTCTTTAAACCCAACACCAGTATTTCTTAGTGGCCCTTGTTCTGCTGTTTCGTTCTGCTGCTGCAGTCCCCACCACAGATCTATTGGCTCTTGTCACTAGAAACAGGCAAGAGTAATTTTAAGTAGGATTTCACTCCCAGAAAAGGGAGAGTGAGGAAAGCAACTAGAAGTAGACAGAAAAACATGCTGCAGGTGAAATGCTAGATTTGAAGCACTACAGGTGCGCGTTTCCACACTAGGAAGACCCTTAAGTTACATTCCCTACAGGTCACTGGGAATTTCTAAGAGGAGGTGCTGTTCTTTAGACACTTTGGAAACACGGTTCAGGAGGTATACTAGGACAAATCTCCAAGAGAGGTTAAAACAAAGGGAGTTATTACTAGCAGGGAATCCTTGCGAGGTTAGAACTGACTGCATCGGCTCTAAAGCTCACCTAGAACTGGGTAACGCAAGTATTTGCTTAAAGGCCATTTGAGGAAAAGGGGCTTTGTCACATCAGATGCTCAACGTACTCCTTTCAGTGGTTGGAAAGATTTTATGGCAAGTCCCAAATGGGTTGGTTTGGAACGTTTCATACAGGGACTAGCTCCCGTTATGCCAAGGTAAAGTAACCAACTAGTCTGTGTTAATCATGAGGAGCTTAAAATTATGAAGAATTTAACAGTTTGTAACACAACGTATACTGTTGGTGAGGATATGACTAACCTGATGCTTAAAAAATATATTAAAATCTATTTTAAATTTTGGAAAATAGCTTACAAAAATATCTTCACTTAAACTATATATCATACAAAAACTGACTGGTGGGGGGGTTTACAGTACAAAACGATTATTGGTGGTTACAAAAAGGGAAGAGTGATCTATACTACCCTTAATGAAAGCACAGGGCATTATATCTCACTGCCTCGAATCAGTCTCCTATCAGAATTATGACAATTTCAAATGTAACTCAAAACTTTCAAACAGTATCTATTTATTAAACCTTTTTCTGAACTCGTGTTCAGTTTCTTTTAAAAATCACCACAGTGCTGTGGCCCAAGAAAAAAGAGTAACCCAACTAAGGGCAGAAATAATTGCTCCAGATAGTAAGATTTGTAGAGAGCTAAATACAGCAATGTCTACAGTTGTTTCTACTGCCCATGTTATCAATTTTTGTCTACCTAAGAGGAAGTGACACCAGTGGACAATTCCTTTTAAATCAATTAATGGGCAGAAGCAACAATTTTTGGTCTAAATTGGAATTAGTTTAAATACATGGGTTTAATAAATACAAATATACACATCTGTATACATTAAATGTTGTCATGTGTATAATTTCAACATATACATTATATACAGAAATACATACAAGTACATGCTCCTCCTGACAACACTATCTTGTTTTTCCAAGTGTCACCAAAAGGTGTGATAATAAAATGAAGAGAGGTTAAATATAGGACATGACTGAGAACCCAGCTATCAATTTTTCTCTAAGTCAAGAATTAAAGGAAATACAACTGAAGACAAAGGCTATGCTAGATTTTCCCTGTGTAATGCTTACGAATCAATGGGGTTCCCTGTGTGGTAAGCAAAAGGTAAATCTGGCCCTGTGGAGTGTTCTAAAATTCATGGATATTTGTACTATGTGTCTAAAGCATTACGTATACAACAGGTAATAAAAGAGGTTGTGTAATCTAACACCTTAGCCAGTCCCAAAGTAGACCACAGCAGCCTTCCGATTCTCAACTGCTAGCATAGATTTGTTTAAAGTAAGAGTGGTTTGAATCGAGATGACTCCATGGTCTCATTTAGGAAATGTCAAATGGTTATTAAGTACTGGGGAGCTTGCATTGTTGTCTCTTAAAACGCTGTGCAGCAGATAAGAGCAGTTTCTTAAGTATACAAAAGGCTCATCCAAAATAACTAGTCCTCTCTTTCACCATTACATCTAAAAATAAAGGAATTGAAAAGAAGCTACAAGTGGACCACAAGAACACCTCCTTAATACAGTCTCTCAAGAGAAATTAAATCAACATATTCCAGTTTTAAAGCACTTTAAGAAAAAAAATGAGATGCAAAACAAGATGTAATCTGTACATTAAGATGGATTTTCAAAAGGAACACAAATTTGAGCACGAGAATAAAAATGAGGACAATACAGATGTCAAAACATTCAGTAGCGTGGCTTCTGTTCATCTCAAATTACAGCACAGCTCATGCATCACACATCTTACAATTTTACATACTGTACATGATATAGAAATAGAAATATTTAAGTTAAAATTTCTTTTACTGATATACCGTACTCAAATTTTAAATCCTGAGAAGAAAAAAGAAAAAAAGTGTGGTTACGTATGTGCACTACATCTCCGATACCACCAACACATACACCACAGGGTATAAGAAAGTCCAGAGAGGAATTACATGCTGGAAGTGTAACGCATGAAAGCCATTTTCTCTTTTCCTTGTTTGGGAGAGACATTGGGAAACAATTTCTAGTCTGTACTACACAACAGTATATACAAGTAGGTAAAACTATGAATTTTTCTAATGACTGCAGCTTGCAATAATAGAGTGGTTCTGTCAGTTTCTTACCAGCTGCAACACAGTGACTTCAGCTGAACATTAGGAAGAAGAGTACTATCAGTTACTTTGCACATAGTACTTGCTCATATTTTACAGTTAGTAAATCTGTCTCAGGTTAGTCCCAAACATCCCTTAAATCTTCCCACCCACAGGTGCTTGGTGTTGACAACAACAACAGAAAGTACACTACGCTTTTCAGGTGATTTCCAGTGCTGCAGAGCACTTCTCCATGCATTCTGGAAGTAAAAACTGGCCATGTTTATCACAAATGCAACCCCAGACATTTCTCCGTCTTGCATTCCCCACAATTCGTATCAGATTCCAACACTAGTCATGCAATTCCAATATGCATCAGGACGTTCAACATGCTGTGACCTTGTGGACATTTTGCAAACAAGTTAGTAGGCGATGATACGGCGTTCCTGGTGATGCTACCACCTCAAACACTGACTGAAAAGCCCTCCGGTCTAATTCTTCATCTATCTGATGTCGGTAGAAGTCTATGGCCACCAGACAGAAGATGTTAACATCCACTTGCTCCAGTTTTCCCATTCTGCTGATAATATGTGGAAGACTGAGATATATGTTAAGGTCATAATGACAGAAATTGGTCATGATGTACTAGCTTAAACACCGTTCTCCAACAAAATTGCGTCTGAGTTCACCAACCACGTTGTATGAAATATTGTCATGTAGCACTCAATGAAGAAATAGAATTTCTGTAGCAGCGGTTTATCTTCACACAATTTCGTATTCTCAAACTCCTTTTAACCTAGCAGAACTCTTCCTTCTTTATCCAATGGAAGGAAAAATGCAGTCAGAACTACAGTACGGACTGCCTGTAACCAAAGAGCACTGCTGAGATGAGGAGTCATTAGGAAATTTAAAATGACGACATATGGCTACCCTTTTGCCTGGTCCTTACTTCTCTCTCTCTCTCTATATATATGTATTATATTAATATATAATGTATTATATTAATATATATATATATATATATATATAAAATTAATATTTTATTTTGTAGAAGGGATACAGGACAAAGCTTTTGAAGATATCCAAAGATATCCAGTGAAGCTTTTTCAAAGTCTCTCGAAGTATGGAACCTCCCAATCACTTTGCATAGTCACAAGGAACAGAACTTCACAGAGTAGTTTTAGGTAACTGCATTCTTACCACCTAATCAGAAGTTCTTTTTTTTTTCCTGAAACCTCAGGCACCAAAAGCACAAAGTGATAAATATCACAACTAGCTACAATAAGCCTGTTTGTTTTGGTGTATTAAATGTGTGTTTTTACTACCCTCCAAGGCTACTGATGCACTTTACAAAATCACATTTACTGCTATGTGGCACACATTCGGTCTGTTTAGGATACATCGCTGAAATCCATTGACTGGTGGAAGCACTGACAAAAAAACAGGAAAGACTCCACATGGCCATTGCCACTGGTGTTCTTTGTGTGAAATTAGAGAGAGACAGCATCACCCAGTCACGGACCATTGAGGACTGTCCAGTGGTATGTAGTGTCTGGAACACCTGCAGAGAATATTTCACACAGGAATAAAGACATGGCAGAAAGACAAGAAAGAGTTTGTTTTCTCTTGAAAAGGTTTTCCTCAGCTAGAAAGCTCTGACATTCACAACCTGGGTGACTGGACACAATTCTGAATATTAAGAATTAATGAATGCAATGCATAGACAAAGCGATTCTGCAAAGAGTCAGCCAGGATCCAACTGGACTCATGACATCTGTGCCAAACTGAAGTGAGCATACCTAAACACAAGACTTGCTTTGTGTCTCTATTTTTAATAGACAGAATGTGGTGCACACATGCACTCTTAAGTGATGCATGAGTCCAGTAAGTAGGTGCTGAAGAGCAGGATACGCAGAAACCCAAGTCTACAGAAGCTTGGCTGAGTTTGTAAGCCCAGGTGACCTAGGATGGCTCTCTGAGATTTGAAGAACCTGAGCAGCAGAATCCCTACTATTAACTTTCTCTTTATTTTTCCTTATGAAGGTGATTCTAGCCCTCCATTTCCCCCAGAACTCAAAGCTCACAGTAGCACACCTCAGTCACTGTTGAACAGTTTACTAGATCTAACAAAAATTATAGTTGCCCCTTATATTCCACTACTGAAGGCCTGTCATTTATTTAGAAGTCCTCTGAAATATTTAAGGGAAAAAAATAAAACAAAACAAAACATTACCTTATAAACGACTGTTGCCATAAATTGCGGATAAGGCTGCTGATTGGATAAAAATTCTCCAATAACTTTATTCATTACGTCTTGCGGGGGGAAAAAGTCATCCAGGAACTGTGGAAGGATCCGGGCCACTACTCTAGCTTCAAAAGGAAATCCCTTCCTGATCCTAAAAACAATAAACAAGATTTTATGATTTAATTCCAGTAAATATCTTGTTATTTTTCAATTTAATTGCAATAATCCAAGACATCACCTAATCTTACACTAACAATATAGCAAAACTAGTCTACCAAAGCCATTAGAAATAATTAGAAGTCATTCCCTCAACCAGACTCCCGTTTTTGTTTTTCCCCCTCTCAAATAGCACATACTTTTGAACCTCTCTAATTGCTTTAGAGACACGATTTCACAACAGAAAAATTGAAAAGGCTAAACAAGAACAAAAATGACAGGGAAATCACTAATGCTAGTTAATAGAGAAAAGACTATTCATAAGCAGAACCTTGCTTTCCATTCATAACATCTTTGCATCTCTTTCATTCAACACCAAAATGACCAATATATCACAGAGGAAAAGCAAGCTGCACCATACAGAGGAGGAAAGCTATTTCACTTTAAGGACAATTTTATTTAATGAACACTGATTGAGAAATCTTCCTAATAATGGCTGCATCTGTTGATGTGTCAAGATCAAGTTAATAACTGTTGTAGGGAACAATCATATTTTCTGCTTCTATATTCGTTGTTTGTTTTGCTAACTCTTAGGAGTGATATTTTCACAAGTACTCAGGCACAGTTCTAGCTCTTTTCTCACTGAGAGCAGAACTGAAACCCTCATCCAGTTTTATGTAAAAAACACTGAACACTTAAAAAATATAAATCATTGTCCTACAAACTACTATGCAAAAATCTAACATGTTATGCTCACTTAACACAGCTTGAGATTGTCAGATCAGAACAGGGGGTTTGAAATACTTCCATTAAATGAGTTCCATGCGAATACAGAAATTTTACTGTACCCTTCCACTGCAATTACTTAACAGCCTTGAAAAGAGCAACACTTGGGGGGAAGGGGAAAAGATGTTTTAAACTCTTAAGGCTGATTTCAAAGATTAGTTCCTGTAAATTGGATTTATATCCTTGATTATGCAGAAGACATCCTGAAAAGCACTCAAGAGTTTGACCTGAAGGGAGCTGGAAATACATTTATAAAGTATTATGGTTTGTGCAACAGAGTATCAGTTAAGAACAGGTCTGTTTTCCATTTACATTCCTGTACATTTGTGCTGCATTCAGCAATTCCATCAGTGTTACTGCGTATACTAGAAGCATCAATTTTAAGCTATGGTAAGCAGAAAAATATCATTAAGTATTAGATCTGTCAAACAGAGAAGTGACAAGACAGTGCCAAACAATCATTTCCCCCATGACACATTTTATCATGTTTTATCCTCTCACCTATCAAAAAGGACAGACACGCGTTCCATAGCCACAATCACAGACTCACTGTCAGGGGCTGCAGGATTTGCATCTGTGGAACGACTGGGGCTGATTTTTTCCTTTCCTAAAACAAGATAATTTGTTACAAAATGTGAATGCCAAAATAAGACCTTTTTTATCCTTAGTAGCAAAAACAAATGAAGAAATAGCACTCTTAGTAAGCTAACAGCTCTCAGCACAAAAGTATAAAAATAAGTAAATACCTGTGTACATGCAAGTCAGCATCAACCCAAGTGCTGCCATCGCTCTGTGGGGGCTCTGCACATTCACTCTGTCAACACTCAGTTTAACAAGAGATTCACTATCCAGCCTAGAAAGTTGCTCTGAAAGGAGGAGTCGTTCCAATCCTCTCAGGACACAATGATAAATAATGGATGGCGTTGATTCGTCACTTCCAGACACCATGACTCCACACATCTGAAATAATAAAAAAAAAGCCAGCTAGTTGTTTCTGAGGTGCATTTAGGTTATCTTCTAGCAGCATAACGTTATAGCTAGCATGTGAGGAACTGCATCTAAGACCAGTATTAAGAAAGCCTGGTGAAACAAAAACCTTTATTACAAAAAATAAAGTGTTAAATATCTCTGTTATAAATATCCTGGGTTACACAATCACCTTTGACGGGGGGCATTACCACATACCTGTATAATTCCTGCAGAGAATTCAGGACCTACATCAAGTGGATAATTCTCTATCAAATAGAATGCAGCTGCACACATTACTAAGATGTGCTGTTGGTTATGGACATTCACACAACTGTAAATAAGCAAAAACAAAGTTATCACTTACATCAAAGTTGCCTATGTCGTGAACAGAGACAATACAAACAAGCCTTAGAAACACCAGGTATTTTTTCCACGTGAAATTTATGCAATTTTTAAATTACACAAAGTATCACCAAGTGATTTGCACAGAACTGCCACATGCTATACGGGAGCACTGGTTTTCATGGAAAGCTGGCCTAACATTCCCCTAATTTTTTTCAACTGTATAGGTTACAAGCCAACATTGCTTGACTTGTCTAGAAGAAAAATATCGTTCATTACTGATCCTGCAAGTCTCATTCAAAGAGTATGCCTTTTAAAAGAAGAATAAGGTAAAGTTTAGGGAACACAGTTTACCAAAGAAGAAAAAAATTATTTATCTACCCTCAAATACCTTTTTACTTTTGTAAATCAAACATAAAATTGGCTCCAATTCATTTCCAAGGTTTCAATGAAACTGACAAAACTTAAGCTGTTTTATGCAACAACCTGCTTTAAAATGTACTGACAATAGTAAGTCTTTTTGTTCACACAAGCATGCAACAGTTCCAGTCAGAAGTAGAAACAGTAACACTGCAAGAGAAGCTAGTTTTTCAAGTTCCAACAAGGCAACCCTAAAAATCTTAATAAAGTTTTCTTTTTTTCTTAGTTTTTAAGAGCCAGGCTAAAATAAGCCAGTTTATTTCTACACATGTATTCTTTCACTGAATGTAAAACAGGGGAGGTTTTGTTGTTTTAAATGAAGGAGATGGTGGAAAGAGGAAAAAAAAATCTTACTGTGCTACTCCTCTCAAATTGGAGAGCAAATAATCGCTGATAATTGGAATGAGCTGCTTCGCTGTCTCATCAAGCAAGTCACACTCAAGGATATAAAGAATTCCATGCAGAGCTCCAATTCGACTTGGCATGTGGGTACTTCTTAGAGTGGATTCCAGCAGTCGACTTACTGGTTCAGCTACAGCTTTATCCTAATACACACAAAATAATTATTAAAGTCAATACTGGTAGTCCTGTTACTTGGAAATACTTGGGGAAAATTGCTAAAAAATCAGATTGCTAATAATTTATGCAAGATTGGCATAAAACAGAGACTAGCTTATAACAGTACCTTGAATCTATCACGCAAGATTAATATATCTGATAAGAGGTAACTTGCAGATTCACTAGTAAACTGACACCACAAGGTGATCAAGTTAACTTTTAACAGCTAAAACAAGCCATCCCATAATTTAAAACCAAAGCCAAGATACACATTGTAAACTATATGTGATATTAGGGATCATTTACATATAGGACTTGGATAGTTGGGATTTTCTGTCTTTCCAACTATACAGCAAAGGACACTTCTGTATTGAACTGGCTGGTAGATGTCTATAGCCGGTGTACAAAGGAACAGTCTCCCATCCACTCAACTATCAGTACAGTGCTCCATTTATTTGTTCTCCAGAACCAGATCTGTACATCCTTCTATCCATCACTCCTACGTTTAACCTTCAAACATTAAGCTGGCATCAGATACTTTACCCCCCATTAACAAAGTTCAATAAACCTACAAGAACATGCAAAAACAATCCTAAAATGTGTTAGATTTGAAAAGCAAAATCTTATTTTTCTTAAAGTTTATTCTAACTATTGAAGAGAAATTGCTTTACCTTATTCTTGCACTCATGAATTATTTAAGACACAGGTCAGTTTTACAGCATGTGCTCCACCTGCTCTTTTTCCCTAGAGTTGCTCTCTTTAAGAAAATTTTCAACATGACTGACCACAGGACAACAAGCAACTCTTGGTGGACTCAGCCCCCCTTTCATTTTTCTCCCACTAAGCAAAATATTCATCTGTTTGCTTTTGAGCAAGTGCTACTAGCTCACTGAGTGGGTAATTACAGCTTAGTCAGAACAAGCTGATCTCTGGAGCTGTTCTGCTAAGTTTGGCATCTCTTGCAAAGACTTCCCTTTTACTGGTGCTGCTGCAAAAGCAACTGCAAGTAGCTAAGTCTCAAAACCTTTCTTAACACTGTTATCCATACAGTTTATGTTAGTCTCAACAGTTATAGAAATGTTAGCTTTATTTCATAAATATTCCCACTCTGAAATGAAGATACTAAGCCTCCCTTATCTACATAGTTAAATTCATGCAAACTTGCATTAATTTCCTTTCCCTAAATTTGGGGTGACCACAACAGAGGTAAAACAAGAGCAAGAGAAAGAAAAGGGATTCATGACTATCAAGTTAAGTATTCATTTTGTGCACTGTCCCAGTCTCTTACAAGGGAAAAAAAGACAACAGAACTGACAGATTCTGCAGCAGAAATGAAGGACTAGTAACTTAGGATGTTCTACAGGCATCCTCTAATCCCTAGAGGCTCGTAATTTTGCAATAAATTTCCACGAAAATTTCTTACCATTCCTAGAACAGCAGCAGCTTTACAAGTGGCTGGTATCAAATACTGTATAAGAATCTCATCTTCTGATGGATGCACCTTTCGCAATTCTGTCAATGTAGTGTACATCATCTCAAACTGATTCCTTTCTGTAAATAAGTCTGATACTGCCAGAAGCTATACACAAATTAAAATCAAATACAAAAAAGCCTATTAGCAGCTCGCAAAAATTGACTCTCTTACAGTTGTCAGCAAATATTCTTCAACTGACCTATTCAACACAAACATCAACTCAAACGTTTGGAATAACAATTGTTAACCTGAGCAGAATTCCGCCACCTATCCCACTCCCAGTGTTTGTTTTTTTTCCCCAAAAAAAGGTTTACAAAAACAAATCCACTAGTGATTCTGGAAAACGAATGAGCATATTAAAACACCCCAAAACATACAGCACATACTCTCTCACAATGACAGCATCATCTAAGTATTTTAGTTATTAGTGCATAATGCTTATCAGAGACATTCTTTAGTCTTGCCTCTATACTTCAATAGTCACTTTAGTCCTTTAATACATCGATTGTTTTTGTCATTTTCTTACGAAGATAGGATAAGCAAAATCCTGAAGTCTACTTTTTGCAAATAGTCAATTACAGGACTGTCATATGACAATAAAGTGTTTGTAACACAGTAGTAGAATGCACAATCCAGATATTTATATAGTTAAAGTGTTATGTTATAGCTGTGCAAGTTATATTTCTGCACTACCCATACCATACCACTACCAAGGAAGAAAAACAGTGTTTCTTACATATTAAAAGACACAAACACTTCTTCACTCTGAACCTTTGGTTACATATACTCAATTATTATTCAGAACAATATTTTAGACTTACTGATCGCACCACTTCACTAATCAAAATGACTGGTGTTCTCTTGCTAGGGTTTGATGGCAGTATCCATTGACTATATAGCTCAAGCAAGAACTGAGAACAAGAATGTATGTCTACACCAGCCCGATGCTTCCTGCAAAGCACAAAAAGCCAGAGTTAAAATGGCTGTTCTTAAGTCCCACCAAAATGCTTAGTTTGAAATAAAAAACATAAATAGTAAAAATTCTCATATATTTTCAACCAGCATCCAATTTATAAAGCTGCTTTTATTGAACTCCGAATGAAGAGAGAAAAGCTGACTGATAAGTCAAAGGACAGACAAATAAGACACCTGGTGTTAATAGGAGAGGTTGGTGGTGAAGAAGGAGCAGGTACGTCATTCTCATCTTCTTCATCCTCACCCCATTCTTCTTCTCTCAATGGAGTGATATTATTTCCTAACCATATGGAGTGTATAGAGACCTTGCAACATGAAGAAAAAACAAACAGAAAAGAAACCCATCATTCAACACCTTCATAATCAACTTTTAAAAAATCCAAGTCCAATGCATCTTTCATTTAAATTACAAGCAATGAACACACAGCCTCAAACATTTACACGAATTGCACATCACTTAATTATTTTTTTAAACCTTTGTCAACATTTTAGTTGAACTAACTCAGTACAACAATAAAGGCAATGCTAAAAGTAGTGCACGTGCATGGGACACTGCCAAATGCTAAAACTAGAAAAGAATACGATGTTAAGTACTGTGACTCAGTTTCTCTATAAAGAAGAAGGATGCTTCATTCAAATTTTTCTTTATTAAGTTTAAATAAATCTACTGTAGGGTTTTTATTAAGATTAAAACAACAGTGCTTATTTTACATGCGTTTTTTTTTTTCCTTTCCTAAGGACAACTGCATGCTTGCAATAGCAAAATAAAATCCAATAGAAGTTGAATCTAATACTAGAAGGGCTCTTTAACATGGGACTGAGAAGCAGAACAATTTAATAGCTAGCTCATGGGTAGACCTCACACACAAAAGCAAAAGTTCTCTGAGATACAGATTAATGGGCTGAGAAGAATCACGATTATAATCTACTCTGAATATCGGAGTCCTCAATTTAAATTTGATGCTAAGCAATGCTTCTTAAATGGGTTTTCACTAAATTAGAAGAAAATGCAACAAAAGTCAAGCTCAAAGTTAAAACTTTAACAAACCTGTCCCAGTTTGTAGTCCATATCTCCTATTTCTCGTTCAGTATTGATCTGCAGTAAGAGTTTTTCATGGCTGATAAGAGCACCTGTAACAGAAAACAGAAGGCAAGTGTTTAAAATATGCTTTTCTAAATAGATCTTAAAATGGCTTAGTTTTCTGTAAACATGTAAACCTAAAAGTTTATCCTAAAAACTCCTAAAAATTCATGACTACTTTTAAAATGTAATAGAAATCTACTCCCTCCCCAACTCCTACAAAAGGCACCTACCTGTAGTAGCTGGAGAAAGTGATGGAACGGGATCCCAAGCTTGATATAAGTGATGAGTAGCAATATTATCTCTCTTAGATACCATTGCTTGGATTTCTTGTTCAACAATTCCCCTGATAACACTTAGCTTCCTCCCAAACCTGAAAGACCAAAAGAAATTAATTTAAGCAGATTTTCCTTTTAACATTTTTGTTCAAGTCTGACTAACTCGCTTTACAATAAAAATAAGCCTATACTTATTTTCATTAGCAGAGATACTAAAACTGAGAAATGTTTAGAGATGCATTCTGCCCTCTGTTGCCTAAATAATACTTTTATTGTCTTTTAACTCGGTAGGTTTGTGAAGCTAAGCCCATTTGAACTCTTTGTAAACAGATCTACCTGTACATACAATTAATTAAAAAACAGTCAACGTATTTTTGCTATTGCTAGATTAAGCTAATCATAACTACATATTAATCACAAGTATAAATTAACACATTTTTAAAGTAAATGAAAAATTACCTCGTGTCCAAAGCTTTTAAAGCTTTGTTGCGGGGCTGCTGTTCCAAACAGCTGACTGCTGGATTGCCTGCAACAGGTATTGTCATTGCACTCAGCACCAAGGAAGTTATGGCTTGTACTGCAAGAACATTAATTTGGGTCCTCTCTGTATCTTCCTGTAAAATGAACTTACTGTAATTTGAATTGGAAAAAAAAAAAAGAATCCTGAAAGCCCTGAGTATTAGTTTGTTACCTTCCACTGAAGTATTATCAGCAAGACTGATAACTAGACTTCTTCCTATTCAGAAATTTGGTTGACATAAGAAATGCACAAAAAGCACCGCAACTAGCAGAAACATATCCTTCCACCTCAGACGTTCTACATGCATTCTCTAATCCCAACAGCATTAAAGCCTCAAAATGTTCATTTCAAAGTTTTAAAAGTATAGTTTCCCTGTTTGCATCTACCCAGTAGTTTACCTGTTGAAACAGATCATCAAATAAGAGCAAATCTGAGTTGGATCCTTCTCTGATGTGTTTTCACATTAACTGTTTTTATTAACATCTCTTTTAGGAATAAAACTCAACCTCATCATGAATTTTCAACAGCATTTTTATGGATATCATTGTCTAGATGCATTCGTTGCTCTAATGATTCATCTAAACCAAGATGCTACAGATTCAGTATTTAGTAGCACTGATAGAGGTGTCTGAACTCACAGGGACATAAAGACAAGGAACTAAAAACAGAAGTAATTTTTCAATTTTAGTCACTAATATTCTGTTTGATAGGCTTATTAATAGGAGGATTTTTTTCTTTATTATAATTAAATTTTAATTTTAAAAACATTCAGTGAATGACATTACCTCTTGTTGGCTCTCTTCTTGGTCCATTACGATAGGCTGAGTTACAAGTACACCGAGCAAAGTAGCCCAAGTCTCCTCAAACTGGGTACGGCTGATCCATCCTAAGGAAACACTCAGAGATGACTATTCAGGTCTTAATACAAACTTAAACATAGAACAGCATTAAAGAAGCAGCACATTGTTTCTACAGATTCAATTTCATACTTATTCCTACTCAACTTAGCATTTTTGTAATCACCATAGCTTCAATTTAAACTGTTCTGCTTTAGGAAGTGAAGAATTCTTTAGAAGGGTTTTGAACAGTATTATCCACGTGGTCCTCTTCAGGTTATTTCTTACATATATTTAGATATTTTGACTATCCAACTTTAAAAGCAATGAGATCTATCATGATTTCACAATACAGAAAAGCATCCAAAAGCTGCACTTTCTTTCCTGTGAGGACTGGCACAGAAAATCCCATAATGATCCAAGAAATCTTCATGCCTTAAAAGCAGAATGAATTGCCTAGAAACAGGCCATTAGAATTCAAGCACTTTTCAAAAGTTTTTCCAAACTGATTTCTAGCAATATATTGTAGAGGATTCTTTAACAGTACTCCACAGTTTATACTTATAATATCTGAAGTATTAAAAAAGCAAATGTCATCTTAGGCCTTATAGTGTTCAAATAAAAGACAGTACTTCACCACAGGTCATTCAAAATTAACCTGTAGATCAAGATAAAAAAAAACATAGACTTGTAAGTATATGGAAAATTTGGTACATTGACAGCCTCATCTGTTAAGGAAGGCTTGAAATCTTATGCCTCACACTGTTCCCCCTCAGTAAACCTTTATATACCCAGAAGCTTTAAAGTGACACTTAAAATATTGAGTGTGGGACAGCAAATTCAATGCATGAATAAAAAAGGCAGGGTGGAACAAAACATTGTTAGACATGCTATCAAGTGTATGCTTCATAAAACAGGCACCAATTCTTACAACACACTAAAATGACTTCAGAGTTGGAACAATTTATCTCTACTTCTATGATTTCTGATTTTCACTCTACATTGAGAAAAATGCAAGACTAATTACAGCACAATTAATAACTTGCTCTGAAATATTATTTCTTGTCTAAATACGCAACAATAGTAAATAAATGGTACCAAACTCAGTTATCTGATGATTTCACAACACAGGTAAATGCCCAGTAAGTGCCATCTGTATTCACATTTATGTTTGTACATACCAAGTGTATTAATGCGATAGATGAACTCTTTAAAGATTTCTTTTTCTTGAAGAAATTCAACTGGGATTTCAGGAAAAACTGTGCCAAAGTCACCTGCAGGCTTTGGCGACCAGCCTAATTTCCAGACCTGATGAAATATAAAGATTATTACTATTCCAAAACAGTAATAGCATTAACATGACAACTATACGTATGTAACAACACATAGCACCATTCAAATGCATTCAGACATGAATGACTAAAATAATTCTCCAAACACAAAAATCTTATAGAAAGATTAAATAACACAGCATATTTTACACTTTTTTCTTTTCTTTGCACATTTCTCATTATGAATTAGTTATTTAGTCCTAATGTCCAAGAAAATAAAGTTCCCATCATACATTTTAGTTTAGAATTTATGTTATGCTAAGTGCCAGCTGAATCCTAGACTGAATGCTGAAAATTCACTGAACTGAAATTCAGGGAAAACAGTTTTGTATTAAAGATTGCTGAAAAAGCACAATGATGCATTCAAGAGTGGTCAAAGAAGTCTTAACCCATAAAGTTAGTATTTTTAGACATCCCCTCACAAACACCGTGAGGAGAAACTGTACATATGGATCAGAAAACCCCCTTCTGCTTTACTTGGTAAGCACCTAAATATGTTTCTGGTAATTGAAGTTTTTAAAATCAGCTTAAGTCATCTCATAACACTAACACCACATTGGAGGTAATCATGAGGTGTTATTAAATCCATATTGTGGATTTAATAACCACAAAAAGAAGAGTTAAATATTTTGTCCAAAGGATCCAAGATGAGTTAGGAAAGAAAGGTAACATACAACATACAATCCAGAAGTATCTGCATAGCATGCCACGGTACCACTACAAAATATCTGAGCTAGTTCACACACTAGGACCACCTCAGCATCTTTGTAGTACTTAGCACGGAGTAAAATGAACTTGCGAATTCAGATATAAAAGAAGGTAGCAGTGTAGATTTTACACTCCCAGGGTTATATGATTCTGCTGAGAAGGAAGAAATGTTAGCCCTAACAAAGCATCCAAATCCTATTTTTATGTTTTTTAATTACTGCCTGGACTTTCATCCACATAAGAATGTAAGGAACAACTACACTCCTTTCTAATCAGAATTCTCACTCCAAATTAACTCTTATTTAATATCTTTACAATGCTTTTCTACTTCATGTTTAAAAACCTAAACTGGGTGATCAAAGTAGCAAAATGTAAGTCCTACTGACAAAAAAAAGATGCAGCCCCAATATTTGATTTTTCAAAAAAGTTATTCACTAGTTCTTACATACTGAAAATAAAACAGACATACCAAGGGAGGTACTCTTGTGTAACTGTTCACTAGAGGCAGCCTTGCTAAACTGATGATGATATTCTTGAGGACAGGAGTCAGAAACGCTGGTATACTGCTGTTTCTTTGATGCCCCAAAGCCAGGACAGTCTGTAAACATTCCACCATCTCAGCAACCATTTCACAAGCTGCAGTAACATGTTTATTTTCTTTGTTGAGAGAAAAAATAAATAAATTCAGTTTTGTGAATCTATTCAAAATACACAAGTTAAAATCATCCAGAAAAAAACCAAGAATGCTTAATTAAAGAATATGTTGACTAAGAAGGACAAAGAGGATGTAGGACGAAAGTGTTATACAAGACTTCCATCTGGTTAAAGAGTACTACTACCACCCTCTCTGCAAATGTTGCTTGCCTGTCACAGTGCTGGAGAATACCAATAGCTAACATCTGCCAGCAGAGCAGATACGTCAGTTTCCTAACCTCAGCAATAGTTGGGGCAAACACCAAATAGCGCACTTCTTAGAGTAAACATTGATCAAACTTATCTATCTTATAAAAAACATTTTCATAACTGGCTCTCTTCTAGATCTGATAAGCGGGGTCATTTCTTTTAGGTGGAACTGGTCTCTTAATCTACACCAGCATAACTGAAAATAGAAAACAACGTTGCTGTCCACTCTTGCAGACTACATTTGACATTCGCCCCAATACAGTACTCCTATACAGTAGAAATGTACATAACGAATCTGCCATTTATATCAGAAGAATTAATAGATCGATTCTACATCTCCACAGGAAATTTAGAAATCCTACACCACTTTGAAGAGTTCAGTCTGCAGCATGCTGCACAGCTGACAGGACCCCCCAAAAGAAGGATCTCCCTTCATGTTTGGCTTTCAAGACAAAAATTATACATATTAAAAATGTTAACTTATACTTAATAAGCATTTATCAAAAACTAGTAAGCTCTCAGATAAACCCCTATTGTTAAAAAATTTAGTTATTGAAAGGGGACCTACTGTTTTTCCATCAGAAATAGAATTCACTGTTTACTTACTCTGTGCGTTTGAATCAACTTCATCCTCATTTAAGCCTTTTGAAGTATTCTTCTTTCTTTCAGGACTAAGAAGTTGATTTCCCGGTTCAACTGCAACTGAATTAAGACAAAAATATTTAAGACACAGACATTATGTATCTCATATATCATTTTTCTCCTCAAAACCACATAGTAGCATTATATATTTACATTTCCAAGGAATCTGCTAGGTTCAAAAGTAAACACAAGGTTTTAAATGTGAAATTAAAACAGTTAAAATAAGGTTGTCAAAGAAATAACTAGAAAGGATTCACAAGAAACATTCCAGACACCTAGCGGTGATGACTGACAATTAAGGAATTCTTTTCATAGGTGTTCAAAGTGGACTCACCTGCTTCTATAATAAACCTAATGCAGTTAATTAAGGAGCAAGCATATGTCACATTAACTGCAGAGGCCAACAAATTCCAGAGGTTAGGCTGCTGTAATGTCAAACAGCAACAATCCAGAGCAGCTTGAAGATCTATACTTAGTGGAAGCTGGTCATGCATTAAACGCCATGATAATGCCTATGGAAAAATCAAAATTTCCCGTTAATATCAAATTCTCCCAATACGCGAATTTATAGCTGAAAGCTGTTTTTTCTATACAATTTGCTAATAAGAACCTTACATATTACTGTATAGAATATGTTTCTTTTCTAAGAAAGCAGAAAACTACAAAAAACATGAGTATTAAATGGGAAAAAAGAAAACAAAAACAAACAACAAAATAAAAAAAGTCAAAGGTAAACCTTTTCTATTCAACATCCAAAAAGTGCTGGACATTTCTCCCAAATGCCAAGATCATTCCATCAACCTCTTCTCGTAAAAAGCTACCCTTGCCCCATAATCCAACTGGATTTTCTATCACAGATCAAGTAAAATAACCACTGAATAAACTTCTACAGTAAGACAAAAAAGCTGTCCAGATCAAAAGTCACTTCACAGTGATCAATTTAAGTCAAAGTTGCTTCCTCTACCAGTATTTCATTACATCTTTATTTATGGTTTAGTTTCTTACCTCTACTGACATAACCACAAATTTCAGGATATCATCCTCTTTATCAGGAGGAACACGGAGACCCGTTGGTAGTTTTGAGAGTAACAACAAATACTGAGCCAGAGCACGACAAAGTGTCATCACTGACCGATACATCACCTCATCTCCTAGAAGAAAAGACTGAATGAAATCTAGCAGTTTTAATTTTTCCCATCAACAAATATTTTTCAGAATTATCTCATAGGCACTTTTATACCAAGTTATCTTGATATTTTCTTTTAAAAAGGTCATGAATTGACAAGATATCTGTCAACTACCTTTGCAGAGAAGAGAATAAACTTAAAAAGACCACTATTTCTATTACCAAAGATATCGCTTAGCTTTTTCCAGTAGGCTGATGGCTCAGTTGGCAATAGTGGTTGGAAAACCTGGTGGTTTGCAGGAAGGTTTAGTACAGTGGTAGACACATGGTCCAGAGTTACCCTCCGAGATGTTTCAAAGAGGCTACTCTTCTGGTCTCTTGAGATTTCGTTCATGCCAAGGCTTAAACAAGGCGCTAACAAGCTTAGGTTGAATTCCTGAAATCAAACAGTAAATAAAAAGTAAAGAAATTACTTTTAAAGAGAATCTAAGTATTTGATGGAACTATTCTGGCAAATTAATAGTTTATTAAGTTAACTTATAAGACCTCCACTCTTTTAAATTATGTAACAGCACCATAATTAAGGTCACATTTGTTCTATTTAATTTCTAAACACCAATATGCTGGACTGGAAAGGAAAAACAACATTCAGTACAAATTTTCAGAACAATACGTGAATAAAGCTCTGATGACCTGCATATATGAAATCTTCAAGAATAGGTGCGAAACAAGTATTTACTATAATGGAAACAACATTAAGGCACATGGAAAATAAGGCAATTGGTGACAGCCAACACAGCTTCACTAAGGGCAGAATTGCGCCTGACAAATCTGGTGACCTACAACAGCATTATGGCATTGGTGGATAGGGGAAGAGCAACTGACACCATCTACCTGGACTGGTGCAGAGTATTTGACACTGTCCCCCATGATATCCTTGTTTCTAAACTGGAGACAAGGATTTAACAAATGGACAACTTGGTGGAAGTGGCTAGATGGTTGCACTCAATGTGTTGCAGTTAATATCTCAATGTCCAAGTGAAGATCAGTGATGAGCGGTGGTGTTCCTCGGGTCAGTATTGGGACCGGTGCTGTTTAACATCTTTGTTCCAGTGACATGGACAGAGTGATTGACACTATGGACAGTGCTGATGGCACCAAGCTGTGTAGTGTGGTTGACCTGCTCTAAGGAAGAAATGCAATCCAGAGGGTCCTTGACAGATCCTTGACTCTCTCTCCAATGAAGACAGGCTGAGAGAGCTGGAGTTGTTCACCCTGCAGAAGAGAAGGCTCCAGGGCGAACTTATAGCAGTCTTCCAGTACCCTAAGAGGGCTACAGGAAAGCTGGGGAGGGACTCTTTGTCAGGGAGCATGGTGACAGGACAAAGAGTAATGGTTTTAAACAAAAAGAGGGTAGGTTTAGATTAGATATATGGAAGAAATTTTTTAATTCAGAAGGTTGTGAGGCACTGGAACAGGTTGCCCAGAGAAGCTGTGGATGTCCCATGTGGAAGTGCTTTGGGCAACCTGGTCTGGTGGGACGTGTCCCTGCCCATGGCAGGCAGGTGGGAACTAGATGATCTTTAAGGTCCCTTCTAACCCAAACCATTCTGTGAGTCTATGAAACTGATTCTTCAGAAGATTTCATCATAAACTGCAAATTCCTCAATGGGGACAAAAAGGGACCATTTGCCGACAGTATGTCCCAGAGAATTTACATCCCTGATATGCAAAGTATAAAATAACCTACTGTCTTCTGCCTAAGAACTTAACGCATTTCCCTTTTTTTTTTTTCCCCCTTTTTGCCAACCTTATTTTCAGAAGTTCCTAAACCACTTTTGCCAGAACTTTCCAAAATATATCAAGGTAAACAGCTAGCAATTGAGCTCAAAATATTAAAATTTGGCAGAAATATGAGTAGTTGAGCACAGTGCTGAAAAGTGCAAGCTCCATCAGTTATTTGATATGCACGTTTGGACAAGTCACTATCTGTCATATTTGACCTGATAGAAGAACAACTACTGTCATCAATTCACAAACATCACAGAAATCTTAAAATTTCCTCTTTAAAACAAATAAACAGACTTGAAAATAAAGTGGCAAGTCACAATTTAGCTTACAAGTTTTGTCTACCCCTGAAATAACTCTAGTAAATTGAATTTTAAATTCTAAAAGAAGTTAGAAAGATAAAATACACCTTTCAAACTCCACACTTTTGGTATTTGAATACTAACCATGTTTCTTCTCAAAATGAGAAAGTGTAAAATCTATTCAAAAACGGCTTCCCTCTATCATTTCTGCATACCAGCAGCAAACGTACTGGACAGAATTCAAGCAAAATATATTCTCAGAAAACCTAGTTGTACATCATGACATATTTACTATCTGTGGCCTGTTAGAGCCATATTACAAGTCATGTAGCACAGATAAAGATTTCAGAAGCATCTGGCATTGTAAAAGACTGTATAACAGAATGAAGAAATTATGTAAAGTGATAAAACTGGATTTTTGTTATTATAATATATAAACTAACCTTAGTATTAGAAAACTAACCTGTAGTATTAGAAAACTAACATTAACAGCATTGCTAAAGACAGAGTTGAAAAATATTCAGTATTTTAGTTTCCCAAATGAAGTAAAATTCAGAATACCAACTACCAGTATCATATAAATTTCAAGCGCTTGTATTTAAAGAACCTGATCTATTAATACTACCGATTAGAACATTTGAAATACTTTATTACAATATATTCATTTGATTCAGATCTATCTGACAAAAAGTTACCTTGCAGGTCATGAAGGAGTTCAGGTCAGGCTGAGGAATCCTATTTACAAGTTCTGCACCTTCTAGTAGTGCTGAGTCTGACTTGATGCAACACTGTGACCTCACTAGTGACACATACCAGTCCTTTAATAACGGAAAAATAAATTTAGTACATATTTGTTTTCAGAAAATAACATTTTGAGGGGTGGGAGAAAATTGCCTACTGGCACTGAATTGTGGTCCTTTTAGAGATAAATAGGCCCCATTAATGTCAACAAAAAGAAAAAAGCAAAGAAACTACGAAACTAGCAATAATAAAAACATCAGAAAAAGCAAAATAGGTAACAGGTGAATGGCCCATTGTAAAACAGACAAATAGATATTCTTGGCAAGTTGTCTATTTCCATGGAGTCTGGACATCAAATAAGGTAAAAGAAAGTTTAGCATATAGCACAGATATACTAGGATTGTAAAGCTGATGAGAGGGTCTAGAAAATAACCACTGTTATACCTACTGATAACTACTGTTGTGCAGTCAAACACAACAGTAATAGACAAAAAAATACTTTAACAAAGGAAGAATCACTGGCCAAATATTTTGCAAGGAGCAAAAGATTCTTTGAGCAAAGAAATTTCCAAACATAATCTTACTTTGTCTAGAACTACAGTCTCTAAAGCTGGTTGGCCTTCTCCATCTAGCGGGTGTGAAGTAACCACAGGTGAAGGACTAGTTGTGTCTGGTGCTACCATAAGTCGAAACCTATCCAAGAGTGAGTAAAGTCTTTGGTGTCTGAAAACAGAAGAACATATCAAAGATCTAACTTAGTTTTATAAATCATTTAAAAATAAAACAAAAACAAAATACAGTGAACAAATCCTAATTCTGTGAGAGAAAAGCACTAAGGTCATGAGCTCTCTGTTGGATACGTGCACTCACATAATGTGTAACTGCAAACTTCATCAGCTACCAGTACAAAAACAAATGAACTACCAACAATAAATAATTAAATTGACATAGATTTTGAACATATAAATGCTCATACATAAAATACAAGCTGTTCAATTACTTTATGCAGTAAGTATTTTTATTGAAAAAGAAGAATTATGTTTAATGTACAAATCTGATTTCAGATGAATATACTCTAAGAGATACCAAATAAGAACCACTTCTTTAAGAAAATGGAAAACATAGTAAAGTTTAATTTAAATATAAGATTAAGAATTTCGTTTTGTGGATTTAGAAGCCACTGCCATCTAAGGGTTTTTGTTTGTTTTTCTGATTCCAGTACTGCTATCAATAGCATATACCTTAAAGTCATTTGGAGACTTTGGATTTTTTATTTAATTTTTTTATTTATTTTAACCCAAATCTAATCTTACCTAGAAAGGTACTCTACTATCAATCTACTGCCATCTTGGGTCTTGAGCTTTCTATTCTTTCCCTCTACTTCTATTTCCTATTTCAATCAACAGGTATTAACCGTGAACAGCAATGACATCAGGAAGATTCTATTACTCTCTCCAACATCAAATAAGGTTTTTGCAAGAATTGAATCATTTACCCCATTTTATGGTGTAAATACCCCATTTTACTTTTAAAAAGTTCAGACATTAAGAATTTTATCACAGCTGTCTGAAAAAAAACACAGCTTGGACTGACAAAATTCTGCAAAAGTCTGAGAAAGATAAAGTTGCTTTCAGTAATGTAACTTTTGCCAGAGAATTAATTTGGGGTGACTTTCTCTAAAAAGTTAAGTTCTGAATGGGATGGTGTAGAGAAGAGAATTTGATGTCTGTGAGCCTCTGGCTTTCCTGATTTTGCGATATATTTAAGAATTAAATTCAACCAATACAACCGTCCTTGAGTCAAAATATGCATACATCTCAAATGGGACTTCTATTTTAATCTCCAAACAGAATTCACTATCATAATTTACCAAATAAAAAAAAAAAAAAACAATTGCTACTACAACATTACTTAGCTTGACGTCTAAACATATACTGGTATCATTTACCTTGTTGCTAATCCACTGCTTTGAAGATATTCCTGAATTCTATCCAGTTCTTCAACTGGTAACTGAGTAATGCTGTTCTATAGGAAAGAGTCACAAGAATTTTATAGGACAAAAAAGAAAAAACTACCAATATGTACTTTGAACAGATTAGGAAATTCAAATGCAGATAAAGTGATAAAGTTAAATGCAATCATTCACATATTAGTGTTCTTATCCACAGAAATCACTTAAATTAAAATACATCAATTAAGATGTTTAAAATATTACATTTGATCATATTACTATCGTTATGCAAAGTGATCTGCAAATGAATATATTTATGTTTACCTGTAAAGTTGCAGCCAAAAGCATTTCTACCCGACGGCAAGCTAGTGTGTCAACCATGCGAGCAAGCACACGGAATGGAGTACACAGAAGCTTATCAACATACAGTGTTAAGACAGCCCCAGACTGGCTGAGATGTATCCCCTCTAAGCACTGTAAAGTCTTCTTCAGAGTTGTAGGCTAAATGATGAAAAAACAAAAAAGCTAAATGACATATCTAATAATGTAGTAGGATTAAATACAAGGGTGTTGAAACAAACAAAAAATCAATTAGAATACGAAGATGTTAATGCTAATGAGAAAGGCATTTATAGAAAAGAACAGCAGCTGACAACTAGCTGACCAATATAACCACCAAATGAATCTCATGTAACTTAAGTATTTTACTCACAAGCCTAAGGCACTAATGCAGTTGCAGTAGACTTGTCCATAGACAATAGGAATAGAGAAGCAACTTCACCAGGTTGTTCAAAAAACTCCCACCACTACCTCCTAGAGGAAGCCCAGGAAGTACCATTCCCACAGAGAGTTCCTAAGCTTAAGAGGGATGCATGCATACAACCTTCCATCCCTATCAATCATCATCAGCTCCTTTTAAATCAGAAACTAAAATAATAAATAGAAATCATATACTGAATTTCTGAAGTGATATGTCCCTCATCAAGACAGACAGATCAACTGGGGAAGGCATGAGCTTGAAATCATTTTCATGTTTATGGCCTATGAAGATGAACTAGCTCCTGTTCCCAACTCTGTAGTTAGTAGTAGTTACTCATGCAACCAAGGTACTGAAATAAAAGATGAAAGCTAGAGCTTTAATTTACCCCTCATATTTATTATGCAGATTAATATATTTATTATGCAGAATAATATCCAAAAAGGAAGAAAAGCAGCTTAACCAACTCTACTTGAATCTATAGACTTGATGGATTGGAACACATCTGACACTGAAATTGTTAATATGTTACAAGGTTCATTGTTTATGCTTTTTACAAGAGACATCAAAAATAAAATTACAAATTGATAAATTACCCACGAATGCCAGAATTTGCATACTTATATTTCAATTTAGCTTGAACTGATAAGTGGCTTTATTCTTAAAAAGCAAAAAAAAAGAAAAAAAAGCAAAAAAAAAAAGCAAAGTTAAACTTACAGCTGCAAGATTCTCACATCGTGACTGAATGGCCTGGATAAAGAGACCACTGGCTGCTGAATTCCTGTGAACAGCGCTAATGAAGTCTTGTACTGGAGGCTCATGGGACAGATTAATCAAGTCCTGAACATGATTCACAATAAGCCAGGTCAAGTGTTCTGAATCATGTAGGTTTTGACACTAAAAGGGAAAAAAATAAAATCTGATTCCGGTAATATGCAGGGTAAGTGTTTAATTACTAAAAATCTTATCTGACACAACATGAAGTTTTCATCCGTAATTCCAGTAACTGTTTTAAAATAATGGTGTAAAGTGTCTATATTTTAATATTGCCATCATTATTTTTTACATGACAGTTTTTTCAAATGCTTTTGAACTCGTTGTAAATTAAGAGAGTCATGATGAAATTGTAATAATCTTTTTTAATATCATTACAATAAATGGGAATTCATTACACAAAAAGGGAACGGCACAAAGTTACACCAGAGGAGATTTAGACTGGATATTAGGAAAAGGTTCTTCACCAGGCACTGGAACAGGTTCCCCAGGAAAGTAGTTAGGGCACCAAGCCTACCGGAGTTCAAGTAGCATTTGAACAACACTGTCAGGCATGTGGTCGTCCGATACAGAGCTAGGAGTTGGACTCAATAATCCTTGTGGGTCCCTTCCACCTCAAGACATTCTATGATTCTAAAAACCCAGGTTAGAAACAAGTAAATTGAGAAGGTCATTGCAGAGATGCCTCTTAACAAAATGTTTTTTGAAATAAACATACACAAAGTCTTCTCTTTAAAGCATGATTTTCATTTAAGCTTCTTTTTAAAGATTTCATATTACTACTGGCCCTAAACACAGCATGAATAATTTCTGGAAAGCAAATCCAAAGAGATCAGTCAATAATTAATTGTAAACCTACAGAGGTAAGTGGATATCAAGAAGGAGTACAACACAACAGAAGATTTCTAGAGCTTATCAGGTGATGCTGAGAAGCTGGTATTCTTCAGTAAAGAGGCTTTGGAGGGTTTTACCTTGGACAAGCTCTCATCTGACCACGGTGACTGAATGTCCATTAGGAGTTGAAGTGCTTTTTAAATACAGCTTTTAGTCTAGCTGAATCTGAAAGGAAATTAGTTGGCTTCCCTGAAAGTGCTCTGCAGTGCAAACGCAACTGCAATACTAGGTACTATGGGAAGGTTCACCTCAAAGGTACGCTTCCAATGACTTAAAACACTAATATTAAAGGCATGAAGAGGTTGAAGCCACAGAAACTGCTGTCATCAGAGAACCAAAAATAGAAATGAAATGTTAGTGTAAAAGCTCTCCTCTTACACTACAAAAGATAGTAATGTGTTGTCCACTAGAAACTGTGCTGCTACTACTAATGTTGAAAAATCTAACATTTCTTAGTATGCTCCTAGCAACTCACAAGTAATGATTGCAATACCCATCAGATTGTTCTATTACCTACTAAGTGTCCTTAGACAAGCCCCATGAGAATTAGTTCAGAATAGAAAAAAAAATTCAAACGAGCTCATACCTGATCTTACAGAAGTGCCCCCTGAAAATGAAATCATTAGTTTGACAAGTTCTCAATTTTCACTCATGAACCAGACTCCGTTGATGCATACCAGTAATAAAAAATTGTCAGCCTAATAACTCACTACTGTAGTTATAAAATCCATAATTCAAAACTTACGACATAGTCACAGAAAAGAATGAGTGCTCCTCTTCTCACTATCTCTCGATTGCACATGCCGCGTTTAGATTCGGAATCTGATTCATCACTGTCTCCACATATCTGAGGGCTAAGTAATTTAGTAGTAGACAGACTGTGTCTCCTGCAAGAAGCACATTATATTTTATCACTATGGCTACTGAAACATCAAAAAAATTTGGAATGACCTACCAATAATAAGTCTTTATGCAGTATTTATTTTCCCAGAAATTTCATTTTAACATTATACTGCTTTGAAATAGACACCTTGCTTTTCATCACTCTTTACTTTCTAACAATTTTAGTACTACTTTTCTGTCAGTGTTCATTGCTTCTTTGAACAGTCTGAAGAACTAAACAGGTTATTTAAGAGAAAAACATGGGCTATTGCATCTCTGGTAGAATAACAAAACATAATTCTGTGTTTCTTCACACCATGAGGTTGAACTGAGGTCAGAAATTCATATTTGAACACTTCTCTTTCAAAGTATTAATCCATTCATGTTGTAAATCAAAATCAGACTTCCCTAATATTCACTGCACAAACATCAGAAATTTCTCTCAGATCAGTTTTTAATCTCCCTCCACAGTTTATGAAGGGATACCCACCCACCCACAGTGATCCCACCTTACACCCAAAGGAGGGATCATCCCCATGTCAGAAGTATCTGGCAGGTGGGGTGACCCAACTTCAGACCAAAAGTTCACCATTTTAGACAAGATTTCTGAGTATCAGACAACTCATGTTAAGTGACATCACTACTAATGTCACTTTATAATGAATCAGCACAATGCTGACAGTATGTTTTAACATTCAGTGCTAGACCCACTGACAGGTAACAGATGTACCCAGATCTTACTGATCAGACACACACAATGTATATCATCTGTACTGGCTGGTTATCTGCTGGAAGGTGAAATAAGACTCCACAGAGGCATGAAACCTGCTATATTGAATATTTTGTTACAGCTATTTACATATTTAAAAGTATACGGATGGTAATTTTACAGAGATGGGAGTTTCATAGTCTTCAAAGTGTAGAGGTTCCTTGACAGTTCTTTTGAGGAACAACTGAACACAGGATGCACTTCCTTAGTTTGAAAGACATACTGCCAGAACAGACAGTATGTAAATACACATATGTACAAAATAAATGCAGAACTACCTACCTCAGAATCTAGTAGTACTATTCAAGAGTTGACAAGCTTAGCAGATTAAAGGCTAGATTTTTTTCCCCATACAGTTGTACCAAATACAATTGAGAGACATGCTACTATTTTTAGAGATAAAAAAAAAAAAAAAAAAAAACTTACTTTGGAGTTTGATGCACTTCTGACCACCAATTGTAGTTGGTGTAATTGACAAGAAGAAGGATCTGACACCAAAGAAGAACTAAAGAAGGATGTGTGGGAATCATGGACTGAACAAGGTCACTCAAACTTTCAAGGGTATAGAAACTACCATCGGATCCATCTCCCGTAAAAAGCCTGGTGGCTGCAGCTGTGATTCTTCTGAACATTCCTGAAAATAATAAAAGCATATTAGAGTAACTATACTCTTGTCTGAATTCTGAAATTTCAAAATTTTCAGGGTACTCTGATAAAAGAAAAGCTGTTTTATAAGCCAGTACCATTCCTGGAAAGAAGGCATACTCTGCATTGTTGTTGTTGATTTTGTTTTTTAAACACAATTGTGAGGCAGGTCATGCAGCTTGCCCAAGGGCAGTGTGTGAACCACCAGCAAGCAGCTCCCAGTCTGAAACAATGCTTTAGGTAAGACTATAACTATAATGAAACCTATAGTCAACTTTATACCTAACACATGAAAACCTTTACCAAATTTAAAACCCTTAATTACAGACCAGGATATTTTTCTTTATAAAGTAAAACACACATTCTAAATAAAAACCATGCTAAAACTACTATTGCACATGTTAAGGAAGACCACTTACAAGTTTCCTACATCAGTTGAGGGCTTCCCAAATATATTTATTTGAAACTGAACTTACACCCTTCCATCCAAATGTTGAGGTATAAAAAGTATGTCTTTTTAAGTGATGAAAAGTCACTGTCCTGCATACTGAACTCTTAACACAGAAGCTGAATTTTGCTTTCCGACTTGCTGCTACTTCATCATAATACCAAATGAAGGAAGGGAGAACAAGGAAAATGGAGACGAAGTTGTCTGAAGTTATATGGCTTTTTCACTTTATCCATACACCTTTTATTTCTATTCTACTTCAAAGTAGCACACTAGAAATTTTGATTTCTAATATGGTAGCTTCCTATAGTTGAATATACAGCAGTCAGCAACGCTCACATTCTCAGAAAAACTGTAATGAGCGAGATAAGACAAGACATCCAAGTAGCAGATCAAATAGCAGTTAAAAATGAGAGAAGATCGTAGCTTACATGTATGTTCCCAAACACAAGTCACAATAAGGCGCAGCTGGATATAACTTAAAGAGAAATAAAATTACAAAGTCTTGAACTGAACAAAAGCAGTAGTACAAAACCAGGCACTTAATTAAACCTAAGCCTAAGCCTGAAACAAAATGCTAAGACACGAAAATATAGCTCATGTGTCTGAACAACTTTACTTCTACTCTGTAACACCGTATAAGGTAACCACAGTATGATTACTCCTTACAGTGGATTTGTAGTCTTAGATTAAATTCATTTAATTTCTAATGATCATGCAACACACGTATCCTGGTGCTTAGCATAAATATTTTAATACTTAATTTTCATTTTGCATGAAAGTTTCTACATATTTTTTGGCAATAAATAGTGCAGCTTGGAAGCTGTTTGCTACAGAAGTAGCTGAGCCTTCCCCTTCCTTCATCGCCAGCTCCTACTGCTGAAGTACCCACTTCCCTGATTTTAATCACCAGCTTGATTTTCTAATTTCATTGGTCCTGGCTCAAACCCATTTAAACATCTACTCCAAATCACTTTGACATAGGCTATTTGTTATAATCTACGTTTCAAATCTCTCAGTAACAGCAGCTGATGATACACATGTGCTTGTTACAGTACTTAAACAGTAACTACAATAGTAACAAGCACGTGGAAAATAGAGTGATCACTCACTACATTCAGAGCTGCAAGAAGCAGCTGGTAGCAATGACAGGAACAGAACAAAGCTTTTCACCAAGAAAGGAGTTTATAACTGAACTCCATAGGAAGAGCTTAAAAAGAGAAAATTAGAGGGTGTTGAAACATTTAACGTGATTCTGTGTTTGTATAACAGTAGTATTTTGTATTCCCTTTTCTTATTCACATCTACTAAACAGGGAAATACCATAACTCCCATTTTACAGACAGGCCTGTAGAATGCAGTGATTTGTGCAACTCCCAAGGAAGTCTATAAATAATCAGGGATTTGTGCCAACAACTTTTAAATTGCAGCCAACTACTATAATCCAAGATCTGCAACAAACTGACGATGTCAGCTGTATGGACAAGGTGAAGAACTCAAAAAATAATATTCTGGACCAAGCAAAAGGTGCAAAGGCTTTCAAGGAATGTGGTCAGGAGAGATGCTTTATACCTTCTACCTCTTACAAACAAACAGAAAATTTAGGAAGAAATTTATGGTGATAGAGTGGAAAATATGACAACAGAAAGTACCCAGTAATAACCCACTGGATAGAAGATGAGGTTGTTTAGAGTGCCAGAGTTATCAGCAACAGTAGCTAGCAATATATTTACCCTCCAGAATACTACCAGCCACTTTAAGGTAGAATATGTTTTGAAAGCAAACAGAAAAAGCACGCCACTGGAAGAGTTAAATGAAATGTACACCACTAATATCTTAAGTGACACAGATTAGAAAATGCTCTCCCTAAAAGACTTTAGCCATGAGAACACATTTCTCTTTCCAAAGCACCCAAATATATTCTACTGCAGCACTTGAAATCTTTCTCAGAAGAGGACAAAAAGAAATTTATCCAAAGGTTTGAAAGGAAAATGGTACAAGCTTTCTTCTCAGTGAAGATTTACTTGTGTCAACAAGCTGAAGCAAGATACACAGAACTCCCTGTTCTTTCACCTTGCAAGTGTATTAACAAAAGCACATTTGTAGATATTTACAGAAGTATTGGGATCTGTGTGCAACACTATTCAGAGGCTGTAACACAAAGCTGTGATTCCCTTTGACAGAGCATCAGGTGAACACTGTAAGCGTTGCAAGCTGTAAACTACAAAGAAAGAGCAAAACCTCTCATCCTACAAGTCTCTCAGCTTACGCTGCATATTAGGAATGAGGCAATCTACTTCCATCCATGGAGGTACACAGGAGCAGCTGTTCTAGGATAGCTGTTCTTGACAGATCCTGGTCTACAGCAGCTTTTGGAATTATTAGTCAGAGCCAGGCCTAGCAGAAAAGGATAAAAGTCTCAAGGAAGCCTCAAGTCAAACAGCCAAAATAGGCACATTTAAAACTCTGAAAATTCCAACAGAACAAGGCAGACTCATATGGTTCCTAACACTTTAAAAAGAGTATTTCATCAAGGAAAGGAGGTAGAGGAAAGAACTTTCTGAGAATTAGAATACAGTCAGGAATATATCTCAGAATTTCAGCAACACAAGAAATTCTAGACTGCAAAAAGATCTGCTTAACTTAGTGGGGAATGACACCATATTCCAGTTTGCTCCTTTAGAAGACCAGGCAGACTGGAAAGACTGACAGTTAGAAAATGTGGTGGCTATAGCTGCATATACTCCAGTTGTACCTCAGATCAGGCCAATTCCTAAAGAAAAGAGGAGTCATAAGGAGAAGCCAGTGAATTAGGCTGATCTACAGATCAATACAGATGGCAGCACTAGGAAAAGTTCTGCTGCTACCTTCAGTCAAGAAGATGAAAAGTCACTAGTTGCATTCTATTTGTATCCAGAGAAGGAATGTGAAAAATAGAACCTGCATTCACAAGCACAAAATTTTGGAGGTTCTTCATATATAGAATGTCTTAAACACCTACTCATTCAACAATTGTCTCAGAACTCAAAATTACCTCACTGCAAACAACAACACAAGGCATTGTTTCAAGTATTACCTGATTTGAAGATATGTATTAAGCACATAAGCAGCGTGCCCAGCTCCTGGCAGTAGAAAGTATGCTGCTGCTCATTCATATCCACTTTCAATTGTTTGGTGACAATATCTTCCAGTAGAATACCAACCAGTTGTAATAAGAACCTTAAAAAAAAAAAAAAGCATACCATCAACAGGAAAACCATCACTGCAATATCCTTCAGAATAAGATGATGTTTGCCTACAAAACTCAGTAAATTTAAAACCAAAATAAAAAATCCTTGTGCGTTTATCCAAAAGAAAATGTTAAATTAAATACTATATAACAGGTTGGCCCCAAACAAACATGATGCTATTGCTATGGACAGATAAGAAATTCAATAATTACATAACGGAACTGTGTTACCTACTCATTAGCTGAAGTCATAAGTGACAGCATGCATACAACAGCCCACCTCACTCACACAGCAAACACTGAAAATGACATGGTGTCTTCCTAGTGATTTGCAATCAGCTAAAAAAAAAAATACGCCTTGACAGTTACTGTAGCTCAGCTAAGGAAGGGTAGCTCGGTAAGTCACAGGAACCGAGCTGCTGGCAGCCTCATTTATCCACATTCACTCTACAACATGGATTCCATATCAAACCTCCATCCAGGTATACTGGGTTTATGTGGCAAGGGTTTGGTAGTGAGGGGGTCTACAGGGATAGCCTCTGTGAGAAAAGCTCAGGATAGGTAGAGCAAAGTCAGCTCCAGGCAGCTCCAAAGGAGACCCCTGCTGACCAGAGAGAAGCCAACGAGCAATGCTGGTTGGACCCGTGAGAGCAGACTTAAAAAGGAAAAAAACTGCTGTGCAACAGCTGGGAGAAAAGAGTGAGAAGAAGCCCTGCAGCCCCCAAAGTCAGTGCAGCAGGAGGGCTCCAGGCACACAGCAGCAGCTTCCCTGTGGAGAGCCCCCGGTGGAGCAGGCTGTCCCCCTGCAGCCCACGGGCCCCACATGGAGCAGATCTCCATGCTGCAGCCCATGGAGGAGCCCCCAGTAGAGCAAGTGGATGTGGCCTGGAGGAGGCTGTGGCCCAAGGAGAGCCCCCAGGCCAGAGCTGCAGCCCACGGAGAGGAACCCACACAGGAGCAAGGGTCTGGGGGGAGCTGCCACCTGTGGGGGACCCGTGCTGGAGCAGTTTGCTCCTGACAGATAACCCCATGGTATGGACCCATGTTGGAGCAGTTCTTGAAGAGCTGCTGCCTGTGGGAAGCCCCCCCAGGCTCAGTTTGGGAAGGATGGCATCCTGTGGGAGGGACCCCATGGGGAACAGGGGCAGAGTCACCATGAAGGAGCGGTGGTAACTGACCATAACCCCCGTTCCCTGTTCCCCTGCACCACTCAGGAGGGAAGAGGTAGAAGGTATATGGGGAGAAGGTGTTTTCAGTTTGCTTTTAGTTCTCACTATTCTTGTCTGCTAGTAATAGGCAATAAATTAATCTCCCTATGCTGGATTTGTTTTGCTCCTGATGGTAACTGGTGAGCAACCTCCCTGTCCTTATCTCAACCCTTGAGCCCTTTCCATCATATTTTTTCACCCTTTTTCTTTGAGGAGGGGGAGCAAGAGAGTGGTTGTGATGGGGCTTAGCTGCCCAGCAGGGTGAAACCACCACACCAAGTTAAAAAAAAAAAAAAAAAAAAGCAAAACAAAACCCCAAAAAAAGGTGTCTGCAATAAGCAATGCTTGCTCCTGGCCATAATCATTCCTCGACCTACTCTGGTTGGACATAAGGTCCTGTTTAAGGGTGTCCAGATGCCCCTTTTTCTTCTATCCATCACCCCCACCAGTAAGCTGAGTAAGAAGCAGAATTTTCTTTTTATCTGAAATTCTGTACTTGAGTAAAAAGTTTTTAGTTTCTTAAACAAATAGCTATTTCAAATGCCTCCCACCACATTAAGACATAATTGTCTTAATGACAAACACTGTGTCAACAGAATACGATCACCATCTCTCCATCTTTCATTTTGCTTAAGTCATTCTTGCAGAGCTTCAGCATGGGAAGCTAACTAGACAAAGCTAGCTCTTAAAAAGAAGAAAAGAAAGAGCAGGACTAACTTAATCAATTGTATCTATTTGCTGCCAAGATTCTAGTACATAACACAGGCTTCTGCTGTGGGTATGATTCATCTTTCAGGCCCCACAGAGAGAGGATGGAAAGGATTAAACAGTTAAAGCTTGAAGTTGATTTTAATAACACCAGGATTTATCCATCATAATGGCTCCAGTAGGTCTTTCACTTGGCTTGAGAAGAAACACTGAAACAGTGCAAAGTCTCTACTAAAAAAAACCCATCTCCTTTCTTTGCTGTTCAGCTCATTCCATCTTCCATACAACCTCCTCCCGTGTATCAACTTAGAAGACTTTATTTCCATCAGATATGCAATATTTGTGCATACATAGAGCTGTTAATATATTTGTGACTTTTCAGAAATCTTAATCTTCCACTTAAGTTATTCAAGACAACATACCTAGAAAACGTCTCTTCAGGCAGATATTTAGCCTGTTTAACCTCAGCACGATCCTCTGGTGTGGATACATTATTTTCTCCACGTCTCAGTCTGTTAATTGCTTGACACGAAATCAAATATGGTGAGAAAGAAAGCTCCTGAATACGGGATAGAACTATGTCTTCTGTGGATTGTGAAATCAGAACTCTAAGGATAGCTAAAATTCCAGAAATCCATAGCTGAACAGTGCTCACTGATGCCTAGCAAACAAACCAAAAGAAAATGTAGATTGTTAGAGTGAATAAGCATGACCATTACCAAGAGCACAGCATTTTAAAGACTTGACCACCAAAGTTTTTTGCTGCTTGCTCCGTTCTCATGTCTAATTTTATGCAACAGCTAATTAAAATGTTCAACTTCAAAAGAATTCAAAACAACATAGGAATATATTCAGCCTTCCTAAAGCAAATCTCCAAAGAAATTAACAATCTCAACTATCAAAATAGTACTAGCACTTGCATAAGAAAAATGTGTTTTACGTAATGAATTGCAATCTAGAATTTACCATAACTGCATGTATTTTTAGGATCAGGAAGGCAGAGAAACAAAAAGAACGTAAATAACCCAAAAGCGGAACACTTCTGTATAAAATGCTAGAGATAGTAAATCTTGTTAATTCTAATGAATTCTTTCCTAAGCTCTGCTTCAGGTACTTCAACACCACATTGTAAAATAAGAAATAGAAATACAAGCTCTTTCATTTGGCATGAAGGACACAAGATTCTCTCTTCTCTTGAAACATCCACTTTTACTACTACTCTAGAAACACTTAATGTGTTTTAACAGGTTCCCCCTTGCTTACCATTGTTTTAGGGGTAACAAACATACTCCTTAAAAGCATGTCCACAGGGCGAAGGGAAGAAGGAGCCAAAATTTCAAACAAAGTGTTCAATACTCCGAGGGCATCATGAGAATCTATATGCATCTGTAAAAGAAAACCACAAAACTAATTTATAACTACCACCACACGTAAATGCAACACAAAATTACCATTTCATGTTTTAAACATTTCTGTAACAACCTGTATATAATAAGGCTGCCCTTTACAGCACAAAATTTACAGCAATAAAATCTATGAAAAGTAAATTGAAACTTTCATTGCAGGCCTTCCTATGCAGTAGGTTTGAGAACATGGGCAAAAATCTATCCCACAAAATACAGGTATCACTTACTTATTTTAGGAAAAACATGCCAGATTCAGAGAATGAGACAAAAAGACTGATTGTCATAAAACTTAAAGACTTCTCTCTTCCCTGCACATCCTAGCAGGCCTATTATAGACAGCAGTGGTGACACAGGAATAACAATGTTTTGGCCATGAATAAGCTTAAAATGACAATTAGGAGGAAAAAAGAAGTCCTAATCATCAGAGAAGTGAATGGCTACAACTCAATTACACTGCAGCAGCAGAGACAGGAGTAGTAAGGATAAAGCCTGACTTGATCAGTTTTTTATTTAAATTATAAAGCAATTGATAGCAAAAAGCCAAGGACTGGACTTTATCTGGACGACCCTATTTTGCCAGCCTAATCTGATAGTTGAGTACATACACAGATCATACAAAACAAAGGCAACTTCAGTTTGCCAGCATTTTAGCTTCCCTCAAAAATTGCTGTCTAATCCTCCGTACAGCCTACTCTCCCCCGCCATGCAACCTCCTCATAGGAGGGGAGAATCTGTCATCAAAGAGTGAAGAACATATCAAGGGCACAATTTCATTAGTTTTGCTTTATACCCTGGAATTAGAAATAATTACTTCAAATAAAGTTGTACAGTAAAACAAGCCCTCTGTTGCTTAGGGACAGTACAGAGAATCCTTGTCCTAAAGGGAGTAGACTGTTCTTCCCAAATACAAAAGATCTACAACCTATCCTCAATCTACAGTCCATTTCTGGGCTCCCCAGTAATACAGACTCACACACACTGGAACAAGCCCAGCAGAGAGTCACATAAATGATTAAGAGCTTGGAGCACCTGTCATACAAAGGGAGACTGAGAAGGATGAGATTGTTCAGCCTGGAGAAGGCTCTGGGGGATGCTAAGACGTTAGAACAGGTCCAGAGGACGGCCACAAAGATGATCAAGGGGCTGGAGCACCTCTAATATGAGGAAAGGTAGAAAGAGCTGTGGCTGTTCAACTTACAGAAGGCAAGGCTCCAAGAAGTCCTCATTGCAGCTTTTCAGTACTTAAAAGGGGGCTTATAAAAAAAAGATGGAGAGCGACTCTTTGCTCAGTCAGATAATGACAGGAGAATGGGGAATGGTTATCTAAATCTATGGGTATGTAAATCTAAAAGAAGGGAGATTTGGATTATAAATTAGGAGGAAATGCTTTACTCAGAGGGTGAAACACTGGAGCAGGTTGCCCAGAGAAGTTGTGGATGCCCCATCCCTGGAGGCGCTCAAAGCCAGGCTGGACGAGGCCCTGGGCAATCTGATCTAGTGGGCAGCATCCCTGCCTATGGCGGGGGGTGGAACTAGATGAGCTTTGAGGTCACTTCCAACCCAAGTCATTCTGTAATTCTGTGATCTTAACAGTGTGTACAAATATCTGGCCAGGGGCAAGAAGGAGACAAGAAGACAAGTACAGTCTTGTCAGTAGTACCCAGTGCCAGAAGGAGAGGCAATGGGCAAAAGTTGAAATACAACTCTCTCCCTTTCTCCTGCATTTTTCCCTTCTCCCTGTGAGGATGCTCAAACACTGGAAGAGACCCAGACGGGTAACTCCATCCTTAGAGATAGTCAAAATCTAACTAGACGCGGTCGTAAGAAGCCTGCTCCAGATGCCTTCTCAAAGCAGGGTCAATCTCTAGAAGTCCATTTCAGCCTCAACTATTCTGCAATTCTGTGATTTATAAATGCAGTTTTGGGTGATGCTTTTTCATTCTCCTTACTAAAACAAATGCAGTTAGACCCACCACAGTTATTAAAAAAATGGGAGAATGTTCACATTAGGAAGTGCTCTGAGCAAGACACAATTGTGTACATACAAAAAACAGAATGAGCTTTATCTGGGAACAGCCTAGAGGATATCACACATACTGTGTGTATTTAAAATATGACCTGCATCATTTCAAAGGCTTAGTTTATCCTACAGTAATTATTTTTCCAGATATGGTGGCTACACCTTAAAGAAAATACAGAAATTATCCAAAGCCATAATTACAATAATTGGTTACAGGAATTATTTTACAAGTTTATAGATTAAAAAAATGCATATAGCAACCTGTTGTTTTGCAAGCATTGGGAGAATAATGTCAGCTATTTGCCGGGACAATCTCTTCCATTTGTCTTCATTTTCCTTATGACACTGCTGCAACACTAAGATGAACATTTCCAGCACCTGAGGGAAGTCCAAAAGAATGCAAGTAAACACCATACTATCGGGAAACATTCAAGTAATGCCGCAGTGGGAAAAAAAAATTATCACTTCATGCATTTGGCAAAAAAGCAACAAGAAAAGAAAATCCACATGAGAAGCCATACAATATTTTAAAATTCCATTTTTGGGTTCAAAGTTTGTTCTTAGTTGTGATTTTATTACTATTGTTATTTTTAAAGGAATTTTTCAGTTACTTTTATAAACCAGAAATAAAACGTTTCCTTGATCTTTCTTAAACTGCATTTGTCAAAACACTAGTCAATGGGAAAGAAGATAGAATATCTGAGTGCATTTTCCCACATGTATGCTCTTTCTTATAGAGCTCATTCCCCTGGGATGCATCACTTTTTTATACATCATGTAAAAGTTTATAAGTCAGTCTTTAATGGTGGACACCAACAGCAAGGATCATGTACAGTAGCTGAATATGTTACTGACTTGAGGGTTACAGAGACCATACTTTCCAGGATAGTCAGGCCAAAGACACAGCAGGCAGGAATGTTAATATATGAACTGGGAAGCGGGAAAGAAGAATCTGGTTCTGAAAACTAGTTATATGGAGCACTTCTAAAAGAAAGTCAAGCAGTTCAGAATCAGAAACAGACCATCAAAAAATAAATAAAAAAAATCACCAGACGACTTTCTTCCCAAAGAGCTTTCTCATGAGAAAGGAGATAGAAACAACTCTGGGTCGAATTACTTTAACTCTCCATTCTCCACCTCCATGTAGTTACAGTTGTAAAAGAAAAAAAAAAAAAAAGGATAAAGATTGCAGTTCTTGGAGCCTCTTGAGTTACAGGAACACCACTGCAGAATGTCCCTGCCATAGCCAAACAATAGAACTGCCTGGGGTTAGCTTACATACACTGCATGAGCAGAAAAGGACAGAATAAGAGCTACAAAAGGGATGGTGTGGGATGAAGAGCAATGCATGGGTGGTCTTTAATAGGTTAAGTGTGTCAGAAGAGGATCTGCTAGCAATTACAGTACCTTATGTAACACAAAGTTATTCACTATTTTACATCATGTGTCTACAGAGTGTCATTTCATATAGTTATATTAGTCATTTTATGATTATAAAACTACAAATTCAAAAGAAAATGTGGATACACAAAATTATTCCAATCTGAACATGCAGTTCTAACAAATTATTTTGACAAGATGTACTGACTTTTCTCCAACTATTCTCAGAAAATGCATTGCTTACATTAGCATACACTAGAATTGCATTTTCACATGATGAGAGGAAAAGCATGTTAAGTTTGCTAATCTCCTGAAAAAGCAATAAGCTCCTGTGTTAATTATGTCACTTCCCTTAAAATTACCTTTATGTTTTTCTTTCAAACAAAGTGTGTTGATGAAAGCCATTCTTACACTCCTACATGATATAAACATGATTTCCATATCTGTGAGATCTGGGGCAAAGGGGTAATTGATAACTGTGTAGCTACCATCCTCATTACCTTATTCAAATAATTTTTTTAACATGTTATTAAGTTACTGCTATTGCACAGCAACACTTACATTATTTCTAAACAGCACATTACCTCTTCCACTTTCCCCCCAAATTCTTTTGAGTTTCTTGGTTTCTAATTTATTACAACTCTTCTTTTAACCTTCTGTTTAGTCAATCTGCAACGCAACCAGGATCATGATCCTTACTGAAGCTTTTCAGTGCTTTGTAACCTAGGCTTGCCTATAATGTGCAACAGACATATTATTTAACTTGCAATAACTGATTTGTACCGCAGAGGCTTTCCCCTACCACAATAGTCTTTGAACACTCTCCATATACTGAAAGATCACACACAGAGTCCAGATATTCAAGATTTGTGTAGAAAATTATTAGTATGTCCTGAAGCATTTTTAGTAGTCAAAACAATGTTACCCTTTTACAGAGCATAAACAGGAACACTGTCTTCTTTTACCTGATGGTACTGGATAAGTCTCAGCAGCATTGACACTACCACCTCCTTCTGTGTTTCCAACTCTTTTCCAGCATCAGCTTTGTTCGTCCCTCTTAACACAAAGAGATCATGAACGATGGGCTGCAGAGCTGGTATTGCTAAAACGGCAAGTTTTTGTTTGTTTCAGCATGAGACAAGTCATTCTTGAACACTTTTTTCTTATTCTAACAATTCAGCTACTAAAAGAAAATTGCTCTTTTTGTTTAAATGCTTTTCCCATCCCTGAAAAGAAAGACTTTCTGCACATAGATGTCTATCTTTCTAGTTCTAGTAGAACAAAGTTTATATTGTGTACACACTTGCTCCTTCTCACAGAGCTAAACAATACTTTTCTAAAAAGTTCCTCAGCAGAATCACTAGCAAGTACAGGACAGATGCTTCTACTTAAAGGCTCAAAGTGAAGAAAACAGAAATGGGACTAAATATCAACATCAAAGCCTTTAAAATATTGCTGCATTGTGGACTAATGTTAACAGGGTACAATAAATTTCATGGAAAAATTAAATGAAACTTATTTAAGATATTAAAAATTTATAACCTAGTGTTTTCTGGAACAATCATTATGACCCCACTTTTCTATACCGTGGAACAGCAGTTATACTTTATTGCTGAACTACCAGAAATAAACTGATTTTTTTTTTTTTAATTACCATGTGTAACAGCTTTCCTCCCACTGGCCATGATTCCATCACACAGCTGAATGATCTTAGGAATTCCGATTATCTGTTTGGAATGATACCGCTCGTAAGACAGCAACACCAGAAAAAAAAAGATATTAGGAATAATTGCTTCAGACTCCCTGAAAACAAAAAAACAAAAATGTCAAGTTTGAATTGCACAACTCTGTTCAGTAGAAATGAACCTGTTTCCACTAAAATTTTTTTAAAGAATGCATTCTGCTTTTATATAACATTTCAATGATTTGTGCCTGATTCTTTACTACCATTTTTTCAAAGGATTTAATTTCTTTCAAGTTCTGACCATTGCTCACAGTTACTAACATTATAACATATTATTTAATGTACACGATGAAAAGTAATATTTCTGTAGGAGACCCCACAGAGCAAAACAAAATTATCCTTTCATACAAATTCAAGTGTGAGAAAAACAGAAATAGCTGACAAATTCCATCACATTGCTTATGATGTGTTAGGTACTATAAAAAAAAAAAACATAGCAGTTGCTCAGAATACAAAATGGATTCACACTGAATCCACAATAGGTCTCCCTTCAGCAGCTGAATTCTATTGATTCCTCAATGCAAGGCTTCGGTGGATTCCCCAAATGAATGGTTTTAAAATACCAATTTGAGAAACAGCACAATAGTTTAATTCTACTTATGTCCAACTTCTTCAACCACAGGGAACCTAAATCTTCTGAAAGGGCTACTATTAGAGACAGAAAATATACAAATACATTGCCTGGAATATAACACTCCCGTTCTCTTAAAACAAACAACAAAATGCAAAACTAATCCCTATATGCTTCAGAATAAGGCAGTAGTAAATTCTCACTTGTTCAAAGGATCTTTGCTAATTGCATACCTGAACTGTCCAACTTCAATGTATTCAAACTGCTTTAGCACAAATCCAATAAACACCTGAAGAGAGAATAAAGTGTTAAAAAAGTACACAACAGAAACATTAATTACCATCTGAAATTATTCTGACAGAATTACAGAAGTCTGTGTTTTAGACGAAGAGAAAGAAAAGACATGCACTTAAAATCATTTATACTTATAGCTCACTCTGATATGAGTGACATTCTCTCCAGAGTTACAGAAGGTCTTGAGAGTCTTGATGCTGTAGCTTATTACACTATGCATGAATTTATGTTGTATTTTAGCAGTAAATGTGTCTACATATTTAATAATATAACTTCCTTTCTTGCTCACATAATATGCTATTTGACGCATTACAGCCAGGAATCAATGAAAAAGCCTAACTCAGCTCCAATATAAAATCCCCAGTATTCACGCATTGAGAAGTTTTACTGCATATCAGTTAACAGGGAAGTCATCAGTTGCATCTTGTAGCTTATAAACCTGAAAATACTGTAATGAATAAAACACTAAAAGTTTGCTAGATTTACTTTTTATATGGACAACCACACAGGTTACTGAATTTGCCACCAGCTTCTCCCTTGCCACTGAAATTGAATGCTGCTTGACAACCAAAATGCTCACTACCCAGTCATGCTTAAGTCTTTTTTGTTTTTTGTTTGTTTTGTTTTCCGTTTGTTTGTTTCTGTTTTTGTTTTCTGTTCTGTAAACACAATACTGGTTGTATTGTGCACATCATCTTATTCCTAAAGTCAATCTGATGAACAGTTCTTAAACAGTTGTTGCAGAGTTTAAGTAATTTATATGCAACATAAAACCAAAAATCCAGAAGTTCCTTGTGTTTGGTGGGGGAACTAAGTTTCACCATACACTTTGTCTTTGTTTTCAGCTACATTACAATGAATGGATTGTGGCAAATATATTTGCTGTAAATATTTAGCCTGCTAGTGAGACCTTGTATCACAAATTTGCAGAAACAGCGAGGTACCAACCTGATCTGAATCCAGAAGACAGTAGTTAACTCGTAGCTGAACCAGTTGAGCAAGCAAGTCTAAAACTTGTCTCTGCAGCTGTACCGATGTGGTCGTAGTGTATTGTTTCAATGCTTTTATGACAAGGGGTTCAAATAAACGAATGTGATTGTGAATAGCATTCTGTAACAGAGAGATTTTAAAGTAATCTAATATCTGAACAGGTCTCATTCAAAAACAAATTACTTTTTAAAAGGAGGAAGAGTTTTAAATGTAACATACAGGTCTTTTAAAAGGACTATAAAAATATGAGTACCTTATCAGCACGGTGTTTTGCCGCACTGCTAATGCTGGTTTTCAGCTGTGTAGAAACTTTCTGCAGCACATCAAACCATCTGTGATGAGAAACAACAAAAAAAAATACTCTAAGAAAATGGAGGTATAAACAAGTTGTCTTAGAAACTTTCTTTTACCTGATGCCAGCTTTCATCTACCTGACTGCTTCAAGAATCTTAGTAAGAGGAAAGAGCAATAGAAACAACTTACAATACACTTTGATCAGACAACGTAATCTGTGGACAATAAGCATCTTGTAAAGACAGAATTTCTGGTGTCCTTTGGTCATTATTCTGCCTTTCCTTTAAGACTATTGACTATTTACTACAATTAGCAAATTAATTAAATATTTGCATTCAAAATTTTTTTTTTTAAAAAGGCATAATAATTTTAAGTGATATCTGTTTTAATGCTTCAACTCTGATTTGGAAAACACAGTAGCAACTGATCAACAGTGTTACATTTGAGACTCCACTACCAAGAAAAAAAAAAAAATACTTATCTCAAATCTACAAGAAATAATACACAATACTGTAATTGCAAGTTACTTTCCTCCCTTATATTTGCATTTAGAAAAAACAATAAAAAGATTCTAGTCTATTTCAAGTCAACATCATATCATACAAGAATACAGAAGTTACCCTGAAGCATCGTGTTCCTGCTCAGCCTGAACCATGTTCCTCAGACTAGCATCAGCAAGTGCCTGTGTAAAATGTGTATATGGTGCCATGAAGCAGTAGTGATAGAGCCCAGGTCTCAGATTGGAAGAACCTAAACGCTGAGCTTTGCCTTGAGTTTTACTCGTATTTGAAGACAAGCCATCGTACTGAGAAGCCAGATTTGTCCCAAATAATGTTTTCAGTAACTGGAGAAGGAAATTGGAAAAAAGATTAATGTTTTAGGACTTCAGAAAACTTGACTCCTCATCCTCCCAAAGAACGAAAGGGGGTAGGTCATCACAAACAAAGCACAAACTGAGGATCATGTAGTCAAATACAAGACAACAGGAAAAAAAAGCTAGGAGAACAATCCACAATTCAGCCAAAAAAAGATAAGCGAAGACAACCCTTCAGTTGCAAAAATGATCTGTGACAACTCAAAACAGTCTACTAAAGCTGTCCTCGCACCAAAATGAAACTTTGGTGTCTTGAAGACAGATGCTCAACAGAAAGCCTGCAAGAAACCAATCAGTAAAACAGGCCTTTGCTTTCCAGGTTTTCTCATGTAGTTAACTAGCTGTGGAAAACATTCAGGAAGGTAGGAAACAAACTTGTTTTCTTAGTTCTCAAGTAAATATTTGAGTTGGGAGCAATTTGAGAAACTAGTTATTCAGATGGTATCAAGTTTCAGAATGAATCATAAAAAAAAAGAAAACACAGTTTGCTCCACCTGTGACACAATTTCCTAACACTGCTTCCCTAAAAAGAATGGTCATAAATGGTATCCAAATGATACGCACAGGACATGAGGGTTAGTCTTATAACACAAACAAATTACCTCCTTACCTGCTGTACACAAACTGTGGCCATAGTTGGTTCTCTGTTGAAACATGATTTCAGATATCCCAAAATTTCTTCCACACACTAGAAAAGCAGAAAATTAAGTCACTTAATTGCATTTTTCTTAATTATATAGAAGTATTAATATGAAAAATGGACAACAGCACTTTTACTGCATAAAAACTACACTAACTTAAGGGATATGGTGAAAATAGGTAAAGAAATACAAATGCAAGATCTGCCTTGAATGTCTTGAAATAATACAGTGCATACCACCACAGTTAAGGAGAGAAAATACCAAGGCACAAGAAAGGAAAGGAGAACGGCTGTCTTCTCACATCTTGCATATTTAACATGAGCATATTTAGATGTATTGATACAGTGAGAATGACTGAAGGGAAATCATTTTGGTGGGAAAAATCTTCACGTAAAATATGAACAGTAGAAAATCACTCCTCTTTTCAAAAGCAGCAATGTAACCCAGAAAATCTACTTTTGTATCTTACACCCAACCTGGCAACCCAACTAGGACTACTGTCTCAACAATTTTTAAATCCATGATACTTGTTTTTTCCTGGTAAGGACCACAAATATTGGACAACTTAATTGCAAATAAACACAAGCAAAAAACAAACATCTCGTACCTTTCCAATGTCTTGAAGAGTTGCAAGTTCCAAGATTTGCGACAGAACATCTAAGGCAGACCTCAAGAAGCATCCAAACTTTTCATTACTGTTTTGGAGATCTAAAGTAACCTGGTCACAGAAGTAAAACAATCTTTTTCTTAATAGTTACTAGACAAGGAAATAGAAATTGCAGAAAGGAACAGATATAGAGACAAAACTGTCTTCTACGTAAAATTTCAGTGTATTACATCAACAGCATTGACAAACTCCCTCATGAACTGATGGAATGGCAGTACTTCATTTTGACTAAAAATAAAAATAGATCTTCTAGCTTAAGGCAGTTACACTAGGAAGGTCTAGGATATTGACAAGTAGTGGACAAGGGATAATGTATTTCTCAGAAACATAGCAGGTGTTTAAGAATACACCCCCCTGATTTGTTAGTGTATAAATCAGAACACTAAGCATGGAATGCATCTTTTACTACCTGCATTAAATGAGGAAAACAAACTTACCCATCCTGGAATAAACTGTTGAGAAAATAAGACATTGTGATCCATTTGGCACTACCAAGCCAGTCAAGGATCTCTTAGTATGAGCAGTAACAATAGCAGAGAACTAAGCAATATGGTGACAGTGCCCATCAGGTTTTAAGGTCTTTTTTTGGCAAAATAAGGCAATGTGATTGCCTTAATAAGGCAGTAAAGCAAATGAGATCCTCAATACAACACTAACTTTGGACAGTCTGAGCTTCTCAGAGGTGAATCTCGTGCTACAGTTTAAGCCCATGGAAACATTCCACCTTTTTACTAACAGAACAGGTAGGGTTACTGCCTCAGCAGAGCCAGTTTTAAAGGGAACAAAATGATTGCTCAACTACATTTTATTCAATCAAGTGATGTCATACAGTACCTTATAATTAGCATGAGTTGCTTTCAAGACATCATATAACTTCAGATATGATGGAAGATGATAAAAGCTTCCTACTGAAGATGATTTACTTGTTGGAACAGGCCCACTAGCATCAGTTTGCCTAGTAGCTTAAAAGATACATAATATATTAGCACTATTTTTTTCTACAGTGCTCACGACATGTAATTCAGTATTATTTTACATACCCAATTTTCAGATAAAACATCCAAATTAACAGCAGAAATTTTTGGATCTGAATGCACATTTTAAAATTGCAAAAACACTCTCTGTACAGCTAGAAAGTGTACCGGCATTCTAAAAAAGCATCCTTCTATGATGCAATTTTACCCTGGGAGCTTATTGCTGAAGACCAAGTACAATTTACAGAAGAAAATTAACACCTATTTCCTTCATTCACTAATAAGAAAAAATGTCAAGCTTCATAATCTTGTTTCCAAGAGCAACATGAGCTGCTCCTGCCAAAAAACACAAAGCAACTTGAATTTCTTTAACTATAGCATATGCAAAAATTACTTCATAGTCAATAGGTGAGTGGATTCAGAAAAAAGTGATGAAAAAGATTCAGAACCGACCTGCTCTAAACAGTACAGTCACTTTACACTAAAAAGCGCACACAAAAATCCACCTGCACCACAGCTGCCTTTCCTGCAATTCAATACTGAGAAGAACTTCAACTTTGGGACAGTACCTGACAGTAAGCCAGCTAGCCTTTTGATCTAGGATTTCAAAAAACAAGTTACTCGATTCTTTCTACCCTCTATGGTGTATCTATACTCCTATTAACCCTCCCACCTACTGTCCCCATGTAAGTATGTGTACCTACCTGGACTAGTTTCACCACCCTTTTTAGGGCTCATTGGCACAGAAGCCTGCTCCACAGGCTCCCTCTCTTTCCCCTTCCTCCGAATTGGACTAAGAGAAGGTGGGTTTGTAAGAGAAGGTAATGCTGCCTAGAATTAAAAGAAGTTTTGTTAATTTTGTATGTAAAAGTAGTTTTTCTTCTATAGAAATACAAGCATATTCACTTTCTTTAAAGTCCTCTTTATTTGACTGTCAATTTAATCAGAATGTCTCCACTTTTAGGTTTATGACATAGATTTCCTTGGTGAAAATAAAGAAGAATAATACTTTCTCTAATTTTCTTCTCAACTTCAGCATAAGCCAGGTAGAAATAGGGCTAAACAACTGAAGGTTCCTTTGACTCCACATAAAGGAAGAGAGCAGGAGGTGCTCCAGGCACACAGCAGCAGCTCCCCTGCGGCCTGTGGAGAGGCCCCTGGTGGAGCAGGCTGTCCCCCTGCAGCCCATGGGTCCCACATGGAGCAGATCTCCATGCTGCAGCCCGTGAAGGAGCCCCCAGTGGAGCAGGTGGATGTGGCCTAGAGGAGGCTGTGGCCCATGGAGAGCCCCCGCAGGAGCAGGCCCCAGGCCAGAGCTGCAGCCCATGGAGAGGAGCCCACACAGGAGCAGGGGTCTGGGGGGAGCTGCCACCCATGAGGGACCCATGCTGGAGCAGTTTCCTCCTGACAGATGGACCCTGTGGTACAGACCCATGTTGGAGCAGTTCTAGAAGAGCTGCTGCCTGTGGGAAACCCCTGCAAGATCAGTTTTGGAAGGATGGCATCCTGCAGGATGGACTCCATCTTAAAGCAAGGGCAGAGTGAATTTGAAGGAGCAGTAGAGATGAAGCATTATGAACTGGCTGCAGCCCCCATCCCCCACTTCCCTGCACTACGTGGGGGGACGAAGTAGAAGAGAGTGGAAGAGAAGGTGGTTTTCGTTTTACTTCTCATTGATCTTCTCTGTTATTCGGCAAAAAAAATACTATGATCTCTCTATGCTGAGTCTGTTTTGCCCATGACAGTTACGGGTGAGTTACCTCCCTGCCCTCACCTCAACTCTTGGGCTTTTTTCCCCTGTACTTTTGAGGAGGGGGAGTGAGAGAGCAGCATGGTGGAGTTGAGCTGCCTACCGGTGTGAAACCATCACACAAGAAAGACATTAAATATCTGCCAGTATCTACTCTGAAATGCAGAGCCTTCAACTGATCTGTATCACAACGATACTTAAAGTCTTGTAGTTTCATTTAGTTTTAATACATACCTTTACTGCTGGACCAGGAGCAACATCATCCATTACATGGGCACAAATATTAATGACCTTCAGCAGATGAGAGAAGAGCTGTTCTACCAAAGTAACAAGAGTTCGATCTGCCAGAGCTGGCCATGGTTCCTCCTGCTTTGCAGCACCTTGGTTTGAATCTTCTTCAGCACTCCACGGATTCTTTAAGCACTTGGGAGCACTTGCTGCAATAGGAACCACATGAATTAAAAGAAAAAGAAAATGAAACTTGGAATTAAGTATAATTATAATTTCTATGAACAGTAGTTCAAATTGAAAAACAAAGCCTAGGTTCTTAAAAATAGCAGTATGAGCAGTTTTAAACAACTAAAAAAATATTGGTTCTTTTCACCCAGCCTGCAATAAACATACTAGACATTCCCTATGGCAATTAGTGGAAATTTGCAACTTCGAGGTAGTACCTAAATAGTTTGATTTAGCCAAGAGTACTGAAACCTAAGCAAACAGAATTCCTCTTTATAAAAAATTATTTTTCTTCTACCATGAAAGGAAAAGAGTAAAGTCAAGAGACATGCTAACACTAGAACAACCAAACAAAAAAGAAACCAACAAAAAATAATAAAGAAAACAGGTAGAACTACCGCTAGCTAGAAGTAGCTTCCTATGTACTAGGAGTGATATTCTAAAGCACTGTTTCATAAGAATAACAGAAGCAGCTGTTTCCAGGTGCACTTATATGATTATACACTGATACATTTCCATCCAGTCTCATAATAAATCTATTCAAAAGCAACAGAATGGGGGAACTAAATGTAGCACACGTATAACAAAGCATGAAACTGAAGTATCAAAACCACACTGGTTTAGTTTAGTAGCTCAAATCAAAAGAAACTGATTTATAAAACAATAAATAAATGGCAAAACACTTGTCAGTTATGTGACCCCTGGATGAGTCTCTCCACAGAGAGCTTTCTCCTCCTTCAGGAGCCCAAGAAAAACCCAAGATGCACGTGTCAAATGTTAACTCTTCTAACATTCGCAGGCCTTGCTTCCAAACAAAACAACAAAATAGAATGAACCACATGAGGTCACCTGTTCATTCTGCTCAAAAGCAGAGTCATCTACATGTGTATGAATCCGACATAGTTTGAAAGACTACTGAAATACTCTCAAAGGCAGTTTCACCTCCACAACCTTCTACAGGGCTTCAATATTCTTACAAATAAAACAGGTTTCTGCAAGAACACTTGAGAATGCTTGGTAAGCAGCCGAAGTTCTATACCCTTAAGTGATTAATGGAGCAAAAATGTTTTCTTTGCTTTTGTTACGTCTCTGCTTTCATACATACATGTGAAGAGATATGAAGCCATTTATTTTGTGTAACAGTACAATTTGTTATGCAGGACTAGCATTTAGCCAATTATTCCCTATTCTGTAGTAGCTTTAGTTCTGGGGAGTTGTCATTACGTTTCTGAGTGCCCTTATTAGGGAACTGCGTGTCTGTTTTCAGGAAACATTTCCAATTCGTTAAGATATTCTAAATACCCAAGTCTGTCATTTAAAGTGCTGGCAACCATTGCAAGCTAGTACAGCCTACAAGTTTACTAAATACACCCTATCCAATCACTATTAACGAAGTTGTAAGCAATAGCAAACCAATAGAGAACCCTGTGGAATCCTGATGTAATCTTTAAAAGACCATTCTAAACCTAAAAATGCATAACGTTCTTACAATGCAGAAGGTTTTAATTTTTCTTTGCCACACCCTGATCTCCTGCCTCGAAGACTTCTAGAGCTAAAAACTGAAAAAAATTAAAGCCCTTACAAAACAGAGCTAGAACTTTCAACTTACAGAAGAGCACAGAGACAAATGGGAAGAAATGACAACATCCCGGTTACTGTATTGGTTCTCAGGGAAACAGAAACTTATGTACATTTCTAGCTAGCAGCTGTGAACGAAACTCATCTGTTCAGCTGAAATAAGGCCTAACTTCCAAAAATATTTCCAACTCTTAGATACAAGTTCCTACAAGTTTCTGTTCTGCCTTACCTGCAAGCAAGTTTCCAGTCAAAATTAAAGCATCCTGATGGGCAGAAAGGTCCAACGGGAACCATGCTGATGAAAGAAGAGAGAGGACCATGCCTGCCATTCCAATAGTGCAGCCCTTCTGAGCTTCATCTGAAGAATTTGGCTGGGATACACTAGAAGTATAATTTTGGAATGTTATGACCTCTTTGAGAAGTTTAAAGTCTCAAGAACACTAACAGTTAAACAGACTACTAATTTAAAAACAAAAATCAGTACTGTAGCGCTATACATTTAACATATGAGTAGTTTTTTTAAAAAAAAAACCTTTGCAGCAGAAATCTGACAACACTTTGTATTCTTGAAGAGCTATTGCTTTTTTTTTTTTTTTTAATAACAAGTATCAAAGCTGCTAGTGACATCTACTGAAAAATGGAAGAATTCAATATTTACTTGCTAACTGCTATGGTCCTGAACCATCACCAGTTAAAGGGCTTACTAATATTCATAGCAGGGATAGGAAACAAACTGTAACATTAAAATAGTATCTTGTTACTTTACAAAGTGGCAAGAATATAATCAATTGTGATTCAACAAATCATCTAGATTTATGGGTGGGCTCTATCCAAGTTTTTAATTTGCTGCTGCCTTCCATATTTTCCTTCACGATAATTTTAGAATCGGACCGTCCCACACAAACCAAGTTTCAAGAAGACCAGGCACAGTTCACCAAAATATGTTTGTCAGAATACTACGTGAATCATATACATGATTTCAAACATGTAAGACTTCCATAATACAACTAACTTTCTTTCAGGAAAAGACTTTATGCAACTTCTGAAAAAAGGGTTTCTTTTAGTGTTTGTTTTTTTTAATTCAAAAGTATTTTAATCTAGTGGCTCAAGTTTAATACAATTAGAAAATTTTCATGAAATAAAATGTACACTAAGCTTAGATATTCTTTTGACAAAGCTACACAGTTAATTACAGTGCACCCCATTAAAATACTTTTTTCATGTGCAAGTGTTGCTTACTTTACATAAAATTAAAATCCCATGAGTTAATACATGTTGAGTTATACACAGGTGGTATGCAGCAGCTCTCCAATGGCTGTTAAACCATTGGAAAACCAATACTTCAAGACAAAAGAATTGTGGTAGCATTCTCATGTCTCCCATAAGATAGCGGATTCAGGCTTCTAGTTATCTGGTACAATGAATGCTCACATCATTCAACAAAAACAAAATTATCAGTCAAATTAATACGAATATGGGATCAAAATTTTTAAAGAAGGAATCAGAGGACAGGGCAAAGGTTATGCCATTGCATCAGCTACGAATGCTAGCTGCATCTGACAGATTTTTTTTTTAAGCTGTGTAGAACAGAAGAAATATTGCTGCTAGTCTGTAATAAGAAAGGAATATTCAAAACAAAGCAAACTAGCTTAGAAGTTGAAAGGATAAAGGGCATAGTTCTAAAATTGGTGGTAAGTAGTTTGGATGAGAAACACTAACAAGACCCAGACAGACACACACTACTAAATAACCAGCACTGCTCCTAGAAGCACTGTGTATTAATTTTATTTTCCAGCTAAGCGTTGCTCACATACAAATTTATTTCACTTCTCACTGACCTACAGCCTAGTCATCTGTGACAAGACATCTCTTAGAATACATATACTGAGCATGCCATGCCTGTGCCCAGAAACGGAAGGAAAGACTTGATGACAAGCAAGGGAAGGGTTATTTAAAAAGATAACAGCAAAAGATCAAATTTTGCAATAGAGCTTCAGGACATTAGAAGAGTAAAATAAAGAGTAAAATAAGAGTAGGTAACTCTTTAGACTCAGACAAAGAAATGGCAGAACATCTTTGAGAAGAATGCATATGAATAAATAATTGCATACATATGAAGATAGGATAAACTAATGATGAAATACATAAACTCTAACAGGGCATGACCTGAACATTCTTGTAAAGGAAGATCACTACATGTATACCTCTGCAAATCTGGCAAATACAGACACAAGTTTTAAGAATTGCAGAGGCAGCAGGTCTGGTAACATTTAGTAATAATTCTCCAAAAGGCGAACCAAAACAATGACAGCAGTGAAGAAAGATGAACACGATGCTCAGTCTACTGAAAAAAACAGTCCGCATATGTGCCCATCTTCAGCAGCTAGTCTTACAGCTCATGTGGCACAGCACATTGATAGCCAGATGCAACACACTTTGGCATGAAGTTTTGATAACTCCTAAGATAAATTTAACAGCAAATACCTGAGCCAGGACTTCTGACATCTGAATGAGTGTACTCTGCTTTTGCATGCACAAATTTCAGAAGATTGAATATTGGATGAAGGAACATACCCACAGTGCCATCCCACCGTCCAGGTACAGACTGGAAACGTTGTGGAGAGAAGACACAAAGCTTCACAGCAGCCAAACTGAAAAGTCAACACCAATTATGAATCAGTTTCATCACTGGTAGAGTTAGCAACAACAACAGCAAAATATCTTAAGAGTGAGACTTAAATATGTTACTATTGCCACAGTACCAAAGTTGCAGATGCATATACCCAGGAATTAAAAATAAGGATAGAAAAAAAAAAAAAAGGTCAGCCGCTATAGCAACTAAGAAAACTCACTGTAAGTGCTCTTGTAGTGGATATTGTCAATGCATGGGAAATTGCTGCAACAACCCTTGAAAGATTGTTTTCCATAGTGACATCTGTTGGACTTTGCAGCATATTGTAGCCTCTATATGTTCTGAAATTAAAATATTTATAGCACTAAAACATGTACTTGAAAAGCTAAAACATACCACAATAAAATGATTATGGCCTAAGTTACTATAGACAGCTTGTTGAAATGTAATGAGAATGTATTCTACCATTTAATTATATTTTCATATTTTTGTTTCTGCACTAGCAAAAGAAAAACAGTTCATTAATCAAATTTCTTTGTTAGCAAACAGAAACTCAACTTTTAACTAGGTTCTCCAGAAGTTGCCCCTCCTCAGTACAGTATTAGTCTTTGCTTTTGATCATACTCTCTAACGTTTTTGCATGTTCACAAACTTTAGATTACTGCTGTAGAGAAATAACTATTTTGTGCATCTCCACAAAGCTTTGTTTCCAAAATACAGTACATAAACCTCGAGTCAAATCATCAAGGTCATGTATGGAACATGTACACAGTCAAAAACTTGTATCTGATAGATATGGGGGCAAAGAGTCTCCATATATACACACAACTCAGACTGTCTTTAAGACGGAGAAGTAAACAGGAAAGTTTAGGAAAGTACCGTTGGCAGCAAAAACACAGCAACAAGACCACACTGCCAAAACCAGAATTTCATTTTGAATTATATACAGACTTCTGCAACCACAGTCACTAAATCAGATGTGTTATTTAATGGACATACAGGGTGACCTTGGGATGAAGAGAAGTTTATCACAGAATAATGACTCCATATAATTAATGAGTGAGCACGTAACTCGCACATCAGTTTATCCATTAAACCAGAGTCCATTTCCATGGAGCCTAAAACTACCACATATGCTACTACCGCTTGGAAAGACAATGCATAAGCACATAGATTTGCAGGATTGGAGTACAATTTTAGGCATCATGAATTGAAATGTCTCTACGTTCCTTTAAAATCAAGTCACATAACATACCTGGTGATAGTGCTCACTGCAAAGTGAGATGGAGGCTGTGTTTCATGCATTAGTAGCTTCAGGTAGACACTGCTTTGGTCTCTTGCTACTGCCACCACTGGATCAGCCTGTCCTTGATCACAGTTATAAAACAGCTTTGGAACAAGCCTTAACGACAATTGTCAAAAGGAGAAAATATTCAGAACTGTAATTACAATTCAGAAAGCTGCACATACCAATTGCATACATCAAATTGGAAATAAAAGTCCTTACTAAAACTCATGTTGTGCTAACCATTACAATGAATTCATCTTTACACAGTTGGTCTCTACTGTGATCAAGCAGTTAAAAAAAAAAACTCCTATGCACACATCAAAAAATTCTCTTTTAGATCCCTATATATACACATTACAACAACTACTTCTCTAGGGTTGTTCTCTCAGTATTCCCCTTTCTCCTCAAATATTTTCTCCACGGTTATCTGTATCAACTGAAAAACAATTCTACCCCCCAAAATTTTTTCCATCATTTGATTTTCTATGCTGGAAAATTTAAACACAATAAAATCAGGTTGTCAACATTTTTGACTTAGACAATAATAAATACCAAAAAAAAAAAAAAACACAGTACACATTTATTTTTAAGTTTGTTGACAATGCTTCCAATGAATGCCCGTATTTGGCACTCAAGGGGGTTCTAGGAAGCTAGCAGCAACTTTCTTGGCCAGGTAAGTCTTTTCTGACTTTATCACTGAATCAGCATGAACACGTGGAAAACTGAGTAGTAACAAGTTGGAGTTTAACAAAAAAAAAAAAAAACAAAAAAAACCACTCAATTTCAAAAGCAAGTTCCTGCATAAAAACAATTAGTAATACCTATGATGCAACAGTTAATAATTTCTCCACTAAGCTCTTTCTGCAATACGGTATGCTCTTCAGTAGCACAATTTTTCAAGTTTCACTGTCACTTATTCATTACCAGGAATGGACAGCAATTAATAATCTGAAGAACTAGGAAAGAGACACCTCTGACAAAAAAAAATTCCAGGAATTCAATATAAAATGCTCCTAACTTCTTTAAACATAAAACTTAAGTTCTTGAATACCAATAAACCAGCTACCAAGTAATTTTTTACTGTTTGGTGCCTTTATATGGACAGAAATTTTAACTGTAATAGCTTACAGCTAGCAGCTTCCTTTTTTTTTTTTTTTTTTTAGCAAAATCAACCACCTTACTACAGTCAATGAGCATGAAAGTTAGTAGGACAACTCACTAGAACATTTTAAGTCTGCAAGGATACTGCACAAATCATTCCATCACGAAGACAACTAACTAGAAGTTTAAACTGAGAGTGACCCTCTGGGAGGAATACTTAAACGTAATTTTAATTGTGCAAAGCATGATTATCTGTTCATTCAGAATGACGCATGCTCTAGATACCATAAAGCTGCATTAGTCTCCCTTCTTTAAATAAAAATACAAAAACTACACTAAGAGGTTATTTTAGTTATTACGTACACAATATGCATAAACATTCTAAACTTTTTTTTTTTTAAGAAGATACATACACACCTCATTAATGAGGATGCAGCCACATGTCGCACTCTTGGATCTTCATCACCAAGCAGAGAGATTACAACATTATTGAGCACTCTCTCCTGCAGTTTTAGTAGCTAGAAAATAAAGTTCATTGAGCATTTTCATTATTGGATCAGATTGCTACAAGACTGTTAACAAGTGAGATTTCTTCTGCCATAAAATTCTGTAAAATAATTTTTACCACAAACTGTTAAAAATACTATTTAGATACAGAAATGCTAAGAAGTTTTTAAGAACAACAAAAAAAAAACAAACAATCAAGACAAAACACAGAGAACACTAAGATATTTGTATCTTAGTAGTAAAGCATCTTTCCAATTGTAAGAAGTGTCAGACAATGAAACTCATTTATACAAAGCATACGTAAACCATCTACCAATGTTTAAAATTAAATTCTGTCAACACTATTTGGCAAAATCACCTTGGTACCTTAATCCAGAAACACAATATAATGACTGTTTACTTACACCAGTATAATGATGAACACCTCTGTGCAAGCTGTCAGTTTTTCCTTCCAAGAAGTTGACTAGCCTATGATAAAAAAGAGTTTAGGATACAGTAGCTAACATTCTAAGCTATTTCTGCCTTCAGTGCTCTGAGTGCTATTTTTGTTTATATTGTAAGAACACCACTGCAGGGAAAGTGTGAGAAGTAAAGGCAACCTTTGGCTGCCTTTAAGAAAGGCAAGTTATTTGCTAAACCACTATCCGGATTGCACAGCAGAAGAATTACTTTAATTAAAATACATTTACACATTGATTTTTTTTTTTCCATGACAGTGAAATCAGATTGTTTTGAAAAGATTGTAATAAACATCACCATTCAGATAGAGCCCAATTTTATGGCTATGGATAAGGAGTTTTTGCATAAGCAACTTTTCTTTTTCAGGCTCAGAAGAGCGTGTAGAGAAGGAGGGAATGCAAGTAAAGTCTTGTTATTTCAGTGTAACAAAACATGATGAACTTTAAGAGAGCTCACAATACTGGAGAACATGTCAGGAACTTTTTAATTAAAAAAAAAAAAAAAACAAGACACACACAAACAACTGGACATGAAATCCAAATTAATTCCCAGATTATATGTGCTCCCTTTTATCATAGATTTACAGGAAACATGGTAAACAGACTATCAAACTAAAATTTTTTTATATAGTATTATTAGGCTCTAACTTCACAAAGAAATTCACATATTCCTTGAAAAAATGATTGGTCTAAACTAGTTTTATGAAACTGGTTAATTTTTCAGAAGAGAAACCTCTCCTCGTTATGATTCCAGTATCCTGTACACAACCACTCTGCATAACAGCTACAATGCTCATGGAAAAATATAAACACTTACCGAAAATCTACCTCTGCAAGTGTTTCCAGAAGTTCCGTCCTTACTAGCCAGTATGAGCTATTCTTCAGCGTAAGGAGGTCAACAATTAATTGTAAACCTAGTTCACTGTAACTGCTACTACACAAGCTCATGATGCAATGCTAAAAAGAATAAATAAATTCCAGTTATATTACAGAAGAGGTTTTCTAAATCAAAGTATGTTTGACTATAACCATCTGTTTTATTTTAAATACTAACAAATAGTTACTGATCAAGAGAAAGTACTACTTTTCAAGGCCAGGACACCAACCCCATGTAAACTGCTAAAACCTTCTCCTGAATTTAAACTCTAGAGAGGAATTGAAATTTCAGAGATCAGAGGACAACTGCCCCCCCCAAAAAAAAAGTGAGGGGGCAAAATGAGCACAAGCACTGTATTTTTCTCTGTTCAAAAACTGTATTGCATAACTTCACAGAATATTTTTAAATACTTGGCTCCAATTTCTGGATTTTGAACAAGCCATACTTCATTTTAATGACTTTCAACAACATGCAAAATGTGCGATTTTTAGAAAACACTGCAGAACCTTAAAGCTTTAAAGTCTTATTTTACTACATGAAAACACACTTTCCTGTTTGCAGATTAGCAACCCAAAATGTTTCTGAATATTTCTGCTGAAGGCATGAATTCAGGCAACTTTATCTATTTAGAGGGGAAAAAAAAGTCAAAATTGACAAGCATATGTTATATAAACAGGGAAATACCTAGTGAAGTCTTCTTTAAAAAAAAAAAATAAATATTAAGTGAAACCATTATACATAGCTAATAAGATAATGGAACAGAAGTTGAAAGAAATAGCATTGTTTCACTAGCTGGATTTCCCTCCCCCAGCTGCATCACAGACCCCTCCTATCATCACATGAAACCATAATTTAATCCATCAAATATCTGCATTTTACACTTTGCCTCACTGACCCATTCATTTCCCTGGGGCTTCATTTTGTCCTCTCTCCTACTTTTTTCCTACTTTTTTTTTTTTTTTGGGGGTGGGGGGGGGAGTTTGGAAAATTGATCATGGAAAAAATCCCTCCTGTTGAAAAGGACGACTTCCCCAGAGTTTTTTTTTATTACAGAAATAACATCACATGGTCTAAGTTCCACTCACAAATTCAGCTGTTACAGTTACCTGGTGAATCTTTCACCCAATTTACAACACTTACTTTTCTGAGATTTATATGTTTATTTATTTATCTCAGAAAATAATCATTTCACTTGTCATTTGTCACATTTCTTTTCTGACTTCTAAATACAGGCTATAACCAGGTGCTAAACGTTCAAACTTCCCTGTTTAGCTTCGATATTCTTCATACTTAGTTCACTCATCCTATCGTTGGTTAACAGAACATTATAGCTCATACCTGTGCATTTATCATAACTGAGAATAGCTTTACATTATACCGATACACGATCTAACCAACATAATTATTTTCCATTTATTTGTTCAACATTTCTGTGCCTGAATCTATATACTTCACAATAAACTTTCTTGGGGAAGAAGTCTTTTTTGTTCGATATTTATACACCTGAGCATAGTGGATCCTAGACAATGAGTAATGCCTCTGTGATCTCTGGTAGTGCAAGTAAATTATTACTTCTGCTTACCCTCACAGCTGTACAAGCCAGTTTGCATGTTACAGAGGACTCATCTTTCAACGTTTTCTGTAACAGAGGTATGCAGTCTACCAAGGAAAAGAGATTTCCTAACAAAAAAGGAATTTAAAATAATGAAACAACAGAGTTTTGGACACACATAAAAAAAAGAGACTCTTAAAAAACTTCATTACCTGTTGAGCTTCTGATGTTTATTAGCCATTTTTCCACATCAAAGCGGGATTTCAGTAAAATAGAGTTGATAATTGTTCCACAGAGAATAGCAGTAGCTCCTCTAATCTGGGGATCTCCATGGTCAATGTAGTTCAGAATATCTGATACATACTGCTCCTCTAAGAAAACAAGTTGCAACTACTTTATTTTAAAGATACTACTCTTAGACTTAACTGATCCCTAAAAATGTCTCAGTGAAGGTATTGATCACACAAATCAAAAGCAGCATATTCACACTAAGCTTTTCTTTGTTCTACCTTACAGAGATCTTTTCCATGTAATACACACAATCACGCCATTCACACCAAGATTTGCATATAAAACCACTAACATTTTATTGTGATTGTACCCAAAATGCTCTGGTGAATCTAAAGAGATTTTGGTCAACACTCCATCCTTTGCTTCTATCAGCATCAAACCAGCTGAATTCTCCAGGTCTCTATTGATTATACTGTATCATTCATAAAATTATATTGTATTATTCATATAAATGAACCAAATGCCTTAGAAACCAGCTAAAAAACGGCCTGAAATAAATTAGAAGAAACTACAAGGGAAACAATCAACTTATATATAGCAATTGTGCTAAAGAAAATACTTCCCTAAAGATGTAAGTTCTTCTGCTAAAGCTTAACTCTTATTAGCAAAAATAAACAAAATCACCATACACGCTATGTTCAATAACATTATTTCCACTGGCTCTGTAACTGACACCATTAGCACAGATAGTGTATCAATATAAATTGGTGCAATATTTGTTTGCAAATATTAAACTGGATTTAAAGAGTTTTCAGTGTAAATGCTGCTTTACTTACTTGGAAGCCCAAAGACATTATTAAAAAGGAAGATTTGAACTACAACATACCATACTCTTCTCCCATTGCTTCAAGGGGTGTTTTATACAGTTTGCTGAAGAAAGCCTCAGGGTGAAGGGCAATGGCTGCTCCAACACAACTGACTGCCAGGGCTTTTACACTGACTCTCACATCTCTATCTGGAACTAAAGCTGGGAAAAGGAAAATAAAAGTTTTAAAAAGCTCCCTAAAGTATTAAAAGCTCTCTGTAAAAAAAAAAAATACAGCCCCACAAAAGGGTTCAAATGCGCAATAGCCCTAGAGGTTTATCTCACAAGAGTTTACAAATGGTAAGTGCAATTGAGCATCTGACAAGATGACAGTAATATGTCATATGCCAAATGGTTCAAAACGGGATTCATCACAAAAATTGCATAAATTTAACTGTTTCTCGGTTTCTCTGTGCTCTGCTGTGTTCATTTAAAAAAGGACTGTTAAAAAAAACAACCAGAATTCTTTAATAATATGATCTTAGAAAATCAGAGTAAGTTAATGATGTTTACAACTTTTTAGCTTTGAACCAATGAGTGTTAAAGACAAACTTACCTCCTTTCTCTCCAGTAAGTAGAAAAGAGGCTGACAGAAGTCTAACACAGTGCACTAGAGGAGCAGAATTTCCATCTGTATAGTGGCCTATATCTCCTTTTATCCTGGATGGCTATTGAAGGCAAATCATAAATCTTACATAAATAAAACTTAATCTTCAATTTAAACAAAATATTAAGCATAACAAGTTTTAGAAATACTGCACATTCCCAAAACTTCAGAGGTTCAATATGAAGCGTGTTTAATACATATTCCAAAAGAAGGTCTTAAAATATTTTTCTTAAAACGTTTTTTGGAAAGTTTTGGGAAAGTCTCCAGCATCAGATTTCAATCTGGTTTAATTTTAATCAGAGAAGCAACAATCATTCTGTATACTTTCTGAACTACCTAGACTTGCTGTTTACATCAGGAGGAGTCTGAAACTTTTTTTTTTTTTTAAACCAATGATCTTTGGAAACTTTACATGAAAAGCAATTCTTGTTTTCAAAGAAGGCTGACAACATTCTGCGCTTTTAGCCCAAATTAATCTAATTTCTGTCTCCAATAAACCCAGTGTCTCTTGACCCAGCACAGAATAAGGTCCAATACTAAAGAGAAATACAAGAGGAAATGATTACCCATCAGAGAAGCCCCTCTGCAGAAAGAGAGGCTCAAAGAGTAAGAAAGATATACATAACTCCTGAGGAGATGAAAGTTACCTACACAGGTAGCAACCAGTGCAAAGATATTTCAGGTAGGAGTGTACACTGTTAACACACAGACAAAACAGGTTTGTGTTCTCAGCAGTTTAAAAACGTTATCTGTTTTCGTTTTGCTGGCAATGGCATTCAGTATAAAAGTTTGTGTATTCACCTTATGTTAAATGAAATTCAAGTTACAGCTCAGGTTTACTAGTCAATATTAGCTATCCTGACCTACAGCCAAGTACACTATGTATATATGCTACCCATGCTTATCACCGATTTACACATCCACAGATTTTTTAAAAAAAAACAACACACAGTTGTTTCAGACTTTGAACCATACCACCGTGACCGCTTCTCACCTTATTCTCATGGTCACCAGGATCTGCTGCATCCTCTTTTGATGTAAATCTATCAACACTGCCATCAGAAGGCTGCCTACTGTGGCTCGTGGTTTTCAACAGGTGAGGCTGCTGAAGAGCTTTAGAAGAAGGCAATTCATTACACACTATTTTAGATGCAAATTAAAAGCACTTTGATTGAACTTAATTATAAACATGAAAAATAAATTAGCGGTGATCAAAACAAGTTATTCATTACAAGCGTTAAAATATATTTGTTTTACATTTCAACCTAATTATTTTTCACTTCCATTTAAGTCTTCAGTCTCTTACAATAACAGATTCACCTGTAATATCTGCCCTAAAGGTGTAACCAGTTCTGTATTTTTTCTCCTCCTTTATTTATCAACATACCAATAGAAGAATTTCTGAAAGACTCCGATGAATCATCCTGGAGAATATTAGCAGCTTCATCTTCCTCATCTTGCAGCTGCCCAATTTGCATTCCAGAATATTGTCCTTCAGCACCCTCCAAAACCTACAGAGTACAAAGACACTACTTAAAATAACTTAACACACAGTAATAACACTCAAACATGCAGTTTTAGTAATCTAGAAATACTTTGAAAGCAAATGTGAGCCTGACAGATTAGTGTACAGCTGCGTGCAGGCCCCAAAGCAGCTTCCCTCCCTCCTCCAGCATTTGAGCCGTAACAGGACATGGTTAGATCTGAGAGTCTCCCAGTTAAGCCATGAACTTGGATGTGAGCACTGAGAAAGCTGAGCATGTAGTGCAATACCTCCTCTACAACTCCCCACACTTCCTTATTCCAAAGAAAATTATCTCACTAGTTACAAATCAAAACTGATACCTTTATTGTCACAAATCAAACTTGTTCCTTGCTGTCACACTCTCCCATAACCTCACTCGTTGTGAATAGACAAAAAAAAGTCAAACAACACACATGTAGAATTTTTAAAAATGACAGGTGAGGTTGAACTCATTTTAATCCCTTCATCCTAAATCAGTGCTAAAATGGACATACATGGAAAGGATTTTGACCAATACAGCATACAGACAGTAGATACTTGTGGAAAATAACCATAAAAGACTAAAAATTGGTAACCATAAACTTAAGGTTTTTTTTAAGGTCTTTTTTTTTTTTTTAATCAGGAAATACAAGATAAATTCAGGGAATAGCTGAAGAAGCACCTTGAAATCTTTCATTAAAAAGCCTGCATGTGGATAAAGGGGATGCCACTTAGCCTGTCAGTTGGGGAAAAAAATAATTTTATTTGTAATTACAGTTAATAAATATTATGAAACTTGACACATGCAACAGTCTGACAAGAATCTGCAATATGCACAACTTGTTAATCTCTGTAACTTGCCTTTAAATGTCTGCACACTTTGACCTCTGCACTGCCTACATTTTGTTCAGAGACAATGCAAGTACCATCACTCCTTTAGTTCCTCTATTTCATATTTGTAGGAGTATTTGCTTGTCATAACTGTAAGTTTACTATCTTCTGTAGGTGTAAAAGACTATTACTCTTTCAAACTATCAACTTCAGTCAAAAGTTCAACAATATTTGGAAAAAAATGAAATATTAAGTTTTTCCTCTTGTGCATTTTTCTCTGGCTTCCAGAATTATTTTTTCCCTTTATTATTTTTTTTTAAATTACTGTCTCAGGATATACTTGCCTAAAAGAAATCTCATAGCTGTACTGTATGCATACTTCAAATGTTTATTAGGTATCTGTTTCTTTAGTAAATCATGCAATATTTGCTGAGTATAGGAGAAATTTGTACGATGGAATAAAAAGAATAAAAATGAGTTGTGCTGCCAAGTGAAAAAGCACAGGCAGAAGAAAATGTGAAGTGTTAGGTTTCAAAAGTATTCCTTTAGCATTCCAAGTATGACTGTTCACCCTTTAACACTTCCATTAGTTCTTCTGCACCCAAACAATTATTAATGGATCTATACAAACTGAAGGATACATTATTCAGAGCATATACTTTTATCAAGCCTCTGATATTGGCATTTTTCGAGTAAGCGACAAACTGTTGATGCTTGTCTTCGCATGACCTACCCACTGAACAGAATGATTAGAGCCTTGTAGTTTTTAATTACTGCTCAAGTGAAAGTGTTAAAAGGAGGTCAAGCTCTCCAATGGGGGTGTGAGCTGCTAACCTTTCCATTGTTACTAGCTGAGGATGGAAAAGTAGAAGACGAATAAGGAGAGGAATCCAAGTCTGGGCCCTCCATGGAAGAACTCTGAGATATGTCAGGCCCCTCAGTTGAAGTGGATCCCCCCTCTGCCCGCTGCACACTTACAATTTCAGAACTGTCCGAAGGGGTTACAGCTGAGTCTGGACCTTCTGTAGTAGTCTGAGAGCTATCACTAATTGGTGAGGAAGCCTGTGTACCGTCATTCAAGTCCATAGTGGGATCTGACTGGACAGCACTGATCTGACTGGAGCTTCGACTAAGCACATCATCATCTTCCCCTTCCGTAGCTGTGCTTGTCAAATCACAGCTCGTCAGGTCTACAGAGTCTGACTGCAACGTATGTTGAGAACGTGGCTGCTCGGTAATGATATCGTGTCCAGTAGGATCAGCAGCTGAACTCCCTGCTGACCCAGCTGTTGATACACCCGATGAAGAAGCTAGTTCACTGGTAATCTCGCCCTTCACAGAAGCTGCAAAAAGACATTTATAGGTCAACCAAACGCTTAAATTTGTGTTTCACTCTTTACACGAGCATCTTTAAAATACTATGCTCTAAATTAAATTAGGCTAAGGAAAATTCATGACTAAACAGCTAAACCACAGTAAAGAAACAATCATCTGTCAGATCTCTTATAATACTTCCTCACTTCTATGCCATCCATCTATGCCAGTGACAGCCTGATCCTTTTAAAAAAATAGGCAGTCAACTTCATTACTTAAATTTTACACCCAAGAGCATTTAAGGTTTCAGTTTTTCCTATCACATCCTTTGAGTGTCCATCTACTTTGTTGTCACCATAACACACACTTCTGTATTTTATGTACTGTCGGAAAAATAAAGGTTTTGTAATGTAAAGTAACATATGTTTGCACTGCTAAAAGGAAAGCCAAGTACCTGCAAATGATGCAGCACTGACATCTGATCGGGTTTCAGAATCATCTTCCAAACCTTCTTCTTCACCGAGAAGTATTTTACCTGGTAAGTGTGATGTAAGAAAAGCCTTACAGTTTACCAAAGTTAAAGCCGATTTGAAATGCTCAACAGTTGAAGTTATTAAAAATAAATAAATTTTGCATTTAGAAGTTTATCCAAACAACTTCTCAAAGCTATAGCACGCAACAGATGGAAGAAGAAATGAAGGAACATCCAGACCCTCACTATCTGGTCAGGAAAGAAACAGTCACGAAGACACACAGTTAAGCAAGTTTACTGAATGGTTGTACCATTCAATAAAAAACTTATGTCCTCATTCTAGTTTATTTTTGTGTACTGTGACCAAAATCCCAGTAATTTCTTCAAGTATGGCCCATTACTAAGGCATCCGCATGTCTGCCCCCAACTCGGAGGGACATTAAGCACGACAAATAATAAAATAACTTCTCTATCCTTAAGGCTGTGAAAGTCATTAAGTAAAGGCTACTCTTATTTTAGGGCTTGGAATTCCAATGGTACAAGAAAGGAAAATGCTTCAGGGCTACTACGGCAGAACTTTTTAGGGAGGCTTTTGCCACAGGAAGAAAGAATCACTTATAACCTAACACAGTCATCTTAAAAGAGTTCACTTACTCACAGTTTAATGTCTATTTAAAATAGAGGTAGTGCAGAAAGATACCTGCAGATGTATCTCACTGCCTGGGAGCAAAACAAGGATACAACTGTATTGAAAAGGAGAGGAAATAATTAAGGCCATCCTTATGAATCTCATAAGCCAATTGCTCAAACAGAGGGATTCATGACAGCAAACCTGTTTTGCACTTTAGAATAAACCTCACTGGTAGTCCAAGATTTACTATGTAAGATACCAGTGTTCTGACAACTTGACGTGAATGCTTTTATACGTCATTTAAGTTACCAGTAGAAGAAAAGCATTAACAGACTTTTGTATTCATTTCCCTATCATAACTGCTTCATATATATGCAGAAAAAAACACTGTAAAACTGTCTCCTTCATAAAAGTATGTTTTATGCTATTCAAGACTGTAAGTAAGGCAGAAAGGTAACCACAACATTTCAGTGTATATTCTATATAAAATAACAGCAGCTCATTGAGAGCTACACATTCTCAAAGGAGTGAGTAAATCTGTGCTAAGAATTCCCAAGCAAAAGCATGAAAAAATGGCATATTTTTCTCAATTCTTTCCCACATTTATGTCCATTTCACTGAAAGAAACTGGGGTATTCTACTTTCCACAGCTGATCACCTTTAAAAGTGAAAGAAGAAGAAGGACACTGGAAAACACTTACAAGGCATATTAGGCTTTGCGTGTCTACGTAAGTCTATAAAACAAGCCACAGAATAGCGTTTCTCTATTTTGAGGAACAAAAGTCAGTTAAGATGCAGAACATATTCCTTCATTTAGAAACGAGTTTTCAGCCTTGTTTGCAAATAATTTTCTGAAGCCGAAACAAAGTAGCATAGGCCAGCTGCTCCAAACTAAAGTTGGTCTGAAGCAGAATGATTGAAGAGACATAGAAAATCCAAGTTCTAACATAAGGCTAATAGCGGAAGAATGTTATAGCTTGAGAAGTTTCACCTATGGCTAACCACAGAAGCATACTACTCTATATGCCAAGACACTGCAAAACTACATTGAGCAGGAATTGGGAATAAGCTTAATTTTCCCTCCTTTCTTCAGTGGTGAGCAATAGGAAATGAACAATTCAGAATTTGAGATTAAACCTGCATGAAATTCAAAATCATGAACAAATTTCCACAAATTCATTTATGCCATTTTCAGACCACAAAATAATCTTTGTATCATGATCTTGAAAGAAGATGGAAACTGATGGCTCCATACATGCTTTCCCATAAAGTGAGGGAAGGTTAGTGTTTATCAAGTACTTCAATTGAATTTATAATATTATTAAATCTTCACTAAAGACCATTAACAATTTTAAGTATCGAAGTGATAATTCTACCATTTTTCATGTAGAATTGATAAGCATTGTTATTATGATTTCTTGCAGTCTCTCACATTCGGATGTTGCAGCAATACCTACTTCCAGAGCACCTTCTTATTCACTCTCTTGCTTTTAAACTAGTGCTTATTGATGCAGAGATTATTTCTTATTTTATTCAGCTCTACCCACTAGTTCACGTTTAGGCATATTGTTACAGCAATGAAGCGTAATGAGATTCTTTGCACACAAAGATGGAAGGACATAGTTGGGAAAAAAAAGTAAGCTATGAGCTACAGCAGTCCTTTGAGTCTGAATAACCCTATTGAGTCTTAAACTATCTTTCCCTGAGGTTTTCCTTTTTACAGTATTGCACATCTCTCTGCCTACTATGCTTGCACTGACTGCACTACTCTCACACGCTGTTCCACTGCAGTAATAACATCTTCCTCAGCTAAAACAGATGACAAATCTCTTGCCAGCTGTATCTAGAATGATTCCTTTGTGAAATAACTTAAGTATATAACTAGATACAAAGTAATTTCATGCACAAACTGGGAAATAATACTTCAGAGTAAATTTTATTATTTTTTTTAAATCCTGCCAAACAAGTTACTTACTAAAGAAATTAAATATACACAGTAAGACACAGAATTAATAATGCTAATCGTCAAGGACAAGGCATAAAAAATAAGCAAAAAGCATCACATCAAAGCATGCAAACAAACACACATTAGCGAAAGAGGAAGAAAAACAGGACTCTCAAAAACAGGAAGGTTAACTATTTAGTGAGTTACGTTAAAAGTTAAATATTACTGTCAAAAGAAGGAATGCCCTGTTCAGACAGTATTTTTAAATATGCTCTTTAAAACTGAAAATTGCCTCAATACTCATTAGCATAATTTTGCTGTGTTACAGCAAAAATAAGACCAATACTGCTTCAAATAATTTTAGAACATCTTGGTTGCAATATCAGAAATCTCATCAGAATTCTTTTTACAGTGATTTACATTGATGAAGCTCAGCTGGTAACAGGAAGGAATTTATGAACAAAGACCAGAGTTCAGCAAGACAATGAAGGGAGGGAGGGGAATCTGAGGAGAACACAATTAAAAGATTGATTTTGGAAATAATCACCTTTATGCTTTCTTGCAAGAACAGGGCTGCATGAAGACCCCCCTCCAGCTGCAAATCACAGAAAGTAACATATCAGGGCAAAGACAGAGCTGCTGAAATCACGAAGGAATTCTAAAAGCCTCAAATGGGAAGGAAAAAAAAGGCCAGGAAGAAATAACAAACTTGATGCTTTTGAAGCTCAAGTTTTTTGGGGGTCATTCGCCACCAAATAACTTTAATTTTCTGTGCAAGTTGTGTGAAGTTTACTTTTAAAAAAGTGTTCTAAATTTCACTGGTATGATTGCTCCTGGCTAATTAATTACTTCTAAGAGCAGCAATACTAGAATGATCCATTAGTTCAGTGCAGAAGTCCTTACATAAAATCCAATCAGAGACTGATTCTTTTGAAACAGGTAAGTAGCAGTTAAGAGACAATTTTAAGAACATGCACTTCACAAACAGGAACACTAATAGCTGATTTTAAGTTACAGATGAAGTTAAGACATGCTTTAATTTCATGCTGGTTTTGACATTTAGCAAGGAGCTCTTAGTTAACATAAATTCTGATTAGATCAGCTTTCTATGAATCACAACTGTCAGATGCTTGGTGAGAACATTCATTTTGTGAAAAGTATCAGTCACCATGGTTAACTTGCTCTGTGTAAACAAAAATTCATCAACACAAAACAAAATACTCTGGAGTTCCACAATACTGAATGAATGTACACCCACTTAAAGGAAAATGAAGTGGGAGAGGATCTGTGACTGTACAAGGAAAAATGTCATGTATACCTTTACACTATTTATTTTATCCTTCGTACTTTTGGGTAGCATTAAGGAATAGAGCCTGCAATAATTTCCTTTTACACGAATTACCAAAAACATAGCTTACCTATGAGCTCCACTATGCTCCCACTCCGGTTCCTGATGGTGGATTCATCTTTGGATACACTGACCTGTGCAATGCCACCTGTAGTGGTCAGGGCATGGAGAAGTTCAGGTGGTGGTGTTCTGAAAAGCTGCTGTAATAATTCTAAAGCTCCAGTCACAACATTGTGGTCCTGATGCTGAGTATAATGCAGAGTCAATTCATAAACCTAAAAAACAAAGTACTGGAGTAAGTATGTGAAGATGCAACATACTACCTTCATTCTCATATACCACATTAAATTTTAGTGGTGCAATTTAAGTGACTGAGATACGCGGTATCTAATCATCATCATCATCCTTTACTAAGAGGAAAAGCTCATCTCAATGAAGCCATTTAACTGCTTTCTTGGTAGTAGTCTCTTATCATGTTAGCTTATTATAGGAGGAGGAATCACATTCAGGAATGCAGTAATTTTTATGAATTCCTTTAGGAACACCTAGCAAGCATTTTTCGAGGATTTCATGTTATTAAAATTATTTATCAGGAATTCCAACCACTAGACACCAAACTAGTGTTGCATCACACTGTTTGAAAGGTTCCCTCCCCCATAGTCCAAATAGTACTCTTCAGGTTAGGGTTATTATTTGTGTTTTACCTGTACAAGCTGGTCTGGTGAAGGTGAAATCTCTGCTTCTTTCCTTGTTACACCGAAACTGCCTTTCAGGCTGGTATCCTTCACTTGTTGTTGCAATAAAGGTATGAGATACCTTAGTGTAAGTAAAACACCCAAAATTAAAAGAGTAGGATGATCATCATCTACAGGAACCAACAAGCCTGGGGGTAGAGCAGAACAAGCCAAACCGCTTACTAACAATGGTAAATATCAACACGAATGTACAAACACATCAACTACACAAATTGTGTAGTCAGTGTAATAGTTTCTGTTAAAAAACAAAACAAGAAAACACCACCTAGCAGCACCTAAAGAATGTTTTTAAGTGTAGAAACACTTGAATATACATATTATTTAACACTCCTGACAATGATTTAGGCCATGTGGGTGGATGATTAGAGGACCCTGGCTCCCTTCCCCTATTTCCTACCTCTTCTGTTCAATAACAGCACAACTGTGTGTTTTATTTTTTAAATAATCCCTGAGGCTCATACTGAGTAACTTCCTCCCTCCACTTGGCTATTCAGTTCAGGCCCAACATAATTCCCCCCTCCAGAACACATGCTACTGTCCTGATGAATAACATTCATACTTTTGCTGCCTCCTTCAACTGGAAATCTTGCTCCATATATTTACCCACTAATCAAAGAAGCAAATTCAAAATACATGAAGAATTAATACAAGTTATGTTCCTATTAATACTACTGTCTAAATTCAGTACCATTGCTAGGACATTGTAAAACAGCACCTTTGAGGCAGGAAAGAACAACATGCACACAGAGAAAGGAGGACTGAGAAGTAATACACCATTTTCAAATCAGAATGAGAAAAGTCACTACACGGCCATGGCATCTGCATTTTTCACCTCATCTTTTAAGAAGCAAGGCTAACAGGATAATACTTTACACACCTGCCTGTCTTCCTTCCCTCTCCATTTGCAATGTAGTCTACATATGAAAGAACCTTTGCACAGTACCACAACCAAGGCAAAAGCTTCCACTACAATTCAGGTGTTTCATCATCAGCTGCAGATCTCCCCCAAAAACTGCAAAAACTTCCCAGATTACGGAATATAGAAGAAATTACATCACATGAATTTTTGTGCTTTTTGTGCTCTCTGCACTAACAACCAGGCTGCTAAACAATACAAGTCTTCACAGATTCCTGAGCAAGGTCTTGCAGAAGAATGCCTAGACGTCCTCATTTTCCAATAGGCTAGTTGCTTCCTTAGCTTTGGCTGTTTTTTTTCAACGTAACTGAACTAGCATTTCCAAACACACGAGATACAAATAACATGAGTGTCTATATTTCCTAACTACAAAAAATAAAGCAAGCACAAGCAGGGCAACTGATAGTCTAAGTATCCCTTCTTTGCCTCAAAACCATTCACATATTTAGCATATTACATGAGAAATTAAATTCATATTACTTATACCTGAAGCAAAATTATTTTTCCCCAGAATCTTACCTAAAAGTACATTCAATAACCAGGCATAAAAATACTGCATTCTTCGTGAATGTTGACAGATGCTTACTGCTGATCCTGCCGCAGTTCGACGGATAGTAGGGGAACTGGATTTAAGATTAGCTATGAAAGCCTTCAATAAAACCTAAAAACAAGATAACGTTATTTAATTCACTTCTCTCTCTTTTTCTTTCTCATTAAAAGAGAAGTCAAGCATCTTTTTCATCCATTCCAAGCATTACATCAAGCAAAGACAACTTTTGCCTTAATTCATACATGCACCTATAATACTGCTTTCTGCAACATGATTGATAATAGTGGTAGTTTAACTGTGCTATGAGAAGTAACAGGGAGCACTACTAGGTTAAAGATACCTTAATCTCATTGTCGTTTGCAAAATTGCCAAATGCTGCCATGATTTTTGGTATTGCTGCAGCTAGTGTTTCTTGTACTGATTCTTCAGGTCTCTTACTTATTCGTGTTAAACAGGGCAAAAGGTTCACTAAGTATGGCCTAAGTATGACAAAGGAGAAAAAATTCGAGGTAAGAACAACTGTAGCCACCAAAACCTTTTTTAATTCATACACAAATTCTTCGTTCAACTAAATCATACAAAATATTTCCATTAGCTACATATAACATAGAAAAACAAGGTGAATAAAATTAGCAGACATTAAGAATTAAAAAGAATACATGAAAAAACTCATCGTCTTCAAACATCTTGCCCTTCTCACAGTTATGTACAACACAGAATTAAAATTCTGCTAAAAGAAAACTAGCTACTCAAATTAAGCTACTTCAGAGACAACGTGACAGAAATATAACTGGGGGGGAGGGAGGGCGAGAAGAATATTTAAAATTTGAGAACAGTAAAAATTTTTTTAGCATCTGTATTTTGGTAAATGTTCTTCGGAAAGCTCAATACTAGGATGAGTTTACCTGCATTTTTGAGGCCGAACTAGATGAGCAAGCTCAGCAAATCTCCAGAGTGCAGCACGTAGACTTCGGGAAGCACCATTCTAAATAGAGCATACAAACATTTCATAAAGCAAAACCATTCCATTATAGAATGTCTACAATTGCTTAAATCTTATACAATTTTACTTAGATAAAAAACATAAGGTGTCTGGAAGCCTTAAAATTCTTTCTAGCTAAAAGGAAGGAAAGTCAGATCCACAACTGCCTTTATTTTGCTAGCTGGTATTAGGAATTTTCCAAGTGACCCAAAATGAGTTAAGAGAGAACATCAAGAAAGAGAAGGAAATGTCTGAGATCTCCACTCTGCTGAAATCAGCTTAAAATACCACAGAGACAGTCATCAACCAACAAAGAGACACTGATGATATGAGAGTCTAAAATCACTGGAACACTTGCAGAAATACAAATGCAGCATAAAATTGACAGCAGTGGAAATATGCAAGTAAATAACCTTCAGCTCCAGCGAACACCAAAAAAATCCCATGTAACAACCTACATCATTTCTTAATGGCTCACATTCTGAATTTAGTAACTATTATTCTGTACTGACATCTTCAATAATGCACATGACTTGAGCCAGAGTGTATTTAGACCCAGTGTCTGAGGATATAGTAAAGCTCCTCAATATTGTTGGAATGTGGAAAACTATAGAAGTTGATAGGTGTCATCTTCTCTAATCTCCCTATTTGGATAAATTGCATACTTTACTTAGCTTGAACCTAACCAAAATACTTCTCAAGTCAAGCCTCCCTGAAAACTGAACTGAGGTGTTTAGAAAGTATTGTTTCAGTTTACTTAGCTAGTACATCAAAGGTTCATGGTGCCATTGTTAGCATAGCGTACACACAACTGAAAAAAACACAACTGCATCTGAATTACAAATTGGGCATTTTCAGATTCAGAGCAATGTTAACAGATTTTGACATGGCAAAGTGATCTAACTGATGCAAGAACCAAATTCTGTAAGCTTTAACTTTGACCTTAAAAAAAAAAAAAACACAAGACACTATTTTCATGAATTCCATGTTCCAATATACTAAAACACTTACTTAATACTCTATTTCAGAAAAACAAAAGCAAGGTAAACTCACCTTTTTAATCTCTTTATACAATTCTAATTGTAACCTAGGGAGATTGGAATCCATCAAAACCTGCAATAAAACATATCATGAATATATTGCATCAGACTGGAGGGACTTGAAAGAAACAAAGTTGCACTTACAATAAAAAAAAGTGTAGAACTATTTAACTACCCCTACATATGATGCATAGGAGGACAAAGCTAATCAGAAGACAGGAAATGCCTTTATGTTTTCCACAATAACAAAACAGAAACATGGACAATTCCACAAACTGAGGTATTTGCAGTTGACACTAGCTACTTGTCTCACCTGCCTAAAGGAGGCCACGTGGCATCAGACCCCAGCAGTCAACTTAAAGTGCCTTCTGGCAATAGCCAATAATAAATAGCCAGGAACAGACTATTAAAACAACATAATAGTACCCACAAGCAGCGAGAGCTATTTCCTGCTAGACACTGCCACTTTCAAGCAGCCTACTGTCAGGTATTTCTGCAGCTGAGGCTGTATTTGTAGCGTTACCTACAGCAGCCCTTGAAAACCCCTTCTTTTATAAATTATTCTGTTTTCAGCATCCATTTGTTGCCATGAGGTGTTTTGGACACCAGCAGTATCATGTTCCAGGATCTAATCACACAGAGTGTGCCAGAGCATGTATTTTAGTTTGCTCTAAGCTTGTAGTACAATTAAGAATTAGAGAACACAAAATGAAAGTAAGCACTGAGGAGTACTAATTTTCTGTTCACCTCAACTCAATCATTCCACCTCCACCATGGCAGAAAGGGGAAAAAAAGGAAATAGTTCCACTATGTAAAATCCTTTCCTACAAAGCATTCTGTATACATATGATCACCCCTTCTTTTCCATTTGTTTTTTTATCTAGCACGTGGTAGAAATGTTCATGAATAGTAGCACAACTCCTTCAGCTGAAACGAGAACTTCATGCAATATGCAAGTATCTAGCTTATGAATTTATATAGTCATTTAACATTTCATATTTCATTCTTTATTCCCTTCACAGTTATTCAATAATTTCTGGTTTCTGAAATATGCCTTCTTGACCATCAACCAGTAAGCTCACATCTTCACAGGATTATTCATGACGACTACAAAATCCTACGTGGCACGTGCTGATGTGGAAGCCACAACTGCTTATGCACAGTCAGCCTGCGATTCCTCCAGAGCACTATTTCCTTATTGTATGCCCAATAACTTTATGCCACAATTACACCAGTCATCACAACAAAATACTACCTTCCCAGAAAAGTCTTGCTTTCATCTCTTAACTGTTATAAGCACCAACTATTAACTGCAAATGCCTAGACTATACCAGGTAAGGACTAATTTCACTTCTGTAAAAATTTAGCTTTCACAAAGGTCACTGCCTCTGTGCGTAATTGTCCTGGTTTCAGTTAGAACAGAGTTAATTTTCTTCCTAGTAGCTGGTAGAATGCTACGTTTTGGCTTAGGATGAGAAGAGCGCTGATAACACCCCGATGTTTTAATTGCTGCAGAGCAGTGCTTATACTAAGCCAAGGACATCTCAGCCTTTTGCTCTGTCCTGCCAACGGGCAGGTTGGGGGTGCAGCAAGAGCTGGGAGGGGACAGACCCAGGACAGGTGACCCAAACTAGCCAAAGGGGTATTCCATACCATCTGACGTCATGCTAAACAATATATAGGGGTGGCTAGCCGGGGGGAGGGGGCCGGACTGCTCGGGGTTAGGCTGGGCATCGGTCAGCGAGTGGTGAGCAATTGCAATGTGCATCACTTGTTTGTACACATTATTATTAGTAGTACTATTATCATAATTGTATTATTATTATTATTGTTATTATTATTTTCCTGTCTTATTAAACTGTCTTTATCTCAACTCACGGGCTTTACTTTCCATTTCTCTCCCCTGTCCCAGAGAGGGAGGGGGGGAGGGTGAGCAAACGGCTGCGTGGTGTTTAGCTGCCGGCCGGGTTAAACCACAACAGTAATCAACACACACACGAAAAAAGCACCAGCTACTATTCTGGTTTCAAGGGTTACTTTTCCTTATACTACACTGAGCTGGAGCAACTTTAATACTTTTGTTTGTTTACTTATATTTTTAGCAGGACAGAACCTAAAAATTCATCCTAGTCCAAAAAAATATAAGCAGAGTCAACTGCAAATTAACATAGCTAATAAATCCTAATTACTGAGACCAACTGTACTACAATCTGCAAGAGGAGTCCCACCAGTGTCGTTAGGTCAGGCAGCACTACAACAGCTTTGTAGTTCAACTTCAAAAATGAGATTACTTCAGTAACAACTCACTTGCAAGTGGTATTTGCACGGATAATTCCCAACTTCATTTTTTTTTTTTCTTTCATATAAAGATTTCACCAAAGCTGTTTAAACTTTAAGCCATTTATGCTCTCTGCGAGGTTCTGACAGGTGAGTGGAACGGTATTCAAAGACCACCTACAGAGGTTTAACTAAATTTGTCACTGCAGTTTAAAGCCTTGTCTATACAGAAATGTCAGTGTTTTAATTGCACTAATGAATACCGAATCCAGACATGGTTTTACAAATAAGACTTGATATCTAGATTCTTATTTCAAAAGAGAAAATATGAAACATCTTTATAGCAACAGAAGTAGCCCTAAATTGCCTGAAGTACCAAAAAAGCTGAACGTTCACTGATTTGCAAGGTCAGGGGCCTGATGCCTCTGTTCTACTTATCACAAGCATCACTGCTCCTTGAACAACACAAAAATAAAAGTGCATGTCTTTTTCCCCTCTACATTTATACACCAAACAGGTCTGCTTAAAGACTAAGCTGCTACCACAGAGCATAGAAATGGAAACAAAATACAAACTGTGACCAGCTTCAGTAACAGTCTGATAAATCCGTGTGGTTGGAATACCACAACTATCAACATTTCACAGCTGTGACCAAACTGCAAGCTTAGTGACTGATAGGAGACTGTCATTTGAAAATCACTTTTATCTTTACAAGAACACCATCTACCATACAAAGATTCAAAAAACCTGAAGTTTTTCAAGTTAACTTAAAATATGTCAGAAAGCAGTAATGGTATTAAGTAGACAGGTGAACCTAAGAGATTATCTTTACACCAAGCCTACAGAACAGTTTCACAGAAGCAAGCAAGCTTGCATTCTTTAAGACAGTTTCAGAGCATCTAATCAAATTCTCTCCATACTACTAATTCATACAGATACCAAACAAATAGAACGTAATTTAGAGAAATCCCTACATAAATAGGGATTTGTCTGCTTGCTTCTATACAAACTCCCTTCACGCTAAAAAAAAAAAAATTATTTTTTGCACATTCATAAAATACTTAAAAGTTTCATATCAATTAGATTAATTATGCAGCTACATTACATAATTCAACCACTACAGAAAACAGGAAAAAAAAAAGGAAAGGACAGATGAAGGTAAACCCATTATGGAAGCAGCAGCTTACATTAGTTATTCAAAAGTTTCATTTTGTGATTTGTTGAACTGAAATTTAGACCTTGCCTGACCTCCTATCAAAATCCGCCTGCTGTCTCCAGCAAGCCCTTCATTCTGGATCACAGTAAGGTAATAACAGCCTCCAGAACACTACATTTATCCTAATTATGCCTACAAACTTCTCTGCCAAGTCTCAGCAAATCACTACCAGAATTACAACACACCAATTGTCTGGAATGAAGAGACATTATATCTTATAGACAGCTTTTTCATAATACTCTTTACCTTTCCTACATGTTAAGTAACTTCTTCTTTACAGAATAAGAGTATTCTTCCAATACCACAAAATGTTAGAAAAGCCCATGTTCTTGTTTTGACTGTCTTAAACAGAACAAAGTTAATGAATGATGGAAGGAAAAAAAAAAAAAAGAACAATGAACTACAGCAGACAGGTTAAAATACACTTATCTGATATAAATTTTACATCCTCTGTGCAACTCACCTTAGAGGACATACAGAATTTCCTAAAGCTTACTTGACCTCTTGCATTACAAGAGATTATCAAGAACAAAAAGCAATTAACAGAGTGTAAGTGTGAATTCATACAGGATGCTGCATCAAGAAGAGGTAAAATCTAGTAAAACAATAGATAGAAATTCTTACTTTAATAACTTTATTAAGGCATTCATCAGCAACCATCCGGACATCAGATTCTGCATCCTCACTGCAGAGGAGAAAGACTTCCATAGCAATCCCCAGCAGTTTCTGAAATTCTGGAGAATTTCTAAGCAAACAAACATTAGAAAATTACAATGGGCACTAGAAGCAGACAACATGAGAGCTATTTCTGATGGGGTTTCAGAATCCAACAACATATCCACAGATTTACAAGAGGAGAAAAGATCCAGCAGATAAGCACTTCCTTAGGAGTTGGGAAATCATTTACCTGCTCTTTACTACATAATCTGGCAAAGGTATTTGACCTCTGTGCCTCAGTTTCTCTGCCTGAAGTAGAAGGATAATACCTACTCTACCAATGCTCAAGGAAAATTACTTCCTAGATTTTGGCTTAATTTAAAAAACACAACCAAACATTTTATCATTTTGGTCTTAAACTGAAGATGAACGCTTAAAATCAGCAATTATCAGGAAGCCGATAAGCATCTAGCACTGCAAAGAACCTATTCACTTTAATGCAACAAATTGTATTAATGTAGTAAATTAAAAATAAACATTGTCTTACCTTAAAGACTGAGCAACGATGTTTTCACATATTGTCAGGCAATGATTCACTCTATCTTTCTTGGTAGTTGAAAGCTCTTTCTTTCTAAAATGAAACAATGAAAATAAATCTGAGATAAGACTTGAAAACTGAGTGATAACTATAGACACTACTCTAGCAAGTGTATTTATAATAATCACACACACAAAAAAAGAAACCACTTCCCTGGTCATGATATAAATATCCATATACCAATTATCTGTAATCCCAGGACTTTGCATACTAACTGCTGCTGAGAGCACGCAGGCACACAAGCAAAGGGAAGGATACAAACTTAGAAAAAGCATAAGCCTTTTAAGTAGGATTATCATATTAATCCTGTAACTGATAAAACAAACAAACTCAGACTGAAAAAGGCTGGGGAAAATAAGCAAGGAGAACAAGTATTGCAGACTTAAATATACCATGATGATGAAAAAAAAATAAATCTTTTTCATCATCAACTTTGTCTGATGACTTCTTGAAAAGTAAGAAGTTGTATTAAATCATTTTTCATCTGAATTAAAGGATGCTAATGCAATCCTGTCATAAACATTTGGAGGAATATGGTATTATTAATTGTCAAAACAGCAAAACTCTAGGCACAGTCTCTACCTATCAAACATGATGTCCCTATAGTAACACTTAGCATAGTCCAGACAAGGACGAGCTTAGTTAACTTGCAGCAATTAAGTGTAAAACAAAAAACAAAAGTCACAGAATAGAAGAATGCAGATGCACAACTGATGCAAAGCCCAACCTGTAAAGCTTACAATTTGGAAAACTTCAATGCTCACTTTCACCTGCTCTAAGCTCCTTTACGCCTGTGTCGAGAACAGAAGCTTCTTCTCTGCTCCACCCCCAGCAGCCTTGCCAATAAATGAGCTGGAAAAAAGCACTAAGCCTGTGACATTTTATTTCCTCATATGCACTGTCTCCTACTTTCAGCTCCATTGACACAGAATCACTCCTAGCAAAACAGAAGTTACTGTTAAATAATTTACTAGTAGCAAGCCAGGAGCTGAGGAACACCTCTCATGTGTCCTGCCAAGGAAGCTCCTGCTGCTTCCCTCAGATTCACAGAGCTGCTCTTTGCTTTTGCTATCTAAGTGAAAAATAATCTTCTGTACGCTTAACATTTAACTGTCTTAGCAAAACAATAGCAAAACTATCAAATAGCAAACAAGTGTTTCTAAATGAGAAGTTGGAAAATGATCATTGATCATTACTGTAACCTTGAGCTACAATAACAGAGCTTAACACAGCATTACGGACCAACAGTAATTAGCCAATAACCACATTAAAGTAACTAGAAATACATTGGTAGACCAAAATTCTAAAGAATTAAGCTGTAATAGTTAAGACCTTCTGCTCAAATACTACCACAGGTTTTGAAATAATAGGCCTGTCCTTTTCCTCATCATACTGGAAGTGGGGGTTGTTTCCTCCCAACATTTCAACATTTCAGTTCTCCATGAGATCCTCTCATCTCACTCCAGAAATACTTTCCAAAGTTTAAGGAATAGTTCTAAAAAAAAAAAAAAAAAAAAAAAAAAAAAAAAAAAAAAACCACAGTATTTTCTATTAGACATTTGACAGTATGTTGTTTAGGTAAGCTTCAGTGCTCCTCAAAGAGGATCTATTCTTCAGCTCATACAGCCCTGCGCAAGGCAGGCAGCAGTGTTCAATAGCACACAGAGCAGCAGAGATCAATCTCTTTGGCAGATTTCTGTAAACAAAGAGCTCTCCCAACACTGAATAATAACACAAGTAACTCGAGAAAATTAAGATTTTTTTTTAAATGGCTTGAAATGTGCAGTGAAAACTCAGAAGGAGTGCTTATAGTTAAGAAGATGTTACCATTTAAACTGAAAGAAAAGAAACCAGAGGTGAAGAATAACTGTCAGTCACTATTAAAAGGAAAAGGAAAAGCATTCGGCTGTGTTTGCTGTACTGAATTCTTCATCTGCCATTTGGTTACTCGCCTTCCTTAAGATCAGCTTCCAAAGGAGTAAAAGAAAAGGCGGAACACAAACATAATGTATGTCATGTGCATGCACACATTTACTGTGTCTACAGAGGGGGAAAGATAACACAATGAATGATATTCTGTGTCTCTGGAGATAGAACATGGTTTTCTTTTTTTGCTTTAAAAAGATGTATTCAGACATATTATGAAGACCTCAGGCAAACTACTGTGCCCAGGGGGCACAACAGCATCACACATTTCTTAGAATAGAGCTGAGGCAGCAAGCCTCATGTGGAAGGTCAGACATCACTTCATGTTTCCAGAATAACAGAAGGCAGAAGATATTGAAGCAGCAGGTATCTACAGGAGAGCCTCATCTCACCGACACGGGAGTTTAATCTTCTGCACGCTTCCATGGGCAGCCTCTAGCCAAGAAGATGAACAATGTAAGAAAAAAACAGCAAGTCCTGATAATTCTGCACTCCCAGCCTATGAAGAGATCCAACTCTCTGATGCTGATTTTTTTTTTTTAAAAGCTTTGGAACTAAGGATGTGTAAATAGACGACAGAAGCATTAATGCTGAAACACTATTTTAAAAAGGCAAAGCCTAACAGCTTGACATTACCCTTGAGAAAAGTATTGGAAATACTCAAACTTCTATTAGCATACAGAACTATCAGGGGATCAAAAAATAAACAAATGAAGCTGAACTGTGGCAAATGATTTGAACACGTGGTAATACAGCCCATGACAGACAGACAGACGACAGACTAGAACAGGAGCTGACCCCCCAGGAATGGTAATTTCAAAAACCCATCCAAGAAGCAGGCCAACAGTTCCATGCAGTTCAGTCTTCAGTTAAGCAGAAAAGATACGGCTACAGATAGTGCTGATAAAACCTACCTATGTCTACAGCTTCACTCAAACAAAAATCCAGAAAAAATAATCAGTGAGGACTGAAAAACTTCCCTTTGCTGGAGAGTTCTTGGGCTCTTGCAGCACCTTTTACTGCAAAGGTAGTGGTTAGAGCCAAATGAAGACAAAATTGAACTTGTGACCTATTTCCAATTTCAACATAAAGCAACTGTAATAATTAACTATTAGAGCAAGTTAACAGGAGAAAGGGTGAAGAACCACCTTTGCAACAGTTGAATCAAAAGCTAGATAGTCTCCCAGAAGAAACATTAGCACTTCATTTCACTCAGCTCAGTGACAAGAGGTAAAAATTAATAAAATATAGTATGTGGTGTGACTGTCCATCTGCTCTTTGCTTTTACTGAGTAAACTCTGAATTTTTACATCATACTGATCAAAATTTCAAGTTAGTAGGAGCTCTGCAATCCAAAACAAAATGAACAACCCAACTCCAACCCAAATTTAAGAGCCTGGAAAAAATAGAAGTAGATACAGGAGACAATAAAGGTGCATCAGCAGAACCTTATAGAAACAATATGATGAGAGAGCACCACCTCACTTTTTACAGAAGGAAAAAAAAATCCAAGAGGAGATGATAGGAGACTAGAAACTGACATATATCTGTAGTATATAGTAAAAGCTTAACACATGATTTCTGCTGATTAAATCTCTCAAAACAGAAAAAGCTCTTAAGTTCTCGGTACAAGCCTGAATTCACTCAATATTTTAATAATAAAAGTAAAACCAGAATATCACTTTTATCAAGATCTAAGAAGTCGTTATCTTTGTAATTATATTTCTTAAATCATGTAGAGGTAATATCACCTTGTCAAAATTTAAGGCATTAAAAGAAAAAAGAGAATAGGAAGTAGAGATAGGTACTTAGTTTTACTTTCACTGTATAGAATAAGAAGGTCCGACAAAAAAAAGTCTAACAACATCTGTAATAATATTACTCAATACTTAAGGAATGACAGCATCTCACTCATCTAACTTATGCAACAAGACAAGTTTCAGCTAATGGACAATACCAAATAGATATCTAATTAAACAGATAAATAACAAATCAGTGGCACTTATGCTGCAAAACTCACCAACATCTTTATTCTCCCGTTACTGACAGGTAAGGTAGTATCTGTTTTACTACAGCAAGCAAGGACAGGAAGTTACCACACAGAACTACAAAAATATTTAAGTGCTATTTGAATGGCACTGTAATTAAGATGAACACCTCTCCCCAGACACAACGAAAACACATCAGCATTTCTCCTTTCTAGTCCATTGAATGGAAAATGCAAATAATACCACAAGTTATGCTCAAGATGTCACCTGGTAATACACTAACAGTTTTGGAAACCTCACCAGAGACTGCCACAACATCCTTTCACAGGCTTTCACGAGGCTTAGTGCTGTTAGTGAATTCGTAAAGCTCCTAGGGGCATGCAATACTATCAGCTTTCTGAAAACATCCAGCCTATTTTTAAACACAAAACAAAGTCAACTAGGGCAATTACAAGCCTGATTTGTTAGTTCTGTGAATACAGAATGCCTAAATGCAGACCCCCAAACCAACCATAACATTCCTCAGCCAGCATCACAAACAGTTTTCAAGCCTTTCTTTTGAAATAACACGATCTATCCCAGCAGGAACTTCTTAGATAGATTTTCCTGCTACATATAGGAAAGATTAGAAATAGCTGTCCACCCATCCTTCATGTCACATGAAACAGTAACGCAAAAATGCACAGAACGGAGCAATTCATCCTTGCAAAACAGTAAGTCAACTAAAACCAATTAGATCAGAAAAGACAAAAGGTTCTTCACCTATTATGCCCCCAAAGCATCAACCACGCATTGAAACCGTTTGAGACAAGAGTCTCCAAACAGAATGAACCATGATAATTTACTTGGCATCCATATCAAAACGTACTGTGGGAGCAGGTGGCCGAGAGCCCAGCTCCACCGCTTGTCATCTCTGCCAAAGCGGCCTGAAACTGCCAACGGAGAAGTTACCTGCTCCTCAGCCCTTCTGTTTCTCCTGTCTCCCTGATGTCTGGAGAAACAGCAATAATGTGACTCACGTATTCATCCCGTGCAAGCCCTACTGCCTTTCCACCTGCTCAATAAGGGTTATTTTTAGAGAGAGCAAACCCAACAGGCAGCACTGGGGCACTGAACAGCTCCTCGCCCTCATTTGCTGGTCAGACACCTGAATATCCCACAGACAGAGGCAGATGCCTTTTCAGTGCATTCACCCCTGATATTTAAGGACACAAAAGGATACCACAACTATTTAAACCACCTCCTCTTAGGTGTCAGCGCGAGAAGTCACCGCATGAGACTTTAAACGAAGTTTGTCACAGAGATGAACAGCACGGAGGGGGTGAGCCCCAGACTTTTAAGTTAGGCTTGGGATTTTTCTCCCTTTTTCCCTCAGCAGCACGTTAAACAGAAGGGACCCTTTTCTTCCCAGAGCCACGAAGCGCACCCCGCACCCCTGCACCTCCTGCCCAGCCCCCGGCCTGCTGCAATTCCCCGGCTCCCCACAAAGTTTCCAGCAGCCCTGAGGCGACGCAGAGAGGTCCCAAGGGCCAGCCTCCAGCCGGGGCTGCCCCTGTGGGGACCCTCCCGGCTGCCACCCGACCCTGTGACCGCGGCAGGGTCCCGGCCCCCCCCCGGGGCCGCCTCAGAGCCCGTCCCGCCGCCCGTCCCCGCTCACTCACGGTCTCTGCAGCGGCTCCTCAGGGATGGCGGCCGGCCCCTGCTGCTGCTGGAAGGAGCGCAGCGACTCGAAAGCCTTCATCAGCTTCTCCATCGTGGCCATGGCCCCCGAGGGGCGCCCGGCGGTGCCCGCCTGCCTTCGCCCCCTCAGCCCCGCCTCAGCCCAGGCCGCGCTGACTCAGGCGGCCGCCGCCGCCGCAGGGGGCCGCGCTCGCCGCCCCGCCGCCATCTTGGAGCCGTCCCGGCAGCCCCAGCGCCGAAGCCACGCCCCCACCCTCCCCTCCCCGCTCCGCCCGCTGTGCCCCGCCCGCCTCGGGGCGAGGCTTTTTAAGCTGGCCGGGAGCCGCGCGCATGCGCACAGTGCCCCCGCCTCATCTGCGAGCAAATGAGGAGCCGGGAAGGAGAAAGAGCGACAGGCGCCGTGTCCAATCGGACGGAGGGAGCCGCCTCCTCCCGCTGAAGGCGGGAGCGCCCCGCGGCTGCTGGGTCCTAGCGCCCGCCCTCTTAAAATCGCCTCAGGAGCCCCACGCAACGCCCAAGCCCTCCACACGAGCGTTCTGACAGGAAAATTTAATTAAGGCATTAAGTGACAGCTGATAAGAGCTGGCACTTCAGCTGTCACCTCAGAAACGCATGAAATGGGTTCCAGTAATTCCAACAAGAGCAGCTCCTGGCTCTGGCTACTCAAGTGACTGAGTCCCTTGGACAGGGATATTAGGAAAAAAAAAAAAACAAAAAAAAAAAAAACAAGTGCTCCCACACACCCCCAAAAAGCTCCAGAACCCCAGCCCCTGTGCACAGGTTTTCAACCTCCCCCATAAAACGCTGATTCCAGTGTCAATGTGAAAGCTGAAATACACTGAACAGCCTTACTGGTCACGTTCCTGCCACATGCTCAGTGAAACATTGCTCTGCCAGTTAATTATTGGCATGCAAATAAATGATGCACCATTTGTAGCTTTCCTCTGAAAGTAAATCTATCTATTCCTGAAAGCAATTTGAGCCCTAAAAAGGCATCATTTCATTATAAAAGTCTAACAAAACAGGAGCTTTTAAGGCAAAAAGAATCAAGTATTTTCCTGATCATTTTACAATAAAGCTTGCAGAGAGTTTTCTCTAGAACATATGGATGATCATGAATTTTTTATTTGGCAAATGACACATGAAAAAAGATGAGCGTGCGACTGCAATGTTGCACGCACCATGCAATAATTGCACACTGGGAACTAAATTTAAGCACATTAAAGAGAGCATAAGCTTTTATCAAAGATTAAACAAGCCACCAACCCAGTCAGCCTCTGCAAAATTGTTTTGAAGCTTTAGATCAAGATGAGCACCAGTCCCCTAAGGGTCGCTGACTCACCAGCAGAAAGGCAAAGGCAATGCCTGCCCACAAACGCTCCTCTTTGCTCTCCTTTTCTTCCCAGATCGTGTTGGCAGCATCTGCCCTACGGCTCCTTATCCAGGAGTTGGGGTGACTGGAAGGGCTACCTTTGGTCAGGCAGGTTTCTTTGGCAAGTGCTTTATTAGGAGGCTCTCCCGATTTAAGTGTACTGATACTCACAAAAACATGGATCATGTCACTGATCCTATTCAAATAGCCCCGCAAACAGCTGCACTGGCAAAAACAAAGGTGTGTACAGCTGGCAAAGGGCAAGAAGCAGCAGAAAGGGTTAGAGAACTGGAGTTTTTCCTAAAGCCATTGTTACCACAAATGAAAAAAAAAAAAAAAAAAAAAAAAAGTCAGTCTCAATGGAGTAACAGCCAATACCTAAAAGGTTATTTATAATTCAGTGAATGACGATGGATTCATCTCCACTTCAAGGAGAAAAAAGATGAAACATGCTTTTACCTTGTTTGTAAGAAAGGCACAAATGCTGCCATTGTTTCCTAACCATAGGCTACCAAGAGCATAGGCTGTAACAGGCTACTTCTTCATTTAATCGTTAAGAACAAATAGAAGATCATGCTAAGAATATTTTTTGCACTGTCCTGAAGTTGCTCTTAAGCCGTTTCCAAACACAATTCAGCAGGTCTGTGGTTCTACTCACATAATCCAAACTTCACACGACCACTGGCCTACTTAGTTCAACATATGCACAGGTAGTTTGCAATGTGCCAATAACATGATTATATTACTGTTACAGACACTTAAATTGAAGAAGATCTGTAAAACAATTAAATGCTTAGCCCGTTAACTCATGTCATAAAATTACAGTGCAAGTCTTTACATAAATAGGGCACAACATTAAAAACGCAAGCAGCTTACTGTTGAAAAGTATTTGATACAAATAAAACACAAATCCAACTAATGCCAAGGTATAAATTCTTTCAAGGAGAGTTGTTAGTCTGTTTTGGCAATAATGGAAAATTCAACATGCATGATAAGGCTGATGACAGGTTGAGGTACAGCTACTACTGGCCGATCTTACATCCACATCGTAATGTTACTACAGTAAACGTGTTAATGTAAAGTAGCCCATCCCCACAAATCTGTTTGAAATTAACATAGAAAATAAAATTGTGACCAAGAGATATGGTATCAATTAAGCAAATATAATAGAGCTAGGGTACTTTTTCCTGGATCCAACAGACTCACACATTGGTTAAAAATAAAAAATTAAGAGCACGTAAAACACATTGCTATTTCAACAAATTGTGATTTTTCCTTTATTACATTTTTTCCTTTATATATCCCTGCAACCATGATAGACATGGTGAATAAATCACATTAGACAATAATACCTGTGGTTGATATGTGCGGCAGTGTTTTGCTTTTATTTCAGGTATAACAGTGATAGAACATCCAGGAAAACAGCTCATACAAGAACAATTCAGTGGTTTGGAGATTCTGAAACTAACACATCACATTTAACAGTCAACATCATTACACGTGAAAAGAATTCTGGTATTTTGGACACGTGTGGAACATGAGAGAAAGGCTACCTATGTGCCATGTGCAAAACTTGAGTTACACCATAAAAACAAGTATGAAATAAAAGAAGTGTACACTCAGCAGAAGAGACATCATCATCACCAAAATGAGCCAAGCAGGTAATTCAAATCAAAGTAAACATAAATTTAGTTTAACATTCTTCTCCTTTAAAAAAAAAAAAAAAAATCCCTTTTTACCATGTCTTGAAAAGAAGCACTCTCTGAAAATCTATGCAAAAATGAAGGAGATAATTCCAATGTTAAATTAGTATAATATCAAGTAGTCAACCATAGTAAATAATATTATTTCCGTTGACTTATTTTATCAACTTGTTACAATTGAATATATCAAATTATCTGTGAAATAAGATCTCTTGCTTATCATGACTACAAATATGATCTGTATCAGATTTTGTCTGAGAATTTTGAAAGATATTTTCTGACTTATTAAAATTTACCAGAGCCGGCAGATAAATCAGAATTTTGCAACTGAACTAGTATTCTTCATTTGTACAAATGGCAATGAGAAATTTCTTACATCTGTATACTTGGAAAAATAATTGAAGTGCACTACAAAAATGGATTTTTATTTGTTTTTAATAGCTTCTCTCACTGATTTCTCAAATCAGACAATTTTATTCTGAGATTGCTTTATAATTAAAAACATGATATATTGTTTTAAATATTTGAATATGCAACATCTTTTATAGGCTAAGATATACTACTAACTATCTCTTTGTTATTGACACACCACAGTTTTCCTATTTATGATTATACAGTAATTATTTTTGTCCTCTTTTCTTCAGCTGAGACTGTTTTGTTGGTATCCACTCTAGATTATAACATCTTTATTATGAACACTACAACAATGAGGAAAAAAAGGTGACAATTTCTTTTAAAGAAAGAAACCAACCCTGAGGCATGAAGATTCTATTCTGTTGGCTGCAACATTTAAAAGCATTAAGAAAGCCAGTAAGATCCTGGTACCTTGTTTTCACAGTTTCAATTTCGAGCTCTCTATATAGATTGATGAGGTATGCGCAAGCAGACATTAAGTCTTACATACACAAATGCTTGAAAACACAAGCCACAGAAAAGAAAGATTGATCTCATACAAATAACTCCATCAAATTCATAGATCTTTCCACATCTTGCACCAATAGAACAAAGCACTTGGGCTGTGGGATTGTCTCACTGCTATTAGAACATTGTAACATGGATCTGGAACCTGAATTCATGGAGCTGTAATGAAGGCAGAATGACTTTTTTTTTTTAATTACAGCCTCGTGGAAATAAAAGGCTACATTGTGAGTAATCACAGCCTGCTGCTTTCCCCCTTTTTTGTCTCAGTTGCATCCTACAAAAAATCAAGAGCAAACTTCATATTACATTTATCAAACCACAGTATTTCACTTCCATGTGCTCTCCCTTCTCCTTATCCCTTTCTTCACTTTCAAAATGAATCTCCAAGCTAATAATACTCTAGTAAAGACATTTAAGCAATATTAATCGCCTTAGATTACACAGCATAACATCTTAATCTCCATGTACCGTATAAAGAGAATGATGTTGTTTTTACTTTCTTGTCCTTTCTAATTCATTAGGGTATTCACAGTAGACAATATTTAGTCATCATATGCGTGGACATCTTTACTAATTGATTATATTTTAATACCTTGATACTTGCACAGATGGAAACAGCTTTAATGTATTTATTATTATTACATAAGGTTAGTAAGTTGTGCAAAGAGTAAGGTCATACACACTGAATGTCATAAGGAACAAACTTTTAGGTTGAAAAATGCTATCTTAACCCTACAGGCAAGAAAAAAATAAAAAAATAAAAAAAAAATTTAGGTCTTAACCCTGCAAACATGTAGTTACCCTCAAAAAGAAACCAACCAACCAGCGGTATTATTCATAACACAAGGGAAAACTTGTGAACTGAAAGTTTCATGAAAACACACACACACAAAAAACCACTTCGTTGCATGGTCAGAGTACCTTGTCCAGAACAGCAGATGTATAAATAATTGAAGGAACCAGCTCTTAGGAATGATTTGCTTTTTCTCTTCATCTAGTCTCTTTTCTTCACAGATCCCTGGAGGATAAGTGTTAAGCCTCAGCACTCCAAAATGCAGGAGTGATTCCCCACACATGCCCTATTTTTAATTAAAATCCATCTCTCTCCAAAATGAAAAGAAGGTTTGAAATGCGTATTAAATTTAATTTCAGATTTCCTATATTTGTTAAAGCTAATTCCTATATTTTCTTCATAAAAATTACCCAGCTTGTGTCCTTGGTATTCTTGACCAAATTTCAAGCTCTAAGCAGGCATTAAATCCAGACTGTCACTCCGTACGGCTAGTGTCAATATACCATCACCTTTGCCTCAAAACAGTAAACCTAAGATCTTAAAAAATAAAGCCTGTTGATAAGAGAAACATGATCAATAGCCCAACTAGGTAGGTATTTATAAACACTTTCGTTACTTCTCCATTTCTCCATTCCCATCTTTTTAGATTCCTTCTATTACTGCAGTACACTATAAAGAGGGTCAGGTCTTTTTGTGGTACATGATAAGGAGGGTCAGGTCAGACCATGGCAACTCACTGTCTCACACATAATGGTTCTAGCCAACACCCTTACTGTAGGCATTTCTTTTTGTCAAGTCTCTGATCCTTTCACTATTGCATCAGATTTGTCATCCAGTAATTTATTCAAACTCCCCTCCCGACAATTTCTCTTTGTACTTCCCATGGTAGTAATTTTGCTGTCCTCTGTGCCATTTTAGACATCAGGAAACATGCACCAAAAACAGAGTCATTCTCAACATGCACCAAAGAAGAATCATTCTGCATTTCTGTGAGACAATATCCAAGAGGAATAATTCCAAATAGACACCAACTCAACCCCAGCAGAATTCCATAAAGCACTGGTTTTCCGACTTATTTCAAATTGTAACAAACTAAAACATTTGCCACTGGAGACAAAATATTGTGAATTTACACCTGACAATAGGCTTAACTACCACATATATCATCAGAGCCTTTCAGAAGTAGCTTAAGTTTCTCCCAATGGGTCAGTGGATCACAAGCAAAAACCTGTTGAGGTAGAGATATATTCAGTTGGTCTGTGCATATAAAACATATGCAGCCTGGTCGCAGCCCTAGAGACAGGAAAAAAATGCCTGCTCAGTGGAGACAATTTTCAGAATATAGAACATAATATATAGCAAAAGTCCTATCTCCAACTCCAAGAACATTCCATTAGATTTCAATACTCTAACTGAAATTTTGAAAACAGAGATGTGTTCCCTAAATTTATTCTCATACACAGACAAAATGCTTTACACAAAGCCTTACAAAATAAAGTCTGTCACACTTTGAGCCCGTAAGAGTGGATGTTTGACAAGTTTCCAAGAGAATGGAAACAGTTTTACTAATGAATGAAAGGTAATCTTAACTAAAACTCCAATACCAGCTCCACATCTCTGTTAAGTGACCATAAAAGCAGGTTTCATATGTAAGTTTTTAAAGGGTATAAGTAAAGATTATTTACAAAATTTAAGTCTATACTTAACGCTACCTTGTCCTTCCCTCAGTGGCAGTGATTACTGTCAATGCTACAACATTGCACATTACAATGTAATCAGCAGAGAATAAGGTATTAAAGAAGACCCTGTGCTTTGCTTTTTAACCCATTATAAAACTATAACACCCTACATGGAATTGTAAACAATTTCATTTGCAGGAAAAAATAAAAATGAGTCTCCACGGGTAAAAAAATCCTTTCAGTATGTGCAAAGTACTAAAAAATTACAAAAATTTTGGCATAGGTCTACTTGCATGTAAACATATGGAGAGAATGTATAAGACAGGTAGAAATGAAAAGAACAGGGTACGTAGAGTTTGTTACAAGATTAAGCTAAATGCCCAGAATTCTATAAAAAAGTAAGTACAGACCAAGGCAATTATCAGATCTAAAAAGTAAAGAGCATTTCATAATAGCTGGCCATGGTGCACTGAATTCCTTTTTTTTTTCCTTAGCAGTTTCTTGAAAGATGCATTAAATTATAGCACTGCCATGATGCCAGATAACAACAGAATTACAAAATTTATCAGTACAGTAACGTTGCTGTTAAGAAAAACAGCTAATAAAGGTCCTAATGAACAAGAAGTGTTTTACCAGAAGCATAAAGTCAAGTTAAATTTATGCCATGGGTATTATCTCTGTGCTTGAAAATCCTTTTAGTATTTCTAGATTCATTCCACTGGGGAGAAAAAAAAATAAAAAAGAAATGAAATACATACAGAAACACACTCACTCAAACGGCACTCGGTTTTTGTACAATTAAGCTTTAGTGAAAATATACATCTTAAAACAAATGAAGTACAAATGTACAAAAATTCTTGAACTCAGATAAAAAATATATATAATACACTTTGCTACAGAGATATAAAACATTTAAAGTTTGCTCATCCTTTCTGATGACAGTAAAATGACTTAAAGTCTGGAGGACTCCTGTTCATCATCACTGCAATCAGATTTAAAGCAGACCTGTAAGAAAAGACAAAGACAATTTAGCTGCAGAGCTAACACTGTTGTTGGTTTGTATGTGTTATGGGGCACAAAGGCTGGGTGGCAGGGAGGGGGTTGGATCTGTTTCCAGAACATTTTGCTCCATACTAACTAAATGCTTTGGGAGTATCAAAGGAAACCACAGCCCAGCCCCAAAGCTCAAGTCATTAAAGTTTCATTTAACCTTAGGTTCTGTACTTCTTTTAACTTCACAGGACAAATAACTGCAGTGTCTTTACTTTAAGAGCTCTCAACATATATTTTAGTATTTTTAAGACTCGCAGTACAAAGAACAATACAAACCCTGCTGATTCAGTTTGGTAAGACCACAGGTAAGACACAAGCTTTAACTTTAGCTATGTGAGTTGGACTCGATCCTTGTGGGTTCCTTCCAACTCTGATACTCTATGATTCTATACTTAATTGTTCCTTCTGTTCTCTTACTATGAAAGTGGATGAAGTGAATTTGGAAAGGTGAACTAGAAATGGCAGTACTATTATACATGCCATTAGCATTGTACCATTTTACAGGGGTGAATTACCAGCTGATGACAAAAATCATCATCATGCAATTTTAATACACAGCCCTGTTGTGGCTACTTACTGATATGCTCCTAGCAAATTTAAAATTCCATTTCCGCTTGAAAGCAAAAGTAGTTTCTAAAGAAGTGTTGTCTACTGGAATACACTCGTACTTCTCAAAATAATTCCACTTTAAGTGCAGGCATACTGAGCAAGCAGAATTCTGAAATACATCTACAGAAAAACTTCAGAAACAGCCTATTTCTCACTGCCTATAAGCAAGCACACTGTCCTATCTTTTAGATAGTAAACATTTGGGGATTCAATTCATGTACATCTAAATGTTTATTAAAGAGGAGAATTCATGTCTGTATGAAAGGCTGTGCATTATCAAAAGCTATGTAAACATTTATGTTGTTGTTTTGGTGATAGCATTAAAATATTTTAGGAAGTTTAATGTTTGTTTCGTAACACTTCTTTACATTCATTCATTTAGGGGTTATCTTTGCTTAGCTTAATACACTGGAATGATTCAGTACTAGGTTAAAAGTTGGACTAGATGATCTTAGAGGTCTGTTCCAACCTGAATGATTCGTTGGGAGTACTTGCTCCTTTCTAAAGTAATTCTAAAGGAGCAAGTACTATGAGTTGCACTGCCCGATCACACTTCTGAATAAATAACCCAGTTCTATTTAAGATTTTACACAGGGGGCCCTCAATTATCTCTCAAATCACCTACTCTTCTACAAAAAGCTGTCAGAATAGTTAAGGAACAAGACTTGAGTAAATACCTTCAGAAAGAAAAGTCCTACAAGACAGTTATTTATTAGCAGCATACACTACCTTTTCCCCACAATCAACAGCTAGCAGATACTAGAGGAACACAGAACGCTGAGGGAGGAAAAACTCCTGGAGTTATAGACTGCTATAGTTTCTGAAATGCAGTGGGGGGCAAAGCCACAATAAGCCAGGTTTCATTTCTCTCTGTATTGAAAGAAAAACTATTTTTCCTATCGGATTATTTAATGCTATAGGTGAATAGATGTTAAGGTCTCACTGGAAATTTTATCAAAGAAAAGAAATACCCTTACCTCTCCACTAAAAAGTCTGTGAAAGAAGCCTCTCTTTGGTTTAGGAGACCTCTCTCTGTCTGGTGACACAGTACCATCAGTTTCAAATGCATTAATATCTTCAAAGCATCCTGTTTCAATCATCTTTGAAAGACATGAAATAAATTAAGTATCCATACAAGCCTCTCAAACATATTCAATTTATCATCTATTTACTTTGACTGTACTCCTAGGAGTTACTTGCTACCAAAACACCATTTGCAGACCCACATGAAGGAAGGCAAAGTCTACACTCACCTTGACCACCCAGAAAACTAAAACCCCACCAATATGCAGGTAAACACTGTGATGCTTCACTTTGGGAAGGCACTTCTCCTGCCTATGATGCCATAAGCAGTTTTTAGAACAAGAGGTGGATTTGCTTTCTGTATTGTTATATATTTGGTTTTCTTTCTGTCTGTTCCCCTCATTTCAGAGCAACTGAGCCTAACAAATTGAATACCTTTATGGCATGGACTGAACTTTATTAATAACCATGACTGAGTAGGAGAAATGATCTATGCAGAATCCTAGACTGCTCATTGTCAGAGCAAAGAACCTTAACAGAAAGTCTGAGTTGACTGATGCTGAATAGTTTGTTTTGAAACCTTAGAAAAGGTAAGCCTGCTATTACTACGTCATTTGGATACTCTAGTGACATTTGGGCATGAACTGCAATACTCCATAACATATGGAAGAAGAACAAGGAAGGTATGGTGACACTGATGCTGAATACTGTTCTGTAGGCTACAAGCACGACGACAAGATGCCAGACTTTATCTTATGCAAATTTATGGCAGTCCTTTCATTTTTAGTAATTTATTAATGTTTTGGGAAAAAAAAAATTTCCAAAGTCTCTAAGCAAACAAGTCTAATGGAAAAATTTCTTCATATTCCACAGAAGTTAATATCATGATTATATCCCTTAATGAACCTTCACATTTTCTGTGCTAAAGAAAATCTTCTATGAAATATACAATACCTCATTTTGCCAAGGGATTGAGACACAACCCGTAACAAACTTGGAATAGAAGTCATCATCTGTAGTATCCAGGTTCACTCCTTTTACTGTTGAGAACTGCTCTATGTCTAGAACATCTTTACAATACACGGCACGTGGCTGCAGTACAAGACAAGATTGCTTCATTAAGTATTTTTTTCTTTTTTTTTTTTCTCCCCTAGACAAGCAGAGCAGGGCATGAAATATCTGCACTTTCGTTTTGTTTTTTAACATTGCTAATCACCAAATTACACTATACAGATAATGCAAAAGCAGAAACTTAAATAATCTCATCATAATGCACCTGAGAAGTTCTGTCCATCCTGCAAATAACACAACAGGAATACTGAAAACAGAAAGAGGATGCAGCATCTCTGACTTTCTTACTGGTTGTCATAATTCACTTGTCCTTTGTTACCTTCCTTTCAACTCCAGAGTTATTTCCTCAAAGCTAATCTTTATTTATTCAGCATCTGATACAGGAATGCAGAGTTTTCAGGGCTAAGAAATCAGCTACAAAGCTCCACAGTGCCACAGAAAACAATTTACAATAGTGGTAATCTCAGATAAAATGCCACAAAACAACTAGCCATCAATAGCTACACAATGGCATTCTTCTGCCAATGTAAATAACTTTAAAGGTTTCGCTGGAGTTCACATGATTACTGACACAGAATTATGACAGTTCATGCCTTTTTTAGATACTAATCAAATCTGTCTCACCTACTTACATCTGGCAAGAATGGAGGCTCCAACATGTTAGCTTCCAGTCTCTTGAAGTTAATATTCTTGAAAATAGGGTGTTGTTTTACAACAGCAGCTCCATTTTCAGTGCAGCCCAGTCGTTCACCTGGATTTTTCGCAAGTAACTGCAAAGGTATGAATAAAAAAAAGCTGATCTAGTGATATTATCTCAAAATTTAAAGACAAAAATCTGTATCTTTTTTTACTTGGGCTTTTACAAGATGAACCTTATTGTGGTATCAAAATGAACTGGAAATCTAAACTACAACATTACAGGAGCAAAAAGATGTTCAGGAGACAAAAAACAAAACAAAGCAAAACAAAAAAAAGATTGTTGATTATCCTGATAATTAAGATTAGACCCAAAGTTTTTTTATATTTATTTATTTATTTTATTATTATTATTGTTTTTTAATTGATGCCAGGTTGAATAGCTTTTGCAGTTGATATTACTTTCAGGAAATGCAGATTTACCTTTTTTTTTTCCAATGGGTTAAGTAATTTAACCATTTTGCATATACTAGAAAAGAAAATTTTTGAAGCTTTCTGCATAGGTGTGCTTCTTTCTAAATTTAAGAGCACAAAAGATTAAAAAAAAGCTACTGTCTTGTACAGACTCTTTTTAGGCAACTAGTATACTACTCTGGCATTTCTCCTCATGCAGTATCAAAGTTGAAGATGTTATTGTGTTCTGTCACATAATCATGTGTGGTCTAAGAAGTGTTACATTTTTTCATTCACATGAATGAGAAATCCATTTACGCAGTCTCCCTTTGTCTTCGAAAAAAAGTTCTGAATTCTCAAAGTCTGATAAACAAGCAACTCACAGAGCATCAGAAATGTCCATCTGAACCAGAGAAAGATTTAAGAGCTCTTATTCCACACTAACCCAGTTTAAAAAAAAATACAAAATACAAGTCTTCTTCAACAAAAGACTTTAAAATAAAGCAGTTCATCTCTTAAAAGGATTAGAAATTTAATTTTCAAACCTCTATGTCTCTTCACCCACCATCCTGCAGATGGATTTTGCCTCCTCAGAAAACTTGTCTGAATATGTTTCTTGGTCTTCCTTTACTCTCCGGTCAATCTCGTCCCGTTTGACCCTTTCCTTATGTTTCCTAAATGGCGACTGTCCTTCAATCATTTCATAAATCAAACACCCGAGACCCCACCAATCTGGACTGAATGTATACTTTTCATTTTTGAGCACTTCTGGAGCTACAAAACAAAACAAACAAAAACCATGACAATTTACTTTAATTTGTTAAATACCGAAAAACCCTCAGGTACTCTTTTGGCTCTGTGCAAAAAGTTTCTAAGCAACTCTTTTGTACTCTGAAGAAATATTAATTTCTATGGTGAGGACTCTATATGTGTATCCAATAGAAGCATCTACGTTTTTTAATGCTTCAGTTCAGAAGAAATTAAGTGCTTTCTTTGCTTTCTTCAACCTAAAACTAGAATTTCCAAAGTTAATTCTTCATGTTTACTGGAAGGCTTATAACCAGCATTTTCCACCATGTACTGTAACCTTTCTTCCCAGACCCAATATAGTTCTTCATACAAGTCACTCATATATTTGCAGAAGTTTAACCTAACTTGCTGGTGAAACATAACTAGCAAAGGATATTTCACATACCCATGTAACCAACAGTCCCAACCCGTCCTCGGACTGTTTCTCCTTCTGGAATCTGCACAGCTAATCCAAGATCTGAAATTCTAATATGTCCTGTTCGTGTTAAAAGACATAAAATATGGTCAGCAAACAATAAAATATCGTATTTAAAAACAATTTTCTCTTGCATACCTCATAAAAAGATACCCAAAATATTAAAACATTCATATACCTCACAACATTAAGTTTCTATAACTATAAAGGAGTGATTTATTTGTCCCTCCCACAACTTTTTTTTTTTTTAATTAAAAACACGTAAAAGGAAGAGAGGTAGAAATCTAACTCATTTCCTGAAGGTCATACACACACACACACACACACACAAAGATATTGTGAAGTACTCTGTTCCTAGTTTTGGCATGGGCTGCAACTCTAGTATCAAAGAAATTATCACTGCTTATTTTGAGTTCTGGATCTACGTAATAGATATGTGTATTTTTCCATTCTGTATTCCCACACACAAACACCTAGCTTTCTCACTTCCTAACAAAACATCAGAATTTTCTCCATTCATTCCTAATATAACAAAGCTATAACTTGTACTGAAACATCAGGTTTTCCTCTAACAAAGTACCCTAGTAATGAAGTAATTGGGATTGCTATCCCCACTTCTACCCAAAAAGAGAAGTAGCCTGACCAAATCTACTTAGAATTACTTATATTATAACATGCCAATTCAATATTAGGATTTCCCCTTCTCATGACTCAGTCTACTGCAGAAAACTTCAGCTTTTATTTCAATTTATCAGCCAAACTTAAGCCAACTCCAGTTAACTGCCTCTCCCATTACGCGTGCCATTTACATTAGGACCTCTAATGTAAAAGCAGACTTATGGAGAACTGTGATTTGTCATGAATAATATTGCTCAGATGGGGAAAGTCCAAGAAGGGCAAAGGAAACAAGTTTACCCCCACACTCCCTCACATCTCCATGAACAAATATAGATTATTTTCTGTTGAGTCTGTCCAGCAAAGAGCTAAGGCAATTTAAAGCAAGAATTGTATTGACATTGTTCTGATTTGAAAATATAAAACCTATTTTCTCACTAAAAATAAAAAAGACTAGATAGAAAAAAGGACAAGTTCGTTGTCCACTGAATTTTCAAACTGAAAATTGCTCCTTAACTGTGGTAGAAAGATTTAGGGGTGAAAGCAACAACAAAAAAAATCCCAATACATTTTGAATACTGCATACATTGTCAGGGACAGTGTTATTTACAGAACCATCACAGATTCACAGAATAATTCAGGATGAAAAGGACTTCAGGTCTCTAGCACACCCTCCTCCAGATAAAGCAGAGTCTGCTCCACATTTTGGTAAAAAAAAATCTGTTTCTAGAAAAAAAGCCTTCTAAAGTGTATCACCTCTCTGGGTAGCCCATTCAAATATTTGACACAGTCCTTTGCAAATATTTTGTCATTCAAAAAGCTCAGCAGCATCTGTGCTAAATATTAGCATATCCATTTCTTATTTACACGTGCTAGATAATCGGGGGGGGGGGGACGACTAGAGAGAGAGAGACAGAGAGAGAGAGTGGAAAAAGTTAAGTGTCACTTTTTATGTTGGTTAGAAATAACTACATGCTCTTGAGCAGCAAATGCTATGTTAAGTACATGCAGATGCTCTTCTTTTCCCTGACATTTGATGAACCCCTTGTCAAGTGCACTATGTGAGCTCCTGAAGTGATTTTCTAATTAGTCCCCTCTGCTCTCTGGAACAAGATCAGAATATCCCTGGCACCGAGAAAGCATTCTCGCGCAGTACTGTAAGGCTACATTTTCCCTCAAAGAAACCTTCTGCTTTTGCAAGACTTTGCTGGGGAGAAAAATTAAAGAATGCATTTGATGTCTAAAAAAGCTTTAGCTCTTGCAAAGTGACTTCTCATAAGGCTTTTTTTTTTAAGCACTTTATCAGTCAGAACATGCTGACTTTCAAAAAAAAAAAAAAAAGCTAAGCTTTGTGCTAATGACTCCAAATGCAAAGTTTCCTTTAATACTCGACAATTACAAGAACAAATTGGTAATATTCCTCCATAGCTTAGAAGAAGGTGATTGCTGCACATGTTCTACAGTGAATCCAGAAGATTCTGACAGATTTAATACAAAGGCATTATAAAAAAAAAAATTGGCTTTTGGAAGAAAAATACATAAAAACATTTATTCATATTTTTCCTTACTTCTTTGATTCTCCTGAGCCATATCTACACCAGTAACCAACCAAGCTGTTTTAGTTAAGTGTTAAAACAAACACGCATGCCTCAGATTTTTTCCTCGTTATTACTTAATATTATATTTTACTGATTAAGTGTAATTCTGGCACTGCTTCTAACAAATTACGTTTTCATAGGAAAAGATGAAAAGACAAACAAAGAACAAATCCATGTAAAAGTAAAACAAATCCATGCAAAAGTTTTAGCCAAATTACATAAAGAGGGAGGGAGGAGGAGGAGAAAAAAGGAAACAAATTCATTCTGAGGTGGGAAACTGACCCTTACAATATTATGTGTTGTTCTCCTCTCCCATGGCTGCAGTATTTTCTCATACTCTCTAAAAAGCATGGACACTTATGTTTTGATCTTTTTTTAATTTACTAATTAAAACACATTAGAATATTAACATTTGTCAGTCAGGTCCCCTCTGTTACAAAGATACTAATTCATTTGATTCCTGGCACAGTGTTAATTAGTTTTGTAATTCCTGATTTCCAAATTTAAAATTTTTACTTACCACAGTCATCAAGGAGTATATTCTCAGGTTTCAGGTCTCTACAAATTAAACAGAAAAAAATATGAATTATATAGAGGTAAAATTATCAGCCATCATGAATGGTAACTGAGGCAATGCAGGACTTCTTATAATGGTTCTAATAAAAGGTATTTTTCCAGCTTTCACCTATATACAAAAGAGTTGTCAAGTTGAGGACCTGTAATATAAATCGTTTCCCTGTTGAGTTTCCCAACTCTTTATCCCATTTATGCTTAAAAAAAAAAAAAAAAGTATTTCACAGATGAGAGACACAACACTAAAATCCTGACGTGAAGAACCACCATCTTACAACCAAGTCTGCGCTCACAAGTGGAAGACCTTTCTCTGAGCCATTAGCCATGCAAACCCACACCAGCAAGACAAGTCGGTACTTGCTGCAGTTTGGTGCTCCATTTCATCCTGTTGTGGCAGAATATCAACAAAGAGAACTAAAAGCATACACTTATCATCAATTCAAACTCAATTCCTTTATTTTGACACGCAGCTCCTGAAGCTTAGTAGGCACTTATATCTAGATAGGATTGTTTGCAATCAACTTTCTAAGAGTCTCTGCTACTTCTTTTCCTGGGAACAGAAGTTTCACGTGAAACATTCCTTAGCTATTAAATGTTAGCAAGACTCAAGAAAGAGTAAAAGAGCAATTAATTTGCTGTGTTGCAATTCTGCACTTTAGAGACATCTTGTAAATGTTTCCTTTAAGAACAAAAGAAAAAAAAAACAAACGTTATGGGATATTCAAACCCTTCCTGTCCCCCCCAAATTAAGAGGTTCGTTTAAAAAAATAGATTTAAAAATATATACTTTTTTAATTGGACTAGGCATGCAGTGGTCTGTTTTTGCTATAGCTTACAGCAGCCCTCCTGCACAGAAAACTTCTTGATAAGAAGATGTGAAATAAATGTAATACTCTCACGATTATCTGGAATTATTAGCTAATTCAAGGGTTCTCCGATGAAGAAGTGCTACATGTAGCGACTGGAACTCAGTGCAGTCACTGAACAGCACTGAATGAAATCCTTCCAGGGCTTTCAGTGTAAAGGTGTCTGCTCTGAAGCAAAAACGGGAGATGGGCAAGGAGCTACTTCATTTATCCACTGTGTATTCAACAGGCAAACTTTGGCCTTGCAGATACATTAAGCAGTGGAGCTTTGGGCATCCCCATGACTTTGGGAGACAAATCTAGATCTCACAACAGCTTATGTGATAAAAAGCCACTACAACCCTTGCAGAGACAGGTAACTCCGGCAGTAAAACTGCAGCACCGAAGTCCCTTTAAGAAAGGAGGTAGTATTTATTTCCCACCCTGTTCCATGCGAATCCTGATTTTGATCTACATAGCAAACATTTTCTGCAGCAGACGGAAGAACAGCTCCACTACTCGTTCCTGTCTGTTTGCTTATTTTTTCTAATGTCAGCAACATACTGCAAGTTACAGATAGTTTCATAAGCTACTACTGAACACGTAAACTGGCTCAGTCCCTTCCTTGGGATAGGGCAACAATACGAAGAACTAGCTTTGGTTTTGGAAATTCAGTGCTCCTTTCAGTATTAAATACTTTTTAAATGACAGCAAGAGACAAAGAACGTTCCTTCTGTTCTTGCTCCAGAAAATGAAAAATATTAGTTACCACAATTAGGAAAAATAAATTGTAGAAATAGTGAAGACGTACTTCAAGTTGTCCTGTTCCTCACAAAAACATTATTACTGCAGGTTGCCAGCAAAACTTCTTTGGTGAGAGTAAAATAATTATGGCCAATTCTTCCAGTCTTCCCGGTTCGTTTATTTTACATTGTCACTGTATTGATTCCTAAATTCCTTTGAGTTGCCTGACAGGGAATTTTGATCATGTAACCTATCACTGTAAGCAGTGACATCCTGAACACATCTATGACCACCTTTTTTGGCTTCTTGACTGTAAAAATGGAAAATGTCAAACTAAGCTCCTAAATACATTATACAAGAGGAAATACATATGGAAAAAAATAATCAGATATCAGGAAAAAAAAACTACTTTCAGCAAAGGAGAAAAAAAACAAGACTTCCTTGCATGGAATTGGTCATTCTTTATTAATAAGAGCAGGGCCAAAAGTAATTCTACCAAGACAATAAAATTATCCAAACATTTTCTAGTTTTAGTCCTCAAGTGCAGCTGAATTGACATGGTATAATTAGTCTCCTTTCATCCATTTATTTAGTGGGCAGTAACTCCCTTAGTATGCCCTATACTGAGTTGTTTAAATAATGTCATAACGTCTTCAGGTATTATGACTAAATGTAAGCCCTTTCTTTTTCACCCCGAGCATACAGATTATTCTGGTACTAGCACATGCACTGACTCTTGGTCCATCATTTCATTACTAACAGAGAACTAAAAATAATTTCCATTTTTTTCAGTAAGATGCAATTTGACTCACAAGTTGGCTGTGAAACTACTTTTTTGCTTACTCACAAACCAAGATTTTGTAGCAGACCATAAAAACTCCCAATAATTGGAAACTGATGAAAAAACAGAACAAAAAAAAAAGGACAGATCTAGATACCACGACCACTCTGAAGTCTGTAATTTCAGATAACGCTAGGATTTAACATATGCACTTGAAGATCTAGCATGCAAATAGCTAACAAGCTGAACTTAAACACAAGGGCTGTGGGTTTTGTTTTTGTTTTTAAACAATCACATTTGTTTTCACTTGGGAAGCAAGAAATCACATACTTGTAGCTGATCCATATGAGAATAACGAGTGAAAACATGACTCTTCAATTTATCCTTGCTTCCCTCCTACACACACGAAAACACATTGTGCATCATCACAAGATTGGCCAAACTCTAGGGAACAATGTGTAAGTCCAATTTACTCTGTGGTTCTGCTAATTTCTGAGACTGACTGCTGTGTGGGTATGTTAGACTTCCACATAGAGGATGGAAAAAGTCTAAGACTCACTACATGGAAGCTATGCAAGATTACGACTGACATGGGTGTAATGAGCAACGCAGCAAAGGACTTCAGTCTTCTGTGAACATCTACTTCAGAGTGGACATGAATGCAAATACATTTTCCTAAAGCTTGTTTATTTATTTGAATTGCTAATCAAATTGCTTTGCAAATCATGATTTTCTGAGTTTGCAAACAAATCTTGAAACTTTTTTTTTTTTTTTAATGTTTTAGAATTCAGCAAGTACCTAGACCAGAATAACCAGTAAGAAGACAAATACGATCAGTAAGTTTAAGGGACACATGGTGAAAAAAAAAAAAACCTACATTTTTTTCTTGCTTCTTTCACTATAAGTTTGAATACAAGTATGTTTTAATAGAAAATAATTCTTATGTTTAATGCCAAACAGACATGGAAATACCAAGGTATGAGCTGGTACTAGTAAAGATGGTACTCACCTGTAAACAATTCTCTCCTTCTGTAAATCCTCCAGACCACAACACAGTTCTGCAGCATAGAAAATAGCTCTTTCTTCATCAAAGCCAGGATTTCCCATGTTATATATGTGAAATTTCAAATCCCCTCCATTCATTATGGTTAGTACTAAACACAGGGCATCTTTTGTCTCATATGTATAGGATAAACTAACCTGAAAAGGGGACGGAGGAGAAGATGACCATTATTCGCTCGTAAACTCCAATTCACAGCTCCTCTTTCCAACATAAGCAATATATGAATTCATTGGGGGGGGGGGGGGAAGCAAACAAGCAAAGCAGAGAATTTTTTGCTGTCCACTAAGGTTACACCTTGAGCAACCCTACCATGTTTATCTTCCTGGAGTACAGTACTTCAAGACAAAGGAATCCAGACCAGCTTGCATGTATAAACAAACCCTGTATCACCACACGCAGCAGTTTAGCAACGTATCTGTTTAGATATCCATAGAGCCCCATCCAGACAACAAATTTATTGGTGAGACCATTCAGCTGCACATTATATGTACAAGTCCTTATAAAATAACACGTGCATATACATATATCTTATTTTACTAATATCTCAGCATTTATGGATTGTCAAACCGTCTCCCTGAACTTCAAGACTCAAAACTGCCCTATGCTACAGAAAATGAGTAAGTTATTTAAGATCAAATGTGCAATTTCTATCTATCTCATTTATTTCAAATAATTAAATATTTGCCTTGCTTAGAACTTGCCAACAGCAAAGATTCAGTACAGCTCCTTATAATCTTTCTTCTGACTGTACTTGGAATGAACTGTTGATGGGGCTGGAAGAATACTACAGTTTTATTTCCTTCAGTTTTAGGTATATGCTTTAAAAGTGCATTTGAAGTTTTAAAGCAGAATTCAAAGCACATTCAAAGAAAAACAATTTTAATACAATGTAAAATAATACTAAATTTAATGGGCAGACTAAAACTAATTCAATACTGGGTATAAAAACTTTCTGCACTGAACTACTAACAATCACATAAAACATACTAGTTACTCTATCAAATCATTTATCTTAGTTGTCACACATTCTCTAAATCAATTAGAAAATATCTTATGCCAAAAACTTCCTGGAAAAGACATGAAGCGAACAATGCCAGACAAACTCACGAGAACAAGATCAGAACTAGATACTTACTACAAACCTACTATTCACTTTTTCCAGAATTCTTTTTTCATTTAGAGCCATTGATTCCCCTTTCCTCTTCTTTATTCTCTTTTTTTCTAGCTTCTTACATGCATACATTTTTCCTGTTGCCCGTACTTGACAGGCACACACCTAAAAAGAGAGAAGGTGTGTCAGAGACACTAGTTTTACAACAAATTTTATTTTTCTTAAAATATATGTATCTTTTTTTTTCCCCAAACTCTTGAATGATCTCAGAAAATGAAGGCCTCTAAGTATGAAAAGTGCACTTTTGCCCACAGAACAACTTAAGAGGGTCACAAGAGCTATAATAGAAGTGAAACAAAACATTATATAGGAGCCAATGCACTTTTGCTGAGATTGAATAGTTAGTAAAACTGCAGATCTTGTATTGGTGAAATACCCAACTGTGATAACAATATGTATCTAGGAAAGCAGGACAGAAGACTAACGTCTTCTGTAATTTTGTAACCCTCCATTCCCTTCAATATAGGGATACAGTTGAAAGATTAAAAAAAAAAAACAAACAATGAATTATAAAGGGAATGAAATAGAGATTTTCACATAAACTTTATGAATACACTATGTAATTATTAAGTAGAAACAAAACTATGCCCTCAATGCCAAGTAAAAATTCTAAACAGAAACAACTATTGTCATAGTCGGGGGAAGTTTTCTCCAATTTTGTACATGATCTACAATAATAAGACTAGCACATTAAAAGAAAGCAGTTTGGGCTGATGACAGTTTGCCAGTTGATGCCAAAATGTAGACTGTTAGAGCCAAGAGAAAAAATAAATAAATAAGCAAACCTGCTTTTCCTCTGTATTAATGTTTAAGGTAAACACAGTACCTTACAATAAGATACGTCTGTACTCACCTCTCCAAATCCACCTTTTCCTAGTACTCGGTAATGCCTAAATGTGTGCTTGGTTACTGGCTGCCTGATTAACAGAAAGAAATAATTACTGTAACAAGAATTATAAGAGTTTGTAATCCCTCCCCACCCCGAGGTCTGTCCTCATTTTGTCCTTCCCGTTCAATGGCATCTGGCTGAATAACAGTTGTTTTGATATCGTGAAGACAACATTATAATAAGCTGAATTTAAAGCGAGAGGCGTGCACTGATTGGAACCAAGGGTCCCTTCATGTGGTCACCAGATATTCAAAATAGCTTGAAAAAAAGCTGTGTCATTCAGGGTTAGAGCCTTATCTGATCTCATTAGTAGTCAAGTTATTACCTCCAGTTTTCTTCCTTAGTTGCAGTACGCTGACATGTAGGCTGCTTTTCAACAAGATCATGCTTACAGTGCAGCACTTAAAAAAGGTAAACTATTCTTTGCTTTGCTGTTTCACTTTTTCAAAAAAAAAAAAAAAGTTGTGGTATGCAATAGTGATTCAAGAGCAATTTAAAAAATTGTTTAGGTTTTGATGTAGTTGAAGAGGAAGAGGTAACTGGAAGCAGTAAATATGTCAGCCATTCTATGCTAAAATACTGCTAAACATGCATCAGGGCAGGGCTATTTCATGGTGGTGAGAGGATTTTTTTAAGGAGCATCCACTGTTAATGCAGCTTTGTTCTCAATACAGCAAATGGATGTTCATTTGGTTTAATTGTTTGAGTAGCTTCCCTAGTTCTCTTCCTGGCTTTTGCTACTAATTCAGTCGGAGACACAGGGTAATTGGAATTTACCATAAAATTCACGTTCAAACACCTTAATGTTTGAATAGGTGATCACAATTCCCTAAAGCGCTGAATAAGACTGAATTTACCAATTTCAACCTCATGAAAAAGTGTGGACATTCATTTAGTATTGATTTAAAAGACTAAACTATTTGCTGATAAAGAAATATCTTGCCGTCTCTACCACCTTGAAAAAAACGATTAGTTACACAGTCACACAGCAGATTAATCTAGTTTTATAACATACTTATTAACTACTAATTAGACTACATTTAAAACTAAAGACTGACAGAATTCCCATGAAAGACTGTTATCCCACTGCACACTTGACAGCCAAACATATAGAAATATGATAATAAATTTGCATTTACGTAATACAAATTCACTATATAAAGACTCCTGAACAGATACTCAGAGTAGTGGCTCTCTCGCTGTCCCATGAACATGATCATTTACACCTTTGTCTTTCAGATCATAATTTCTGAAATAAGCAATGGTATTTATTAGGACTCTACAGCATTTATAGCCTAACAAGCAGAACTGGTCACAAAGCAAAGCAAAATTATCACACAAACATTATAAAACAAAACAAAACTTACTTTTCCAGCCATTTCCACTGTAAAAAACGGGAAAAAAACACACTTTCTTGGTAAGCTTCAAAAGGTCTCCTGCTTAGGTATTCATGGACAATTCTAGAAACAGGAAAATAAACTCAGTCAGAATTATACTGAAAAACGGATGAAGTAGCAGATCAATCTATTAAAATCAACATAATGGAATTGTAAGCAGAAAAACCCGGTCATTGTCTTTACAATGGTTTTAACCTAGATATTTCACAGAGTGGCTGTCACAGAAAACTGTTCCTGCCGAAATACTAGTGAATGCCAAACCACTGTTACTTACAGCAACTAGAAAGTTTGACCACTGTATTCTCACTGTCTTCAAGCCCCCCTAAACATTGGCCTATCAGCAGTTATGCAATGTAACTGTGGCCCCACAAATATGACCTCTAAAAGGTATTCACAAGAACAGATCTAAAAGCTTTCATACATTCTTTGGAAGCTGGTAGGTGAAGTTTTATTCTAGGATTTGAAATTGGAATACTTAATAACACATCCAAGCCTGAGCTCCCTGCATCTTTATCATTCTCCTTAAACTAAACACAACGAGATGAAACTAAATTAGGAAGTCACTCAAACCGTATTCAGGTATTTATTGGACGAAGGACAGGGCATGACTACAAGACAGATCTTCCATTTGAGACATGTTTTATTAGGTGTTCTCACACATCCCTTTCAATCTTCTAATCTCGGGTGGTTATAAACTATGCTGATTTTTGTTGCCAGGGAGATGACCCAAGCAGTGACAAAACATAATGTAAGCCTTCCGACATGACCAAGCACGCCTTGAAAAACCAGTAGTATTAGACGCATGAAGTCTTTAGAAAGACATGCAACACTTGTAAACAGGTACGGTCCCTCCAAGAAAAGCCTTCCCTGCTGCAGCTGTGTGAAATATCACTGCGTGAGTTCAGAACAAAATTAGTTTGTGTTAATTACCATGATCAATCTTCTAACCGGCCACCTAAGTTGAATATAACTCAACCCATTTTCAAGAACCACAAATTGTGCAACAGCACTCACAAGCCTTTCAAGTCCCAATCCTTAACTTAATTTTAGATTTTGTAAGTACCTTGATCATAGAAGAGAGCTCACTCAAAAGTTAAAAATATAATAAGGAAATACCATTCTAATGTAAAGAATACTTGGTAGTAGCTACACCACTTGAAGATGATGCAATTTTCAGCAAAAACAGCATTTAAGAAAAAGTTGTGCAGAAGTTAAGCAATGTTTCTGAAGGAAAAACCTAGTCTTTTCAATTAATCTTTTCCAAGCATCTTACCTACACTCAGGTCAGACACCAAATCCTTCTTGGTGTAATAACTTCACCCTTCATTTGTCTCACAAATGCATAAATTTCTCTTGAGATACATAAACACAGCATTATGCATTTTTAACGTACCTAGTACAGTCCACAAAAAGGTCTTTAGAAGGGTTCTTTTCCAGTCTTGCTTTACATTCATCTACTGTTTCCTGAGGTATTTCTGGCAAGTGTGCTGCAGACTTTACATTATTTGAAACAAACAAGCAAAAGACAACAATGAAAACAATTTTTAAATTAATAAAGTGAAAATTCTAAATTCAAATTAAAACTGGCTACTATGGGAAAAGGAAAAGAATAATTTGACCACTGAGAAAACTATACAAGTCAGATTCAGATAAAATTTCTATTTGTTCCCCATTAAAGAACTGCAATAACATTCAATGCATTTCTATTTCAATATCCTGGGAACCAGATTTGGCAATAATACAAGCTTTTTCTTTCAATAGGTCTACTACTACAAGAGCAAGTTATCTACTTGCTTTGGCAGGATGGAAAGGAGGAGAAAGAAACACCCACACAGTTTGGGAAATTATTTCAAACCAGCCCAAACAAAGCTGTTTTTCGCCAAAAGGGCATGCAACTTATGGTAGTTCCAAAGAAACTATCTGAGAAGATGTTCCAAACTTGGAGTCTGTCTGGTTTTAAGGCAAAAAGACATTCATATGGGGTAAAGCCTTTTTCAGGGTGACTGACGTAAGAAAGTCTGTTCATACAAAGCAGATACGTAATTACATATTCACTGAAAAGCTTCTCTCATACATCAAAGAACAGACTGAGTTTCTTTGTTAATAAGTCTTCCTTGGAGGCTAAACAAATATATCTTTACCTAAAACCAGTATTTTAATTTGAAAACATAGGAGAGTAAGTCACAATGACAATATTGTTAACAGCAAAATATCTGCGTAAGCAGGTAAACTTTACAATTTTAGAAGGCAGTATACATTTCAGAAAGCCAAAAATTGGACTAACAAAGTTTGAAGGTCAGTTTACTAAAAATATTGTGACAACTTATGTGTCTAGTGTATCTGAAATGTACAACACATTTGACAATATTTTGCAGTACAATATATTTACCCCATTAGTGAAGTAGGTCTCTAAGACTTTCAGGCCACAGTCTATACGCTTTTCATCTGAAGATACCTCATATTCTGCCTACGGGAATAGATTTGAAAATTAATTTATGTTAGAGATATTTAACACTCCAGTCTTTTACATGATAAATCATCCCTCTCCTCCCCCCCCCCCCTTTTGTATTACAGTTTTAGGTAAGATTGGAAGAATGGAAGAATAATATTACTACTTTCTAGAAGGCATGTTAACTGGCAGAAATGAGATCTAAAACTGACCCTTCTTCATTCCTTGAGGTAATAAAACTGAGTAGATAGAACATCTTGTGACATTTTTGACTTGGTAAAATATGGACTGAGATGTAGAAAAAGAACGCTGTGACATCTGGTATGTTTTTCAGATAAAAAACTGGCAGTTTCATAGAGTTCCAGAGGTAACTATGTTTGGAAAGAAAACATCAAACACACTGGTACTGAAAAGCTCCAAGGACTGGTTACTATTAATAATTTTAAGGAATAATCTAGAAGCAGACATCAGAAGTTATGACATTTAAAGATAACACAGGAGCTGAGGAAAGATTAATTGGAAAAGAACAACCTGCAACAGCAACCTGTGTTAGCTTGGTAAGCTGGGCCAACTCAACCAAAGTTTATTTCATATCTCAAAATGTAAATGCATGCACCCAGGAACAAAGAATATAGGGCAGACCTCCAGAACAGAGGACTGCATGACCCATAATAACACTGGCACATTAGGACAACAGTCATTAAAAACCTCAGAGGAAGTTCCAAGTAATCGATCTAATCAGTAGAGAAGAAGTTGTATACCTTCATAAAGCAAGCCATTAAATAAAAATGACAGCTCAAGAGCCAAACAAACATACAATACTGGAAATTACAGAAACCTTCATCTCGAGTCCTGCAATCAATCAGCTAAGCCACAGTGACTCACTGTAACGTCATCAACATCTTCTGCTGAAACATTATGGTATCAACCACTTCAACACAGTGCTCACATCCATAAACAATTCCAAGCCATTGGTTTTGCTACTTTAATTCCACAACGATCAGTCTAATGGCACACAACTCTTCTTCATCTAACAAACAACTGTACCAAGTCAGAAAACTTAATCAACCACAGCAGTGCACTTAACGCTTTTTAACATTTTAAACTCTGCCAATGCCGTTGGCATACCGTTTTAAATAGATATTGTATTTAAAAGGAAGTTTAAGAGACCGTCTTGTCAGCTAAGCTCTGTTACTCACTGAGCTTAAGAGGGAAGTTTGAGTTGCCACCCATTCTTTTTCATACTTGAGTAACCTTGTCCCCAGCTAGTGCAATGAGTCACTGGATGATTGGATAACTTCAATTCTTCGCTTTAATTTCTGTTAGTTTTATTCAACGATTTCACAACTCTTCTTTTCTGTAAAGCCACAAGCTGACTCCAGACTTTAAGGTCACACCTTCACAAGAGTTAGAACTTAGCAGTCTTACTGCTCAAAACATGTAGGCAGAAGTAGCACAGTAACACCTTGATTTTGGCCTCCTAACATAATCCTGACGCTGAAACCACATTGCTTCATATAAGAGGATCAGAAAACTCTTAAAGTTAATATGCCAGGCTCTTAAGACACTCTATGGTCATTCTATGCCAGAAAGTTTATTCTCAGAAGGGTTAAGTCTACAATTTAAAATAAAAACTAATTAAAAATAAACAAACAAAAAAGCCAACATGATCTGGCACAACCTGATATAAAGACTCCACATCCATAGCCTTCCTCTGCACATTACCACCTTACAGAAAAAGTAAAAAAGAATAAGTGGGAAAGAAGCACTTGAACAAGCTTGCTGAACTTCAGTCCAGAAAGGAGTATCAGGCTAGCTCACAAACCATTTGGAAGAGATAGCAGATATTTTATCTCACTTCCTTGATAAAGGGAGCATGCTAGCTTTTGGATCATGAGACTCTGATTAGAGTTATCTTAGCTTTTCAGAGTCTTCTTGTTTCAATGATTCCCAAGTGTACTTCTTAACCAAGATTTTTTCAAATGGAAGTTTAAAAAAGTAATCTACTAAAAGGGATGATTTCATGAATTATCTCAACTATGACAGACTTTTTAAAACTCATCCAGGTGTTGCAACCCACAAAACATTATAGGTTCCATATCTGAAGACAATTCAATATATTCAGTTAGTGTAAGACAGTGACTTCTTAGAGACAATTTCACCTGAAAAATAACACGTGTAAAGACACCCATGTCTTAAAGTTACACGCATAATTTTTTCTTTTTTTGTGCTGTTTAAGATTTTACTACTCTTTATGTAAGCTCTTAGGGAATAAAAACATACAGAAATTGTAACCAATGATGTTACATCTGCTATTGTCAGTGGTCTCCCTGCTGTGTCTGGCTCAACAGCTTGTTTGCATTCCCTCAGGATCTTTAACTCCAAATGAATTTCCATTCAATTCGTTCTACATATACCATTGTCAAACTGGTCTCTGAAATCTGGTGCTAGAAATAGCTCCTGCACTTCTGAAGAGTATGATGAAGTACACCCGGAGAGTAAGCCTAATTACACAAAGATTCATTGACCACAGAAAAATGGTCACTACCATTTAGTCTTCTGAGCTGCATCACCACGAAGAATGCAGATGAGATATATTTATTCCAATAAAGAAAAAATATTGTTCTGGACTCCAAAAATTAAAACAGGTACCACGTGACCACAAACAGAATGCAATGCTACTTTCTGTTTCATACCAAAAGTTCCTTTTAGCTGATGGAGTGTCTCAGTTTATACGCTGATGCGGAGAATGGAGAAATGGTGGAGAAACAGCAATAAACCCATGTACTTGCTTACACCCTGCACCTTTCAGAAGCGTCCCACCTTCTAAGACTGCAGTTTAGCATGCATGTAAGCAGCACCACTACCCTGCTTCTCTCTTCTTTGGTCATTTAAACATAAATTAGAACAAAAAACGGGTGGGATAAGAGCTATTATTCTCTTCTCCTAAGGCCTGTTGTGTGCCTGCCTGCTCTTCCTGTCGCTTTTCTCCTCCCCTTGTGGGCTTAGTTTAAGGATTTTTACCAAACATGGCTGTGGGGGCACTTCCTCCTTCCCCTCATTCTTTAGAGTTAGATACCAAAATGCAAACGTACCAGAACACTTCCTTTTCCTTTGCTCTCTAGAATCTGTTTTCCCTCCTTCCATAGTTCCCTAAATTTCTATCTCCATTGTAGTTTTTAAATAGCATGCTGTGACTAGCCCAGGGCCAGTTAGCCTAGGGCTAGACTAGTCTGCATGCCAGTTGCAGCATTTTGAAATCTGTTTATAACATTTTCAAGTCTGAGTAACGTAATACTCCTTGTAAACACATCCTTTTAGGCTCAAGAAGACAAATAGCACGGTCTCTCTAGAATTCTCTTATTCCCATCATGCCATCTTTATACTTCTGAGCATGCCAAGATGGCAGAGATTTTAGAGTAAACATCTTCATTTAAGAAGCAGTGCCAGAATTTATTGACATCCATCAAAAGTTACAGTTTTATAGCTGGCAAGTACAAACCTGCTAATACACAAAAAAGAAAAGAGTGGTTTAGCTAAAGAGGAAACCAAGAAAGTCAGATTCAGATGTTGTATGGAATACAGCTTTTGTCAGCTGGCATCAGCCATCTGAGCTGTGTCCCCTCCCAGCTTCTTGTGCCCCCCACCTGCTCACTGGTGGTGCAGAGTGAGAAACAAGAAGGCCTTGATGCTGTGTACGCACTATTCAGCGATAGCTAACACAGTGGTGTTATCAACACTGCTTTGGTCACAAATCCAAAACGCGGCACCATATAAGCTACTCTGAAAATACATCAACTCTATCTCAGCCAAAACTAATACACACACAAAAAAAAAAAAAAAAAAAAAAAAGAGTATGAGCTATTGCCTATGGATATCCATGTCCAATTTCTCACTGCTTACCACTGCATCCAGAAATTCAATGCATCTTTTCAAGTCTGGTCTGGAGTCACAAAACTGCCTGAAGAGAAGTCTTCCTATTGGCTGTTTGTCGCAAAGCTGGTTATAATCTCTTTCTGAGAAACAGACGAGAAGGAAACATCTCTATTTTAATCTTTGCCACAGCAAGAACCTTATTCCCATTTGAGAATGGGACAAAAAAACAGTAAAGCATCAAGATTTTACATTAACATGTTTAACAAAGACATCATCAAAATCAGCCTGAAAAATAGTGAAACACTCTTCCTGCCACATTTGTCTCTGACAGACTATCATATTTATAAAAACCAATCACACATTGAATGACTTAGTTAAGATTCATTTAGGATGAGGTTGGAAATCAACAATACTGTAAAACAGCAATACCAATGCAAACATGACTGTTTGCAAAGAAGGAATATAGACTAACAACAGAAAAGACTGAAAAATTATTACAAGACTAAGAAAAAGATTAGGAAATTTATTTTCATACCATTCAAATTACAATACGATTCCCTTTTCTAGTTCATAGCTTTGTAAAATCATCTTTCAGAAGCAGTTTCCTTTAATAAATAAGGAGCTATGATGCAGTTTCTATCTTATTGTAAATTTACTTCCCCATAAATTCTCCATCACGTTAAAGGTCTGAATGTTCTGCATTCAGAGCAAGACAGAAGTCTTTCATTTAACACCACCAAACTTACTCTCTTCCTTCTCAAGGATCAGATCAGACAGACTCTGGAGGATACCTACCGATTGAACATCTAATGCTTTCACATTGACTAACAGGCGGCAACTTCAGCATTTCTCTCCATTTTTTGCTACGCCCACTTCGTTTGCCTAGAAGAAAAACAAAAAAGCAATGTAAAACACAACACCACATCAAACTAAACTCTGATTCTAAGCAGCATAAAATTAAGTCCCTTCTGCACAGATCTGTCAGGCTGCTTTTCACGTCTAAAAAGAAATCCATCGACAAGGATATCCAAATCAGTAACAAACTTTATGTAGAGAAAATTTTATACGAAACACTAAAAATGCAGAAAGATTTTTGCAACACAAACACTGGCTCCAGATGTGCATACAGAATCTCTCTGCAAAGAAAAGGCAAATATCTAGGAATTCCGAAAATTGCAAAACTGAAACATCAGCCAAGTCAGAAACCAAAAAAAATTGGGTGTTACATCTCAACCAGTGAAGAATGGAAGGCATTAAAGTCAAGTAATAAAAACACATCAAGTTTTTAAATGCATTTTTGAATAATCAAGTTGTTTATTTGTTTTCAAAGGGTGTAAAGATAATAGCAGTCGACCCTTAGGGATAAATGAGTGGGCACTAACCAAATACACGCTATTTATTGAAGGCTATGTTAAGATACATAACAGCAGACAGAACTTAACTGTTGCAGAGTCCAGATCTTTTCAATGCTTCAGATTTTAGTTCTTTTATTAAAGTGATTAAAAGAAGCTATAATATTTTTTAGATTGGATTGCAAAAATACACTAGTGCTCCATTTTCTATGTTAAAAATGGAATTTTAGCACATCACTTTGACCTGACGAAGCCAACTGCATTTGCAGAAGACCTGCACACTTATCAAAAAAAGCAGAGACGGATGGACACACAGGAACACGTTTCTTTTTCATTGCAAAACGTTTCAACGGAAGAGAAATTTCTGTGCTGCAGAATATTTTAGAAGAAGATTTTACTAAGTGATATGGCCAGATGCGTTTCCACATGACAGAACAGCAGCAAAAGTGCACGGAGACTTTCTAACTGTATCAAAGCACTGCATACTGTTAACCACAATGGGAGAGGGAGGAAGGGAGTTACCCTATGTAACCCGAATAGAAACCAAGCAGCAAACAGTGCTCTTAGGTCTTTCAGAACAAAATTGTTAGGGAGAAAGGAACTAACACCTTCATACTAATAAAACAGATCTAAACGAACACTTCACTCAAACTTGCATCTCCTTGAAGGGTTCCATCGCTGCTGCCAGAGCAGCTCCAGCTCAGTGTACCTTAGCTCTAATCAAATTTAAATGATCTTTGCTAATGGGAACATTGATGTCTCACTGTGCCGCTGAAACAAAACTCTCAACTCCAGTATCAGTAGAAAAGTAAACAAATGCGAAATACAAAACCATAGAGAGCTGGCTTGCAGAGGCTCTTTGAACTGATATACACTCCCTAAAACCTTCTACAGCAAGATTTCCTCACGTTGCTTTGTAGGTTGTTCACCTTCCAAAATACTTCAGAGCAGATACACCTAACTTTATTCAGTAGCAGAACTACGCATGAAGCTTTAACATTATCAGCATCATTAAAGCAAACTTCCAACAGATTAATAAAATACTTCTGATGTTTAAGAAAAGGAGTTGAATATATACTTGAGAAAAACACACACACGCACACAGCCAGGAGATGTATTTCTTATAGAACTGAACACCACCAAAATCAAGGAATACTGAACGTTCATAGCCTGTACACGTGCATTAAGTAGAAAAGGACTGAGTCTAGATTGTTACATCAAGAAAAACATTGGACGGAAGCATCAACCTTATTTTTAACCCTGTCACTGAAACTTACACTAAGTGGCAAGGTCCACTGAAGTTAAATTTGTTCTGAACAGTTTCTGAAATGACTCTGGTGCATGACCCAGCACAAAGAGCATAGACCACAAATGAGAAACTGACCCAAATTTACACCACAATGCTGCATGGAAAAAGTAAAACCAAGCTGTGACATATATCTTCTGAAGCACAGCAAAAGAAAACAAAAATAGCACTAAAAATGGGGATTTGTACATCATACTTCAAGTCCAGCTCAGGGCAGCCTGCTGTATTTTGCTGCACATATTTGGCAAGTTGGTTCTTGTGAGACCTTTGTGAACTTCATTCTACAAGAGACCACATGCTCTAATACAGTTGAATTTCCCATCTCAGAGAATTCAATAAAGGCTACATAATTTATTAATGATACGCAAGAATCAAATGCTTGTAAGCATCAGCTAAATCATCAAGCTTTCTTTTTGTCTGAACTGCCTGTTCTTAGATTCCAAGAGAAAGCACAGAAGGTCTTTATGTCCCAATAATGTGAAGAGGATCTATGAGCTCCATAATTTACAGATAAATTAGCCATTTCTGGTAAAAGTTATGGAAGAGAACAATTTATTTGTCATATTATTGCCTAACAGCAGAAAAGCGTATTTTTCCATTTCTGAGGCAGTTCAAAGCAAGTATGAAATTAAATTCTAACAGCTGTGGTTTGTGAGAGTGTCTCAATATTGATTTCAGCGCTTCTGTTCTGGATCTCATTCTAAAATACTTGAGATAAAATTATTGTAGAAAGACCAATGGCTTACTTTCCAACAGGGCAGCAATAAAGCCATTAGACCAGTCTGCCTTATGGATGACCTGTGCGTTTCAGATGAATTACCACTCTCACCTCTTTCAGATGTAATTGTTGGCAAGAACGATGTGCAAGTTGAAGCGACTCATCTTTTATAAAAAGAAGGGTGGATGCAGCAATCGACCATGACAATGAGGAAACACTGCAATTACAGCTTCAAATACATCAGAACCTTCTCCTCCTTCCCAAATTACTTCTTAGAGTTAGAATCTCAGCATTCGCCTCTTCACATGTTTTTGCCTCTTAAAAAAACATGTTCTAAAATCAGGTAGGTGGAAGTTAAGATGCTTTCATTTTCCAACTTAAAAAAAAAAAAAAAGTCTTCAAAGCAACATTTGTAAACACATGAAGTGGTTGGCTTATACGTCAGCAAAAGCAAAAAATAATTGCAAAAAAAGAAACTACTGGGGTAAAACAAAGCAATCTGGTGTGGAAACAAATTTACACAAATTGTAATATTTATCAGAGCAGCAGACAGACGGCCCAGTACCACAGCAACCTCCCTCACGGACAAGGAGCACGACATTCATTTCATCGAGCACAGCGTTGAAGGAACATTGTTAGCCAGTCTTCTTTGAGGTAGACAGAGAGAAAACTTGGTTTCTGCCCTACAGAACGAAAATAATGAGAAGTATCATCCTGTCTTTGGTTAATCAAAGTGCACAGATTTGGGGGCTGATACTGTCACTGACATTCTGGTCCTGAGCTGCTCAGTGGCCTCTGAGCTCCAGCTTCCTTGCCAGTGCACCCCTGTGGTTGAGCAGCACACAGCTGTGCAGCACCAGGGGTGCACGATTGCTACAACATCACTCTTGCAAAACAGAGTCCACAAAGCAGATCATCAGATACCGGCTGAGAAATTCATACCAGACCACACCCAAACGAGCTCTGAGAGCGCCTAACTGCATCAAGGCAAGGACCTACCACATGCCCTTTCCTGCACGAATCGTTCGAGTGGTTCACTTCAGAATGCAAAAGCTCTGCATCACCTATACTGAGAGGCAAGAGGATAATCCAGGTACATACACTGTCTGAGAATAAACCTATCCTACAGTAGAAAAAGTTGCAGACAAGTTTCCTAAAAGATTTTAAGTTCATATGAGCTCCTCCTACTCGCAGCCACATTTTCCTTCAATCTATTCATGAAGAGGATTGAAACCTTTCACCAAGAAATCAAAATATTCAAGCTCGGTGACAGCCTTACAGTACAAAGATGTTTGTAAATGTTGTCTACTAAGTAATTATCTTCCATAGTTTGCCTTGACCATGCAAAATTCACCTTCAAGGCACAGAGCACTACAGAATTAACTCCTTAGGTCTGCAGATCAGAACAGTAAACTCCAAAGTGGTAAAAAACTAATGGTAACTTGAGGCCAGGAGATGAGTTCACGCTCAACATCACTTTATTCATGATGCTTACAATTCCAGACAGCTCTTGGTAGCACTTTGTGGGGTGTCTGCACCCTTCTCCATGGCACCAGTCAGATTTTTTTTAGGAACTGAGGTGTCAAGAAACACAAGCCTGGTCACAGCTTCACAACTAGGTTCAACAGAGTGCCATTCTGAGTTTCAGACACACCACACATATAGAGAGAGAGGGAGCTGAAAGTTCAGGTTTCAGCACAAAGTAGGCACCTACCCCTTCAGCATTAAAAAGGCAAAGGCACTTCTGAACACCAGTGGAAACAAAAGTGCAAGAGGTCAGAACAGAAACACCTAGAAGATTAAAACAGATTTTTGTGGTATTTTAAAGATAATATTGCTTACATGCCTGCATTCAAATGCCTAGTGGGACTTCAGTGAGGTAAACCTGGAGTCTTCTCACTCATTTGATAGAGCAGTAGCACTGGAAGCGGTTAAAAACCACACGTGCCTCTGTGTGCACTTCTGCAGGTTGTGTACGTGCCCCACCGTGTAGTGTTCCCACTGCTACAACCATCTGAGCCACTGGTTCTTCCCCTCAGCTCTACACACAATTCCAGTAAACGTGTGTAAGGACATGGTGTAGTGGGCGTTAGTGGTTGGGAGGTGGTTGGACCAGATGATCTTGGAGGTCTTTCCCAGCCTTAATGAATCTGTGATTTTATGCTGAACAGCTTCTGCACTTCTTCAGCAACGAGGTATCAAAGTCTTGTATCAACTTAAGCAAATGCAACTGATCTGACCTAGATTTTATTAAACTAACCCTGCAGTCCAACAGTGCGACATCCATAACACGTCCTTCACAACGGCTTAACAAACAGGGGTTGCTAGGAAAAAAAAAAAAAAAACAACAACAGAAAAAAGCAAGAAATCTCCAAGTTTACAGATAATTCCTTGATAAACATGGGTTCTTTATCATGATGGCACGCACTGACTGCAGAAGACAGGGAAGAACCGTAACTCCTTAAAGGACATCATGAAGCCTCTAGTTCTAATTGCCACATTAGAAGGCAGCAGAGCAGCAATGTATATCAATAACTAGGCCTCTCATGCCGTGTTTATTTAGTAAATGTAATTATTTAGATTCCAACATGCCCACATGCATTCTTCTTACAGTTCATTAAATAAAGGACAAAAAGGCAGACATCGTGCATAATTCTGTACAAACACAGGAAGACATGTTTCCTGCCACAATGAGTTTACAGCAATTTAAAACACAATGCAATAAGGGAGCGCAACAGAACAGAGGAGGCAAATAAGGGAAGAACAGACAAAAATAACAGCAACTGCCAAAACTCGCAGCAATCTCACGTTAAAATTTGTATTTGCTGCCAGTGAATGAACACCGAAGAGTGCAATTCTGGCTATGAGTGTGCCTTGGTTTCCCACTCATTCATACTCCTTACATAATTACTGATTTTAGTTCAGTTTGACAGCCAAGCTGCAGTGAACTGAGAAACCTCCTTACAATTTTGTTCCTAGTTACAACCACACTCATTATAGAACGTTTGCCTGTGTATCATCACCAACACTATATGGAGTTGTTACCTTTTACTGCAAGCAGAAGTAGGATTAATTTTGCTTGCAGAATTATGTAATTAACTTTTAAACCTAGACGGATCAAACACACCATCTAAGTGGACTGCTTATGTTCTGTGAGGTGTTAACCCAACAAAGTTTCAATCCTGAAGCAGGTATCTTTCAAGATTAGCTGAAACCAAACTGCGATCACATTTTATTACCAAAAGGTCCCTGCTAACTCCGTCCTTGGGTTGCACTGAACAATTATCAGAAGCACAGGAGCTCGCTGATCCATCTGAAATCTAATTTTGGAATTAAAAAACCACCACCCGACAACACAGGGAAAAAAAACACCTTAACAACCCACGTACCCATGATTACATTCCACTTGGACCTATAAACCATCGGACCCCTTCGGCAACCACAGGGTTGAACCAATACAACCAAGAGCTTGGGGGAAACGCCGCTTCCAACTGAGGCATGATCTTAATTCAGCTTAAACTAATCATGGCACACAGCACATTATGTGCCTACCAGCAGGCTCTGTTCTCATTTGCAATTTGCTCCTGCCAGGTCAGTAGGAATGAATTTGCAAGTGGATGCAAATGGACCAGGTATGTTCGAAATGTGCTCTTGGCACGGGTCCCCAGTTGGGGTGAACTGCCATTGACTTCAAAGGACCTGCAGATCTACCCTTTGGAAGTCTTTCTGGAGAATATTACTTTAGGCAATGAAAAAAGGAAGGCTCTTACGCAGTTTAAAATATCCAGCGATGAACTTCTTTCAAAACCTCACCGATTACCTGTGGGATGCTAAAGGGAACTTGGAGCTTACATCTACTCAAAGGATTTATTGAGAGTGATTGAAACGGCTATGAAAAACAGAAGCTACCAATATAAATAAAGAGAAAAGCGAGTATAAAACACAAAATGTAGTTTTGTTCCTGAACTTTTAGATTTCCTTCAGAATAACCTAGCTTATATTTATTATTTGGACATATTTCTGGGTTAAATTTTTCAATATTTTTAAGAGATACTAATTTCAAAGATGTTTTTGCTGGGAAAAAAATGAATTTCTTAATTCCTCTGCTCTTGTACAAAACTAAAATTTATATTGCTACATTCTTTTACACATAAAAACCCCTGTATGTGAGAAGTCTGAGTAAGGAGATCATGAAACTGCAAGGCTTTTCGCTGTCTGTCTCCCAGTTCACACATCACTATCACTTAACCGTTTTTATATCTCAGTTCCTGCACTACAGAGCTCACAAAATCAACTTCAGGTTTGCTTTATAATCTCTTGTTTTTCTACTGAGTCACTCGTGCTGTTCCTCCACAGGGCTGACCTACAGAGGAAGTTTTCTTTCACAGAGATTACCCTTAAAAAGCAAAGCATGCAGAAGAGGAAGGGTGCTGGATTAGCGCAGGCCACTTGTCCCAAGGAACTGGGGCAGGGAATGCCAGAGCACCCTGCACTACGATTTTCACCTGGAGGCAAATCCCACTGGGGACAAGCAGCACAGTCTCTCAGCACAAGCAGGTCAACTGGAAAAGTGCAGGAAAGAGAAAACTCCCACTACAGCTCCTGACTCTTCAGTCTTTCAGCCGCAAAGCACCACAGGGTACTTACTCTATGTTATCACAGTATTTTCTGGCACTAGGCACATACAAAAGTCATTGCAAGCCACCACAAACGCCCATGTGTGATGATCTGATTATTTACAAAGTCACATTAAAAGGAGCTAAGTAATTCTCACAGCTTTCCTTCTTTGCACAAAGAAATGTTGTAGTTGCTGCAGAGATATTATGACAAGCCGTTATTGGGAAGTGCCAGGCTTCTATTGAAATAACTCATTTTATGAAAACACTTCAAAAATCCTCTCAGAGAATAGCAACATAAAACAGAGTTGGGAGTGTGGAGGCTGGAGGGAAGCAGGGGATTGATCTGACCTCAAAATTGGGACTAGCAAACTTTTATAAACCAACCTTATCATCACACAAAGTGAACTAGATGATTCGTGCATCCAATGAAATAAATTATCAGCAGAACTGTTAGCGTAAAGGCAAACAGCCATACCACTTGGGTTTTATTCTGTAGGAGAGAAAGTAGAAAAAAAAAAAAAAAAAAACTACATTCTGCCTAAGGACACTTACTAGTTCATGGCTCTCCAGTTCCATGCAGCAAGCTTTATATATGTAAGATCAGCTTGAGACATGAGACGTGCTCCTAGCTGTCCAAGGTGTGCTAATTCTGTCCACCTACCAATGCAAAACCCCAATGATACGCACATGCAAACAACATTCACATGCAAAAACATCACTGCCTAAAATTAGAGGAAACTGAGGAGCGCAAATTTGGGATCACAATTTTGAATGTCAGGTCTGGTTTAAGCACTCAGTTATAATTTTCTTTAGAAGCGACACTATTTACCAAGCATTTCTGAATTCTGATTAAGCCTCTGCAATACCTTCTCACCAGATGAGGGCAAGGACACATCATTCATGTGTCATTCACATTCTGTATTTGCAAAATGAAGCTAACTTAGCTCTGGGGCTAAAAGACTTAGCAAAATGCTTTCAAGACTACAGTTTTTTCCTACCATCACCTTCATCATGAAGGCACCTCAAGTTAGACAGGGAACCATGCAGACCATAATTAAGCCTAAATTAATTTCTCTCAGCATGTCCCTGCTACCTATAAAACAAGAGCACGGTGCTTTCTATCTCACCACTTTTGCTTATAGAACTGATACATTTATACAGGTAAACACTCTTCACATCTGCAATACACTGACAAACTAGAAAAAGAATTACTGATATGCCTCAAGCCTGCACAGGAAAATCAGGTAAGCTGTTACTCCATGCTAGTTTAGGATTTCACCTTCTATGCGCAACAGTAATCCTGCACTCTTCCACTCCCTCGCACCTCTCCCTACACTATACAGTAAGAAAAAAGAATTGTAAATCTGCTTTTCTGTCACAGTTGCAAGGCCCTTTCAGCGATGACCATATTACACTAAGTTAAACTACTACACAGACTGTCTCTACAAATTTTGTTCCTTTAAAGCACACCAGGCACATAAGAAGAGAGCTAGGACAGGGATTTTATGGGATAGTCCCAAGAGGAGTAAACCAGAGAGATCAGAAAAGGCAATGCAACAGACAGAAACTACTTTCATTTTAGGGAGCATCGATGCACAAACTACCCCAAGCACAGGGGCACAGACCTGAAAAGGCACAGGTCCCTCTACCAGTGGGGTTTTAAAGCCAGAAATGGCATTATTGGTTATGCTTACACTAAAAAAGCCCAGGCCAGCTGAAGGTACAAAAGAGTAACAGTTTATTACCACTACTTTTTAAAGCTTCACGTCAGATAGAGCTGATCTTCTTTACATCAACTCCTGTCAGACTTTCATTTCGTTCATTAAAATATCTTGTTTGGTCAGTTCTACCACTGTAATTTATTTTAAACATAGTGAAACCTTAACTAAAGAGGCAACCTGACATTAAGCAGCCACTTAAAAGCTTTTCCAGACTACCACTCCACTCTTTGTGGTGAGGGTTTGGGCACAGTAAAGTTTTGAGCCAGATTCCACTTTCCCTTCATTTCTCAGATCACTTCAATGCGAACTCCAAATCCAGGCAGCGCCACAGACATGTACTGTCAGTGAAACCAGCCAAAACATGTCCTACGGTTTGAGGTGGTCTTTTCAGCTAAAGTTGGGAAATAGCCCAAATCGTGATCGCTGCTCTGGTTTTTAAACCCCACTTCAAAGCCAGAAAGTTGATTTTCCTCTCTTGCTGCTTAAGGCAAATTTAACTGGATACACATATGGCGTAAGTGCCAAACCCATTTAGAGTTGGAGGAACTTGCAAAACATACAGGAGAAGATTCTGTTGTTCTTACTCACTTTAAACAGCTCAACTAAACTAATGGGACTTCTCAAGGCAATTAAGAAAAGCAGGATCCAATCCAAGAAGAATCTGCGCATTTCGAAGCTGAAAAACAGACTCCACACGGAGCACGGTGGTAATCTGGAGAGGCTTTCAAGTGGCCGTTTAATGGACAGCTATATATGCGAAAAAGGAGTAAGTATAACCTCATTTCGGGAGGTTTTTGTAAACAATGCTTGTTTGGTAAGTGAAGCTTTGTATCTATTAAAACGTTTGGTACCATTCGGTAGGTGAAAATTTGCATCTGTTAAAAACGTGTGTTAGGTGGGAGAGGAATCTTCAGGTCCAGATGCTCTGGGGAATAAACCCTCAGGTTTGACCCCACGGAAATACCCCAAAACGTGACAGAAAACCCATCTGCAGGGTGCAGGCGGCCGATTCCCTGAGGCAGGCGTTGCGGGCAGACGAAGGCTCGGGGTCTTCCACAGGAGCCTGGGGTCCCTGGGCCCTTTTGCAGGCACAGACGGGTCTCTCGGCAGCAGCCCGACAGCAGAAGGCTCCTAAAACCTCGCTGGTGCGAAGCGGGGCTCGAACCCTCTCCCCCCCCTCACCCCGGCCCCTTCCTCCCTCAGCCCTTCCCTCCTCTTCCTCCCTCCCCCCCTCAGCTCTCACCCTCCCGGGCTTTCAGCAGCACCGTGTTGGCCACGATGTTCTCGATCTCCATGGTCGGGGGGGCTCCTTCCCCTCAGGCCAGCCTCCGTCGCCCCTTCTTCTTCTTCTTCTTCTTCTTCTCCTTCTCCTTCTCCTTCTCCTTCTTCTTCCTCCTCCTCCCGCCCCGCCAGCGCCTCGCCGCCGCTCATCCGGCCCCGCGGCCCCTCAGCGCTGCGCTCGCCTCTTCCCCATCATCACCCGCTGCTCGGCCCGGCACCGGCCTCCCCCTCCCCGAGGGCGGAGGCAAGGAGCAGGCAGCGCCCGCCCGCCCCGACCATAGCTCGCCGCCCTCCTCCTCCTCCTCCTCCTCCTCCTTCTCCTCAGGCAACTCCGCCTCTGCCTCACCCCCTCGTGAAAACTACAACTCCCAGCATCCCCCGCGCGGCACAGCTCGCCGTCTCCCCTGCGCCCCACCGCGCTTTGCATGCTGGGATTCGTAGTGCGCGCCTCAGCCCTGTCCCAACCTTCCCCGTGAATCACCGCTGAAGCGGGAGGGGAGAAGGGCGGCAAGTCTCGCGACGTTTGGGGACAGCTCTCGCGAGACTTCGCGGGGCCGCCACCGGTGCGTGGCGGGCGCTGGGGGCACGCGGGGTGCGGGAGCGCGGGCACCGCGCGGCTCCCTCCGCATCGCCGCGCCGCCCCGGGGATCTCGCGGGATTTCCGGGGGAAGTCTCGCGCGATTTGGTCGGGGGGCGGCCGGGAGGGCTGAGGGGGGCTTTGCCCCGCCGCCATTTTGGTTGTTGGGTCTGTCAGTCCGTCTGTCAGTCCGCCTGTCCCCTCTGAGTCCCCTTCTCCTGCTTTGGAATGGGGAAGGCAGCCAAAAAGAGGCCTAAGGCCTCCGCGCCCTCCCGGGGCAAGGGTTCGGCGGAGTCAGCCATGGCCATGGTGAGGAGCAACCCCTTCGAGGTGAAGGTCAACAGGCAGAAATTCGACATCCTGGGCAGGAAGACCAAGAACGACGTGGGGCTGCCCGGCGTCTCGCGCTCGAAGGCCATCAAGAAGGTAAGAAAGGGTCAGAGCTGGAAAGGGAGGGCAGCAGCTGTAGGGGAAGCTGTGGAGGGGAGGCATTAAGCCTGGAGGGGAGAGGCAAATCCATCCTGTGTGCCACAAATGGTTCCTCTCCTCATCTCACCTCACCTCATGGTGCTCTGATGGTGATGGAGAGCCTGACAAACATCCCTCCCCAGTGCACTGCACGTGGATCATCGATGCAAGCCCTCATCACGTGTGTGGGAACGAGCCTCTTCTCAAATGGCCCTGACCCAAGCACAGCAGCACATGTGGCCAGGATGCAAATACTGGACTGCAGCACAGATAGTATTAAGCGTTCGTTATCTTGGTCACATTTAGATGCTGCAGGATGTTAAGCTTCTTGATGGTGCAATGTTATTGTAATAGTAAAAGCCTGGAAGAGGAGTAGGGCCTTACTGCAGTGGGAACTGCGTAGACATGCAAAAACTACCAGTGATTTGGAAAGGTAAAATTTTCTGTAGATTTTGTTAACACTGAAAAACTATGGTTTAAAAGTTTGTTCCTGAGATTCTCTCTGATACAGATATGGAATTTATTTGAAAACAAAACGGAATTTGAAGCATGAACTGAAAAGAGAAGTTATTTTAAAAAAGAATGTGTAGCAGAAAGAAACTATCATTTTACATGCATTGTGAGAGGTGATGCATTAAATAAAGTTTCATGAATAAAAGTCATCAATGAGAAAGGACATCAAATAATTGATCAACAAAGGTGCTTTTCCATATCCAAGGTATTAAGATACATTAATGGACTCGAGCAGTATTAAAGTTGCATGATGTATTCCGTGTAGGAAGTAAATAGAAGGTAGAACCGTCATACTGACAGCAGAAGCCAGGCTTCACTTACAGGGGTGTCTGCAAGTTTGGGATGCTCAGTAGGGCTGTAGAAACCTGTTTCAGGAAACTCAGCCTTTTCCTTCACAGCAGTAGCTTGCAAGTTCATTGCACTATCAATAGCAAAGATACCTGCCCATCAGATTTCGTTAACATGTTCTAAATGAACGTGGATCTTTTTGAATCTAAGCACAGCCAGTATTTTCTTCCTTTAGGAACTATGTAGTAATTTCAGCATGAAATTGTATTTTAGCTTTCAGCCCTCATTACTGTTTGTCTAGATTTGAGACAACTTAATAGCATTTAATGTCACATTTGAAGGTCTTTGGGTTTTAATAATGAGGTAAATCAAATGTTTGTAATGAAACTGGCATTTGTAATTTCACTGGCACTGAAAAGTAAGCCTGTCTTCATACTTGTGCCAGAAGTGCAGCATATACAACCTCACATAGGTCTGTTAACTTGCTTTTACTTCTCTGATGCATAACCTTCCTGTGCTCAACATTAAAGCAGAGAACTAAATGTATGTACCCTCTTGTTTTTTTTTTTGTTTTTATTTGTGTCTTAGATGACAAGACGAGAAGAGGTTCAGTTGGCACCGGGGTTTTGTTGCTTTCTTTAATATGTTACTCTCTTATACTAAGCTTCAGACTGAAATTAGGATTAATTAGAATTAGAATTTAAGATAATGTTAAAGTTAATGTCTCTGTTGTATGAACTTCCCATCTCTTTTCATTGTTCAGTTTTCACTTCTATTTCACTGCATTCTTATCAACTCGATGATATTGCCAGGATACTGTAGAGCCTTTCTTGCCTTGGTTTTGAAAGTATTTATTCTCTTCACTTTTTAATTTAATCTCCTCTTTTTATTCTAGCGTACCCAAACATTACTGAAAGAATATAAAGAAAAAGAAAAGACAAATGTGTTTAAAGATAAACGTTTTGGTGAATATAACACTAAAATAAGTCCAGAGGAAAAGATGATAAGACGATTCACTTTGGAAAGACAGGTAAAGTATAGCAATGGGAATTTGGAAAAAAAAAAAAAAAAGAAAGAAAGAAAAACACATTAGGTTGGTAGGGTTGCCCTTAAGAGGGTTTTGCAGGCTAATGCTTTCTATTTTAGAGTTTATATGTTAGAAACTCTTTATGAAAAAAAAAAAAAAAAGAAACACAACACAATTGTTTGTGGGAATCCAGAATTTTCCATGAAATCTCCCTGGTTTTGCAAGACAACTTTTTAAAGCAGAAATTTATTTGAGCACTGATGTGCAAGAATTTCTCCTATGAAGACCAGCTGGGGGAGTTGGGGTTGTTCAGCCTGGATAGAAGGCTCTGGGGAGACCTTACAGCAGCCTAATACCTAAAGAGGGCTACAGGAAAGCTAGGGAGGGACTCTCTGTCAGGGGATACAGCGATTGGACAAGGGGTAATGTTTTTAACTAAAAGAAGGGAGATTTAGACTAGATGTTAGGAGGACATTCTTTACTCAGAGGGTGGTGAGGCACTGGAACAGGCTGCCCAGAGAAGCTGTGGATGCCCCAGCCCTGGACGTGCCCAAGTGGCCTTGGCTGGATGGGTCTTTGGGCAGCCTGGGCGGATGGGAGGTGTCCCTGCCCATGGCAGGGGGGTAGGAACTGGGTGACCTTCACGGTCTCTTCCAACCCAAACCATTCTATCAGTCTATGAAGAAAGCCAGTTTTAATTTGATCACTTGGTTTTCTTTGTTCTAGACTCGTTATGATTTGGGAATTGATTTAGAAAAAAGGCAACCACCATCAAGTACAATCTGAGATTCCACTATAACTGTTGGAAAACAGCCATTTCATTTGCTGACTAGAGGAACTCCGTAACCTGCTGTCTTTCTGTAATGTGAAGTGTATGTGTAGGACCAGTATTTCCACCTCATTATACTCAGTCTCCAGAGTTGAGCACTGAGTAGTGCAATATCAATGTCTACTCATGCTTTCTGTAGGTTATAGGCAATTTCATTAGGTCAGAAATGTGATAGTGAATCGTTGATGGTAATGGTATACAGATAAAACTTAAGCTTTTTTAAGTTCTCTGAGTTACTTCATTTCTACATTAGAATAAGAGAGGCATCGTGCTCCCTTGGTTAAGGTTTAAGGTATTTGAATGAAAAGACTGATCTAGTAGTGTTCTGAAAACAGCAGAGAACTGGAATAAGAATTTCCTCAATTAGCATTGAAAGGACTGCCTTTATTAATTTATTGCCTGAAGCTAGAAATCCTATGTTATTTAATTGGTTTGTTCTACTATCCTTAGCAAAATTATGGAAAGAAAAATATCTATAACCTTAATGAAGATGAAGAATTGACTCACTATGGCCAATCTTTGGCAGAAATTGAAAAACTGAATGATATTGTTGATAGTGATAGTGACACAGAAGAAAGAGGAACGTTGTCAGGTAGGACATGTCAGCTAACATCCCACTGCTCTATGGTTTTTTGATTGTTTTGTTGGTGATACATTTTTGTCATTTGTTCTGTACTGTCCTTCACTGAAGAAGAGTATTATGTAACCAGTTGGGAAGTTTAAGCCAGTTTTGATTACACACATGGAACAGCTGTGTGGATCTTAGGAGAGGTTGAGCTGAAACAACCTTCCTGGCAAGCTTCTTTAATCTCTGGGCTTTTCAGCATTAATATTTAGAGGGTGTTGGGTAGCATCTGAAGTTTAAGTTGCTTTCTTGCATCTCTGCACCTAAATCCTAGTTGGAATGTTGAAAAAACATATTCCTATCTCACACAAAATGTTTGTCAGCCTAAAGTATGTGGCCAGCATCTCTGTCTTGGTATGGCTGTTCATAGGGATGAGAATAGTACACGGATGATTAAATACTTTTAATTGCTCCCGTTCTCAAGTAATGGGGAGATACTGTCCCAGCAGAATCAGCACTGATGTATGGATTTGAAAAGGATTCACAATTTATTTTCTCTTCTAGCTGAGTTAACCGCCGCTCACTTTGGAGGGGGTGGAGGCCTGCTTCGTAAAAAAGCATCAAGTGGGCAGGACGATGAAGAGGAGGAAAAACCCAAATCTAGAAAGGAACTCATAGAAGAGTTGATAGCCAAATCTAAACAAGAAAAGGTGAGTTTTTAGCCCTAATGTATAAGTTATGCATGGTTAAGAAGGCGTCGTAATCTCTGTCTTTGTGGAATAAAATAGTGGCTTGGAAAGCAAGGTAGATAGCTGTCGAGGAAACAAGTCTGAGGTCCTTGCATAAAGCCTATCTGCCCTTGGAGAAGTTTTAGGAAATGCATTAGATATTTACCATTCTTTCGTATCTCCAAATCTCTCCTCTTGACTTGTTTTCTGTATGCAGCCTGTGTGGCATTCAGGATAACTGTACTGCTTCTGCCACAGAGAGTTTTTTACCTTTAAAATGTTAAGTATTTGAAATTATTTGCTAAAGACAGCATTTTGGCACAACAGTGCTATAAATGCTTTGTCATGTTCAGCTGAATGTAACTGATACATTTGTGATTTATTTTTCTAGCAAGTGAGGCAAAGTCAGAGAGAAAGTGCATTAGAACTCACAGAAAAGCTTGACAATGACTGGAAGGAAATCCAAACCCTTATGGCTCGCAAACCACCGAAGTCAGAAAGAAAGGACAAAGAGGTAGAAAAACCCAAGGTAAGGTTTTGGCTAGATTACTTGCTATTGTTCTAATAACTTCTGACTTTGACTGTCCTAGTGTCTGATGTGTAAGGCCAAGTTCATCACTTCACAAAATAAAATGGTGCCTGCTGTTCGCACAAAGGGAATTTACACTTCTAAGACAATTTGGTTAACTGGAAGAATGTAGGGATTTATATGATTTATCTTTTTGTAATTACGAGTTGCTTTTGTTTATATTAAATATAAGAGAGGTTGCAGGTTGAACAACAAACACTGTTATCTGCAGGTTATTTTTAAGACAAATACGTTTTCCTGAAGAATAAAAATTGTTGAGAATGTTGACTTAGTTTGAACGCCTTTGCAACGTTCATTGGATAAAACACCTTTGAGTTGACAAGAAAATTTTCCGGGTTGTGACTTGGGTACCATCTTTACAAAAAAGGAATTTAAATATTAAGCTAATGAATAAATTTGTTGTGGTCTCAAAATTTTTTCTCTCAATGGTACATTATATTAAGAGAAATGAACTTACAAATTTAAGAATGGGAACTGTAATGTGTTGCACTTTTTTGTTTTTGTTTTCTTGTCCACATTTTATATTATATTTCATTTGTTCCCTGGCAGTAGAATTCAGTTTTCAAAAGACTGAACTCATGAACAGATCTTATGTTAAAACTGATTGTAAATGATGAACAGAATATACTGGAACAACAGGTCGAATTTTGATGTATTGATTTTTGTTTTGAGATGCTTCATAATATGCTGAATACTCCAGTATGTTGGTAATGTGATATCCTAGGCAAAAAAAAAATTGTCATTGTACTTTTCAGCAAAGGAAAATTAGATTCCTTTGCTTCATATGAATCTCAATTTGACAATTATCAGAGATGCGGAGTGTGAATTAGTAATGCTCTATAACATTAACGTTGAATAGAAGAAAGTCATCTAGTGGCACAAGGGAAGAAAAATCAGTAGAACTGAATTTTAGTATATATCACTGTATGGTTTAGTGATTTAAACATCTATCAGGAAGTCTGTATTCACAAGTCCAGTGCTGTATCTGCTAGTAACTGTTCTGCCATGTACACTGCTTAAGCTTTACTGAATATCAGCATCCCTTTTTTGTTTTCTTTGAGATAGACATCTGTATAACTAATAAGATAGCAAAGACTTAGCTCATGTCTGACAGTATTTATAAAGTGAAATGTAAACTATGAATTTATTAATTTGAGTTGCTCTTTGAGAAAATGGTGTTTTATTAATAAAAATATTTGAAATTTTTCATTTAATAAGTAATACTATTTGTACATTTTTCAGTTGTGAGTAACTTAAATGGAAGGGAATTCAGGGAGAGTTTCTGTTCAATCATTCTTTCTGTTCCTTATGTTAATACTGAATTGAATGTTCTTGTGGCTTTCTCTGGACATGGTCTTTGCCTTATTTCATAAAGGTCTTACTTTTTAGTTGTTATGTCTGGCAGAGGGGTGGCTGCAAAGCAGAATAATAAAACTAAGATAATAAACAACTATATAAATATTTCTTTAGCCTGATGAATATGATATGATTGTTCGAGAACTTGGATTCGAGATGAAAGCAAAACCTTCAGAAAGGATGAAGACAGAAGAAGAATTGGCAAAAGAGGAGCAGGCGCGACTCCAGAAGCTCGAGGTACACCATTTATGGTTTTAGATTGTTTTGTAACCTGTCTTTTGGGAGTGACCACTTACATTCATTGCTTGACCTTAGATTGAAAGTGGCTGTACTAAACTGCAATTCGTCAGAGGGCGAATTCAGGAAATCTCTGTTTGTGTTTCGTTTGCAATCTGATATAAAAGACAAAAACATACAACTTAGTACATGACTAGTGAGGCTTATGAAATGAGTTGACATTTCTTCAATAAAAATACAGTATCACTTTGAATTGCCTATACATGTTTTAAATTATTCAGAGTTAAGATGCACTTCAGTAAGGGGAAATATCTTGTTGCACAGAAGTTGAATTACTGCACTGCCAAGTCATTTATTGCTTTATTCTGGTGTGGCAAGTCTTCCAGTGGTATTATGTGTATAGCTTTGTTTTGCATAGGAATAGGGTTCTCTTGGGAAATACTGCATGCTGCTTCTGCCACGTGGAGCTCTGTGTCCTTCAAAAAGAGTGAATTAGTTGTTAAATGTTTCTCTCCTTTTTCTTTTGGGATACTGAAGACACATTTAATACTGTAGGCATGCAGTATCTTCATGTTACCTCAGAAAGCTCAGTAGCTAACAGCAAAGCAGGAAGATCTTTTTCTTTTCTGTTCTTGTCTTGTTTGACAGACAGTCTAGCTGTCCGTCAGACAGAAGGCAGTCTGTAGCAGACAGAAGGCAGGTTCTGTAGGCAGAAATGCTTTTGAAAAATGGTGTTTCAGATATTGCCCATTGAGTCTATTTACAAATTCAGTGTAATGTTAAAATCCTATGACGTCATTGTGTTTACTGCAAACTTGTTACACATAGGGAAAAGAGATAAACACTGCAGAATCATAAAATGCATTTAGAAGCTTTTGTTTTCTAGTAATGGTGCATTGTCTCATAAACCAGGCAGATAAAAAATAAATAAAATGTGAGAACATTTTGTAAACCCAATTTAAACCCATCCATGTGAGTGTTATCACTTACATTATTGGATTAGGCTATCACATCGCACTCTGCAACAAAAATAAAGTATCATCAGCTTTTGCCCATAGTATGTCAAGTCACTGCCTTTTCTTTTCATTGGGTAGGTGGAGAATGCTAGTTAACTTTTTTTTTTCCTCTGATTTTCTTAGCTGTAGTATTTGAGGGATCTTCGGGAGCTTCCCTTCTGGTGTAATGACATGATTCATCTAGATGGCTCACATCTGTGTATTGTATTTCTCCTAAAACACAGGCAGATCGGCTACGTCGAATGCGTGGAATAGATGAACAAGAGACTAAAAAGAAACCCAGCCACGTGTCAGCTGATGATCTAGCTGACGGGTTTATCCTGGACAAAGATGACAGACGTTTATTGTCTTACAAGGTAAGATTTGAAATGTCAACTTTTTCAGAATTCTCAAACGAAGGTAGGAAAATTAGTTTGGAAGTGACCTGTGGAGAACTCTGGTCCAACTTCCTGCTCAAAGCAGTCAGCTATGAAATCACCAGGTTGCTCATGGCTTTACCCAGTCTTGTCTGTTGGAAGGCTTCTGGTCTGAAGAGAAGGTCTTAGCCCTTTTAGTCTTTTATTATTTTTATTATTTTTTTTTAATTTGCACTATATTCAGCGCAGTGTTCACAGAATTTCAGCCTGAGGATGAGTGACTTTCTCAAACAGCCCTTTCCTCTTCTTACAAGTGAGTAGCAAGGGAATTGCTGTTGTCCTCAGATCAGAGAATGCAAATTGTGGATGTGAATTTTAATCAATAATTAAGAAAATCAGAATGGGAACAATTATTTATCTGATACGCTATTTTAAGACATAGAAATAGTTTAAAAATGTATTTTCTAACCGAGAATGCTTCTTAAGTGACATTGAATTTTTTTTTATATCATCTGCTAGTGTCCTTTACTTTCCTGCTGATTGTTTTAGTCCTCAGATATTACCTCTTTATGTTTCTTCAAGCTCCTTGGAAATACCCCACTGTTCTTATACTTGTATGCACATTCTGTCCCTAAAATTCCTTCTTGGCTGGCATGGCTGCCGTTTGCTGCTTGGTCAGGGTGGCCTTTAATGAAAGCTTTCCATAGTGATTCTGTCGAAGCGCTGTTACTTTATCACTGTTTTAACTGGCTCATTTTCTCTACTGGCAGGATGGAAAAATCCATATTGAAAATGAAGAGGAGGAGGAGGACAAAGAACAGGAGGAGGAGGAGGACGAGGAGGAGGGAGAAGAGGAAGAAGAGGAAGGGGAAGAAGAGGAAGATGGGAAGGAGGATAGTGAGAATGACCAAAGTGAGGAAGAGTCTGCTGCTGAAGATGAGGAGGATGTTGCTGCAGACAACCACTCTGATCTTGAATCTGACCTTGAGAGTGAAGAAGAAGCTGCAGGAAATAAAGAAGAGAAGAAAGACGAGACAACTGGAAATGAGTCACAGAATATGGAGGGACTGGATCCAAAAATGGAAGCTGCCAAAGCAGAGCTTCCTTACACATTTGCTGGTAAGCAAAGGACAGACTCAGAGATCCCTTTTGTTTTTAGGGAGTTTATAACCAGTCTCTTTCTCTCTCCTGCAGGATCTTAAATATTCCTGCTCATCTATGACTTTTTGCTTTGTAACTGTCTCATACTATTCCAGGAGGAGTCAGTAGCTCCTGTTCTTAGTGATTAGCACTGATCATACTGTGAGCAGTGGAAAACGAATCGTTTTTGCCCCAGAGCTGTTTCTGCTGCTTCTAGCAGCCATAGAATTGACAAATACACGTTAGTGGTTAAAGCAGAAAGATCTGTGCTCATTTCTGAAGGCCAGCAAGCAGTACACCCAATTCAAAATGCTAGTGTTTTGCATAAGGGCATCTTAAATAGTGTTTGTTCTGTTACCTGTATTTACATGAGGAGAGGTTTCCTTCTCTAGTGTTTGGACGGGCATTTTTGTCAGAGAAAATGCTTAAAGAGGCAGGACCCTGAGGTGTAATCCCTGTGATATAACACTGCAGTATTTTTAAATGGAAACACTTGAAATTTAACTCTTTTTGGGTCTGTGCCTAGGAGGAAGAAGAGAGAGACGTTCCAAGCACTACACAAAACATGCATTAATACTAAGTACCTAATACAACTAGCTCTTGTCCGAGTATAGGTTTCTCTAATAAAATTACCCATTACAATTGAACAATCTTTGAACAAATTGAACAATCTTTCAAACAGCTTCTCTAAATGCATGTTTTTGTGTTTTTTCATCAAAAGGAGATAATATACAGTACACACAGCCTTTTAAATTGCATCCACATTTTGTCTTAACCAGGAAGTGGTCACATTAAAATAACTCAAAAAATGGAACCAGTTAGGATGTGTTATAGCATGTTAGCTAGACTGGAAATGGCCTTTTTTTTTTTTTTTTTTTTGTACAATTGTTTTCCATCAGTGGCAAGTTTCTTACTTTTTTAATATCCTTTCATGCCAAAGTTAGTTGGATGTGAATTAAGCATGGAGCAAATTGTATTATGGCAAATTTATGGTTGAATGTATGCTTAAGTTTAATTCTGATGCATTGTGTGGGTGTCAGCATCATCATGCTCAGCCTAAGCTGCAAATACAGGATGAACTGAATCTTAATTGCTGGAAAATGTTTACCTTATTTTTTGAGTTATGTTCATAAGTTATTTCACATACATCTTGATAGGTTAGTAGTGTTTAAAAGCTTACTATTTAAAGACTGTATGGTATCCTTTTTTCTAAAAGTAACGCTTTCAGATTGGAAGTTTATTAGATGATAGCTTTAATTAAATATCCTAAGTTTGAGGTTTTGTCTTGTCAATTTTTGTTTTTACATTATAGTTCCCGAATCCTATGAGAAATTTAAGTCTTTATTGGTTGGAAGAACAATAGAGCAACAGCTTACTATTCTGGAAAGGATTCAGAAATGCAATCATCCAAGCCTTGCAGTGGGAAACAAAACAAAGTTGGAAGTATGTTTTTTGTTTGTTTGTTTTGTTTTGTCTTGCATTTTAAGGTTTGAAATTAACTTTGAATTCCTTCATAAGTTTTAGTAAGCATTTGGGTAGCAGTATAAACTATATATGCTCCTATGTTGTAGATAGCAGTAGAATCAAGGTACCATGTGTTTCTTTTCTGACTTTTGTATCACTGTTTTTCTGTGCTGTTAAAAAATACCTGCAATGAAAGAACACTGATAATTTGTAACATGCTGTGCTTCTTGCAGAAACTGTTGGGCTTCCTTTTCGACTATATTGGGGAGTTAGCAAACCTGGATTTACCAGACCTCAAAGCAATTGACAAGCTCATCCTGTAAGTAACAAATCCTGTTGATTTTTGCTACGTTATGGTTTTAGGAGAAAAGCTGCATAGTGTAAGGCATTTTGAGTGTAGTTTGTTTCGAACAATTCTCTTGGGATTGTAGGCAACTGGTGATTCTCTGGCTTCTTAGTGTTTTGACTCTGCTTCACCTATTCTTTGAGCTATTAATTGTACCAAGACATTTTCAAATTCTCAGAATGTAATTTTCCATCTGTAAAATGCTTTTCATGGTTCATGAATAAATGATATACCATGTGTGCATGCAAACTTCTGTATATAAAGTTATTTATACTGCTGGTCAAGGTGCTGACAGTGTGCTGTTGCCTGTGCGACTTTACATGGGTTTCCATTCTGTAATTCACTCAGGTTTGGAACTAGATGAAAATGGAAAAAAAGAGTGTTATAGCAAGCCCATATAAATGTTCCAAAGAAACAATTTGCAGGAATTAGTCAATTTGGCATTGTAGTCTTCAAACACGTAATGGACAAAGAGAGTCAAATTTGTCTCAGAGGAATACAGCAAACCATGATGGTCAATGGACACAAGCTGCAACAAGGGAAATTCCAATTAGGTGGAAGGAAAAATTCTTCACAATGAGGGTGTTGGACATCAGAACAGGTTTCCAAGAGAGGCTGTAGAATCTCCACCCTTGAAGGTTCACAAAACTCAACAAAACTGCAAGCAACCTGAGGGAGCTTTGAAGTTAGCGATGCTTGGAGCAGGGAATTGTTCAAGATGATCTCCAAAGTTCCCTTCCACCTAAAACTAGTCTGCTATTCGTAGCTAAACTTTGCAGGCTAGACAACTTCCTTTCAATTAATTATTTGTATGTAGCATGAAATCAAAAATAGTATATTGAAGAATAAATAGTTTTTAAAAATCTGCTATGGGCAGCTTTAGCATGCATTGCTCTGTTGCATTCATCAGTAAGAGCATCAACCTGCTGATAGTCACACATGCTGCACCTTTGTAAAAATGTCTAAACACATTTTGATTGCTTTATAGAACTAGGATTTATTAATATCTCTACAAACATTTAAAAAAAAATACTGAAAAGCAGATGCAGGCTCCTGCCTGCACTTCCCTGTAGGCAGTGTCCACGGGCCAGTAACTGGCCTAACTTTGTGGGTATTTTTTTCTCGTTTTAAGTAATTATTTGGTTAACTACATTGATGCCTTTCTAAGTGCTTAACATTGCCTGCGAGTATTTTAAGTAGAGAGCTGCCTAGTATTATGTGCCAGTTTACCTTTGTACAGTAGAATGAAGAGTTAGGTGATTCAGAAAGATATGCTTTGATCGTATCAAATGATTTAAGTGTGTTTTTTAAAGTTTTTAATTTTTTAAATTATTTTTTTAAGGTTTAGAAACCACCAAATCAGAGATCATCTTGTAAGGCCCAATAAAAAATATATCTGTAAACCAAAAGTATTACAATGGTAATCTATACAGGGTGGCTGTTTCTCTAAAAATAATTTGCTTTGGGGAGTTTGTTATGTTAGAGAAGGAACACAAGAAATCTTCCTACAGGTGCTTAAAATCACTTTTTTGGTTAAGATCAATGGTGTAACTTGATCATGACTTAGATTTCTTGTTAATAGGCGATTGTACAATCTCTGCCAGATGTTTCCTGAGGCAGCCAGTGGCAGTATGAAGTTTGTCCTTCGAGACGCTGCGCATGACATGGAAGAAGCAATTGAAGTCAAAGGCCGTGCAACATTTCCAGGTTTAGACATGGTAACAAACACCTACTGCTAAGAAAATCTCTTGCTCTTTACATGAGTACAGAAATGCTAATAAATGCCAGATGATAGGAAATGCAATTCTGTATTTCAAAGCGTATAAGTTCATCTGTGTCTTTTTAGGTTTCTTACGTTTTAAATTGCCTCTCTGCAGATAACAAAACATTCTACAGAGTGGAAGTGGGACTTAGCAATGTTAATAAAGGGAAAAGATCTTAAAATTGCTGCTCCAGTTTACGTAGCAGAACATTCTTTGTTTTCTTGTTGGCATTTCAATGGGTATTTCTAGAAAAAAGTGTTGTCAGTTAAGTCATCATTTCTTTAATTATGTTAAGTGCAAATATTTAAAAAGTGTTCCATAAAAGTTCACTGTCTCCAAGGATCACAAAAATAACAGGGAAATAATGTTTGGATATAAAAATACAACGTATTTTTCAAAATATAAAAATACGGTATCAATATGAGTGATGCTAAATTAATGACTCAACATGAAAGGACTGACCTTTCCATCTTGTATTAGTAATATTTCAAAATTTCAGTGCCCATGCTAAATTTGAGCACACCCCTAGGTAAATGGAGTTTCTAGATAAATGACTGTTGGGGAATTGACAGGTGGAGTATATGGAAGATAAGTATTTGATTATTATAATAAAATGTTTCAAAGAGCCACCATAAGTTAGTAATCCTAAGGAAATTACTTGTTTTTGTTTCATCAAGCTGGGAAAGAAATGCTGCCTAATGGAATATGTAGGGTATTGAAAGAAAATAGACAGAAGGATTTACTTGGCTGTCTTGGTTCTTACAGCTTGGACAACACTTATATTGAGTTCTTTTTTGAAGAGTCTCTATTCAGGATGTTTTACATTTTGCAGGAAACGTGTTGTAGAGAGCTTGTAATTTTTTATTTTGTCACTGTCACCCTTCAGACACCAGTGGCACTGTTGAGTTTCATTCCATTCAGTGGACTTTTTGAGGTTTCGAGCCATCTTTGTGTTTTAGGGTAGAATTACATCACTGTCCTGTTGCCAAAGTACTTGTTTGAATGAAAGTTTCTTAGACCAGTTGGCATTGGTAGACTTTACACATGCCTACAGTTAATCTAATTTGATCAGGGGTGTTTAGTAACTAAACAGTTCAGGAGAATATTTATTTACAACAAAAAATTCATGGAGGAAAGCAGCTGAAACAGTAGAACTTGACTTGTGTCTAGCTTACTGTGTAAATGTCCACTTAGGTCTGTTTATAGAATTACCTTACAGCTGATGTTTAAGGTTCCTATAGTCATGACAGGAGGCCACTCAGCTCTCTGACGTTCCCTTCAGTAAGAGTGTACATAATTGCTGGCTTGTACTTGTTACCTGCTAGTGCCTGAGGATCCTGGTTACTTAATTGTCTGTGCTGAGGACGTGTTGAAATTTGTCACAGGTCCTCTGTGGCCACTTGTTCATTTCTTTATGTGATATGAGAGTGTGTGGTTGTGGGGAGCTGAACTTTATCACATTTCTTCATGAAATAAATGGTCAGCATGGTGGGCATAGTTCTTGGTTGCTCCTCCAGCTGCCTCATTGAACTAATGCAGTGTTAGACATATAATGGATAGTCCATTTTCTCATGAAACTTAAACAGTCATCTCAGTAAATAGGTTGTGTATCATATCAGGTATCTCAATGATTTATATCCTAATGTTTTTAGACTACTACATGACAGTTACTTATACATCACAGTTAGATACGTGTAAAATCAGTTGGGAATTACATCTTACTATATTTTGCCTTTTTACTCTCTTTTATATGCTGTCAGCTTATTTATTTGAAAATTACATCTCTGCTGTTTCCAACATCTGACTTCTGGCATCCAGTTGTAACTCCTGCTTTTATATACATGAGTCAGCTGCTTACTAAGGTATGTCTATGATGTTGTATCTTGGCATATTCTTCCTTGTTTCTTCCTAGGACCCCAACTATAAGTTATAACTAACACAGATACTGGAACTGTTCTGAAAAGGCAGCTTTGTGTTGGGTATAGTCACAGATAGTAACTGGAAGAAAAAAGAGAAAAAAACAGTACAGCGCAACACAAAATTCTGGCTGATAATTTTTCGAGTTGTCATACAAGAATTCTGTATATGATGAACTACATAGGACTAATGGAACAGACTGACTAAAGTATAAAAGCATTCATGTGATTTCTCTTCTGTATATTGCGCTTGGTCCTACTTAAGAAAGATCTTTAATTAAAAATTGTCAGTGTTTGTTTTCTTTAAAATCCTATCTAGCACAATGCATTGCAGTGCAGTTAAAATGTGTCCTAATTTTTCTATCCAAACGTCCTGTTTATATGCTTTGAAAGTCTTGAGTTAGTTCTATTACTGTCACAGAACCAAGTTGCTTTCAGCCAGATGTTTCTTTTTTTCACTTCTGAAATGGATATGGGGCGTTGGAGGGCAAAAAGTAGGACTGACATGTATGAACAGGTCAGATGGCAGAAACAAACAAGTAAAAAGAACTTATAGTTTGTGATTTAGCACCTTCTAGTGGCTAAACCTCTTCTGACAGACTTTCTGCTTATTTCTGCATATACTTTTTAGTGTGTGCAAGGGAAAGCCAGTATGTTTTCGTTTAAGTCCAAAGGGTATCATTTTACAGATCTTAAATGTGTACAATTTATTAAATATCCCTACTTTGGGGGAGATACCATATTTGTGGTGGATAGACATTTACTAAGTAATGTGATGTGCTTTTTTCTTCTTTTCTTTTTTATAGTGTCGCATCACAACGCTGCAAGATGTTATTAAAGGTTTATTTATATGCTGTTTGTTCCTGGAATACATCTCTCTCTCCAGAAGATTTGTACCAGAACTCATCAATTTTCTTGTTGGAGTACTTCACATATCACTCCCCAGAAAGCAAGCCCAGGGTGAGCTTGTTTAGAATAAATGAGTAATTATTTTTTTATATTAGGGTTTTTCTTTTAAATAATTATCTTTCACACTGAGTTTAGTATTTTGAAAAAAAGACCAAAATCATTTGCTAGGTTGGCCATGCACAATTTTGATTCTCAGACATCTTGTTATGAATGAGATTCTCTAACGTTGGCAGGAAAGAAAGAATTGAAGTTAGTAAGAGAAATAAAGCAGCATTGCCCACCATGCAGTATTTTGATAATATTGTTGTTCTAAGTAGTCCATGTGATTGGACTGCACTCTAATATTTGCAGTTCCAATGGGATTCCCACTGAATACCCTGCAAATAGCCTCCTTTATCTACTACTAGTCATATCACCCAGATAAGTGAGTGAAATGTAACACAGAGTTGGTATTTTTCCTTTTTGTGTGTTTGACAAGGATTTGTTGTAGTTTAATAGAAGGCAGCTGTTCCCCCCAAGCAGAGGATTAGGCTGTGCTGTAACATAACTGCAAACTTAGCAGTCTGTGCAGACAACAGTGAGAATGAGGCTGCCTTTTCAATGGGATCCATATGCTAGCAAATGATTTTTAATTGCCAATCTTTGCCTTTCTATGATTTTTTTTTTCTATGATTTTTTTTGGGGGGACTCATTTCAAGCTTTAAAGTTACTCTAGATCTGAGGCTTCTTACCAAAAAGGTTAGTGACAAAAATTCACTTAGAAGAGCTTCGTCAGAATACAGTAACTAATTCATGTGCTAGTATCCCTGGGTCACTCGGAGTGTCAGCATGCACAAGGAGACTGCAGGCAGGATATTCTCAAGTGAAAAATGCAATGATTTGTTGGCAAATCCTCACAGAAGACATCTGGTATTTAATGAACTACAGGCTAAATATTACTCTACTCATCACCTGAAGTCCTTGTGCTTAGGGTAGTCATCTGTTAGGTGAGGAAGGTTCAGCTTCTGTTGCTGCAGCATTACAGTATGTCTTCAGTGGTACTAACCTGTCTTGCAGCTCCCTTTTTTTCTGCTTTAGGATTTTCATGCCTTTCCGTGCTGACAGTCTTTTCTTCTTGTGAATTCTTGAGCTACTAACGATCCCTTTCTCAACAAGCTTAGTGCTGCAGTTTCACCTTTATTATCTTGTGTGGCTGTACCCTGCAGACTCACCCAGCTCCTTCTCACAGCTTAGCAGTTTCCTCTGAAGTGTGAGCCAAAGTTACACAGCTGGGTTGCATCAAAGCTAAAGCCCTGGATTCTCAGAACACCGACAGCTGAACTCTTAGAAAGAGGTGGGAAGAGGTTGCAGAGTGGGTGAATTACACAGCACTTAAAGTATTTTATCCTTTGTTTGCTCTCTTAGGAATATATGCACTATAAATGTTTTGGGTACAGTTAAAATATAGCATTTTCTAAGATGAACTACTTCAAAATATTTAGGGGTGATTGATGATGTAAGCTTTAACTTTTTTTTTTAGCTTTGTATTTCTGCTAATGTTTTTGCACTACTTAAATTTGCATGGTGTTGGTTTCTGTTAGCAGTGAGGAAAAGCTCAATAAGATATGCTATGGAGGCACAGCATTCTTTTTCTGAGAGTTTTTCAATCAATATTGATGTTCTAAAGTTACTAAATACCCAGTCATGTTTTTAAGTATCTGTGGTGGAACTATTGCTGATAAACATGATGGTTTTGCTGTCAACAGAGACTATTTTAAAATGAGCTGACAGCTAGTTCTCTGGAATGCTGATATGCTGTCAAACCAACAAAAATCTTTGGGTTCAATTTTGACAATAAGTAACATTAGCAAACAGAACTCCTTCTGATTTAATTTTGCAAGTTTGGCCATTTCTCACATGGAGAAACGATAGAGAATACAACTTCATAAAAGACTGAAGTACAGGTTTTGATCTGGTTTAGACTTTTAAAAAGAAAGTAGAAAATCTGAAGGGGGAGGGAGTGGGAGAGGATTGTCTTTGTCGATAGCCTCAGCTAATGGAATTGTTAATGAAAGATGCTGTCCTCTCACAAGTAAAGCAGATAATAATAAAGTTTTGAAATAAGTTCAACTGTAAGCTTGCCGGACTTAAGGAAAAAAAATCCAGCACAGGGACTGCAAATTATTCTTTACCTTAGACATGAAACCCCACAAATGTTTCTTTCACATTGGTCTGCAAGTACCATTTGCACAGATCATCTTATTTAACGCAATGATTCTCAAGTCTTTTCTGTATTGCCAGCCCTAGTGTGTATTCTGCATTTACTTCGCATCTTAAAACCACTTAGTGGGAGAGAACTTTGCAGCATGCATCGGAGGGCCCTTGCCGAGAGGTCACTGGAGAGGCTCAGTGTGGTGCAGTAACTGGGAGCTTTCCCTGCTCGTGCTCACTCTGCTGCTTGCCCACTTTCCGGTCAGAGCCTTCTACTCGTAACTCCAATGGAAAGTCCTGTTCTTTGCCTTTTCCTCTTAAGCATGTCCAATGCTTCACTCTCACTGGCAGTTCAGCTGTCCATCCTGTTCCCCGCAGGGCAGGCATCTTCTTTAGTCTTCTCTCTCCCTGTACGTACTTAGGATTGTGCCTGTGGTCCATTATTTTAGAAGATCCTTTTACTGATAAAGGTGTTTTTTGCTTGTTTGTTTTGTTTTAAGGCAGTATGATTAAAAACTTCTTTAGATGTAATTCTGAGAACTGATTTATTTATGATTATTATTCTTGTTTTGTAGGCTATACTGTAGTGCATCCGTTCACACCACTTGGAAAAAATTTAGAACTGCTTTTGGTGTGTGATAAGAAGGATTTGGAAAGCTGGCAGAAGCAAAATTTGCCATTGAGTATTGTGACTAGATTAAAGGAAGCCAGCAGAACAGAAGTGAATCATATCAGGTATGTAAGAGTAAGAGCAGTGAAATGTTCTGCTTTATTTTTATGCATAGGAAATATTAATCTTCTGTCAGAACATTACACAGAGCATTTGTTGGACTGCTCAGCCCTTCCATTCCTTTTCTGTATAGCTGTGGATTGATGAAATGATGCAGAAACAGAGGACATGCTCAGAACTTTGAACTGTCATACTCTTCTGAAGCAAATATTGTATTTACATTCAAATACCATGTTAGAAAAGACGCTGAAGTAATCAAATCCTAAAGTTAGAAAAGACTACAATTAAATATGTTCATTAAGCATGTCTGACTTTTTTTTTTTTTTTTACCTTGTGCATCTGTTACACCATAATTTATTTCAGGGATGAGTAAGAATTTTGTTACAAAATTTAATAATAAAAATTACTAATTCTGTTTTGAAGTGTGACACTTCTAGAACCAGTATAAAAACCTATTACTCAAGCAGCAGACACAGCATTGGCATGTGCTTTGTGAGCTGACATAAAGATTTGTTGCTAATGGATTTCTTGGGTATTTGCTTGCAATAAAAGTGAAATTTTAGTCTGAATTGACAACCAGGAACAGCCTTGTAACTGGCTGTGTTAGGCAGTCCTAATAATAGACAATGTTTATGCTGCCAAATTTAATTAATATAATTAATTTTATTCGAAAACCCAGTACAGTTTTTGCAAGTGAAATTTTTGTATTCTTTTGTACATCAACAGGTTATCGTGTCTAGCCCTGTGTTTTGATCTCATTAGAAGATGTGCAGTTCTGTATGAGTCTATACCATCATTGCATGAAATAATGCATCCTGTCAAAATACTTCTTACACAACATGTGCCAGTGAATGAATATCCTGAAAAAATGCAGGTATGTGTTCCTTAACAATAAAATTCTTAGGCAGAATTGACTTAAGCAGAATAGCAGAATTGTCCCCACCTCAAAGAGGCATCACAACATGACCTTGGAGAATAAGATTTTGTAATACAGGTGATGCAAAATGACCTATTTTTTTGCCATCAAAATAAAATTAACAGTCAACCTTAGAATGACTCTGAAAGGCAGGCTCCTGAATTTAGCTTGCTTTAGTCTTGCTTATTCCTCTGTTAGGTGAAACTGTTTTCAGACCTTTCTTATTGTCCATGTTACCATCTAACTAGAATTCCTAAAGTGTTTAAAATTATCCAGCCTAGAAGGGTTGCAGCATTTCAGTGTCAGCGGTGTCCTAAAGAAAAGTAATGATTTCACTTGGAAGAAGAACGTGTGGGGAGGACATTACTTCTGATTAAATTTACCATAGGTTGTGAATTATGGTGTCTCTGAAACACTTCTAAAGTTGTAATTTGATTTGCATTTCCAGGAATGGTATCACGGTGCTCTGAAAGAGCTAGAGAGCAAAGTAAAGCTCTATACTCCACTGATCTGTGAGAAAAAGAAGCCAGTGCCATTGAAACAGTATACGCCTAAGATTGTGAAAGTGTAAGTAAAGCAATGCTTAGTGCAAAAGAAAAAGTGTATGTAAACATTGAGATTTTCAGTAGACTAAACAGATTTGGAAAACAGGACATAAACCAGCTAACTGTTTCTTTGTTGCATTTTGTGCACAAACTGAAAAGGACCAGCTACTTGGGTGGTAGGAAGGGAAGGAAGAAGGAAGGAGGAATTTTAAGAAAGAGAGCAAAGATTATCTTGAGGGAAAAAATAGCACTGGAAATCAGTTTTTGCCTATATAATCAGTTAAAAATTAATAAATTTCCAGTTGAGAAGGGGTTGTTGTTTTCTGATATTTTACCATGTGCACTGTAAAAGCACATCTCAAGAACAATAGTGAGTTGTTTGTAAAAATCATACTGAAATATATAAAGGTAAAGATGGGTGGTGAAATTTTGAGGGTTTTATCACTGGTGCAGTAGATCAGGCAGAATATTCCTGTGCTCTGTATCACGGAATTTAACAAATACTGTGTCAGATTAAGCATTCCTTTAGGCCTACTTGATTGCCCCGTTCCTCATTCCCAAGCAATTTTCTACCTTTCAACAGTAGCAATGACAAAAAACATGCAGCTTTTTTCTTTTTATAGACCTCACAGTGATCATGTGCACTTTTATATTCTGGTTTGGAATTAAATAACGCTAATTTCCTTTTGTAGATAATAGAACTGTGTTCTGATTCAGGAAGTCTGCCGTATATTGGCTGCTGACTCATTTAGGCCTGTTTGTTATCTACAAGGGCATAACTGCGTCTTATTATACTAATTTAAGAGGACAGCCTTCCTCTGCCATACACATTTATCACCAAGTTAACTGATTAAACCATTTCTTCAGAATTCATCTGTAGAGGAAGTCTGCAAAAACTTAAGATACATTGGGAGATTCCATCTTTCTCCAGACATCTTTTATTTGTCTGCTTTAGTTTTTGTTGTTGTTGTTGTTTTTTTTTTGTTTTTTTTTTTTAACAAAATGCAGGCTACATATGGGGGGATTGAAGCGTATCTGCTTTCTGGAAAATGTTATCTGCTTGTCATCTGCATGATGATGACATGCGGTTAGAAAGTCTGGTGAGCGTTTTTCCAGTATGTTCACTGGGGCAGCTTCTTATTTTGCAAGTTGATTACATAATATGCAGGAATAAAAATACAGTTAGTGTTCGGACAAAAATTCACTTCTTATATACATAAAGTCCTTCTTGGTAAGGTGTTCTGTGCTCACTTATACACATTTTCATTTCAGTTTAGAGTTTGGAAGAAAGCAGGGATGCACCAAGAAGGAGCAAGAAAGAAAGCGGTTGATTCACAAGCATAAACGTGAATTTAAGGGAGCTGTTCGTGAGATTCGGAAGGATAACCAGTTTCTGGCTAGAATGCAACTTTCAGAAATCATGGAGAGGTAATGTAGCCTTTTCTTCAGCACCAGTTTGAGTTGTTCTACTGTCCATTTCTTTGCTGTGTGACGAGACTGACACGAACGATCAACAATACAAAACTTACTTATTTAAATAAATAAAAGTTGGCAATTTAGGGAAAACGGGTATTTTTGTTAGAGATTGTATTAACTTTCAACTTTGCAGTTTCATTTCTCTAGTTAAGAACATGCAGAAAGTTATCATTTAAAGTGTATGTCAATGAAATTTAAGATTTTTGGGGCTTTTTATAAATTAATGATTACAATCTAAATCTACTTACTTACTTTCCCTAATATAATCTCCCTGAAATTTTTAACATGTTCATTGTTTGCTTTACAGAGATTCAGCCAGAAAGAGAAAAGTGAAAGAGCTTCTTAGTAGCCTTGCTACACAGGAGGGTGAATGGAAAGCAATGAAAAGGAAAAAAATGAAGAATTAATTTGGACTATCTATGGACAGAAAGTTTGTTTTTACTGACGTATAAAATAACCCAATTCTATGGCTTTTGCACAGATTTTAATTGCATTTATTGGATGTATTCCTTTCAAGGAAAACAACATCATCAGATCTGTCTGAAAAAGTGAACCTGCTTATTGGATAAATCCACAGGTTTTCGTAAGAAAAAAATAAAATAACATTTTTGTATGTGGTATGCTTCTGTTTATTTTAGCAACAGAATATTTGGGTAAGTAATTAGAATTCTCAAGAGTGTGTAAGCAAGCTTTAGACTATTTTGAAAAACAAAAAAAAAAAAGGAAAGCAAAACTCCTTTGGTATTTCTTCAATATCATAATAACTGCCAGCAGCTCACATAATGGTAGTATACTTGTAACTTCAGCAGAAACACTTTAATTAGTCTGTAGCATTGGGATATTCTAATGCTTGGGTTTGGTGGACTAATGGTGTTGGTTTCAAGCAGAAGTCCTTTGTTGAAGTTGTACATTCATTTTTGTCTTCAGTAATTTTGGGATCACGGTTAGCTCTGAAATTCTGAATAATCTAGGTCAGTTCACTGTTTCAGCATAAACATAACAATCTGATTTAAGATGACAGTCGCATCTTTAATTCTTTTCCACTTATTTTATCACATATGCGCAATTACTGAGAACTGCCCAGCACGACTGTGGTAAACATCTGCTCCTTGGGTAGAGCCAATAAATACATCTAATGCTTTTTTTTTTTTTTAATAATACTATATTTGTGAGTAAGCATTAAATAACTGATGTTGTTTTTTCAGTTCAAAGTGCTGGTCTAAACTAGGTTATGATTGAGGCATCTGTTGTTATACGTTTGATAAACTCAGTGACATTTTTTATGCAATGAAGAAAATTACAATATTTTCTTTCAAAACTTACAAAAATGAAACCCCATTTCACAGTAATGTTCCAGTTTCAGTGTAAAGAACAAACTATGAAGAAAATCATAGAACGAATGAAAAAATTGGCCAAGGTTCTTTGCAAACAAACAAAACCAAAAATATCCTTCCATTTTCAAATACTCTTCTTAGACCTGATCTCCTATGTTTTGGCCCATGCATAACTCAGAAATGGCAACGCTTACCCTACTGTTCATGAAGAAAGACGTAAACACTGGCAGTAAATCTGATTTAACAGATAGGACTGGTTGTTTCAGACTGGCTTAAAACATGATGTTTGTGGTGGTTTTTTGTTTTTTGTTTTTTCAAATGAGACTTGGAAGGAAGACTAAAACTAGGATGGGAGGAGTTGAAACACTCCAGCTTTGCATTTAAACTAATGACAAAGCTCTCTTTGAAAGACAAGACTTGTCAAAGGTTTACCTATGGATGTTTCTTAAAAAGAAAAAGGCACTTTATTTGAAGAAAATAGCTTCCAGTGAATCCCAGTGCAGCTGTAACAAGGTAATTAATATGTGAATATCATCAGATTTTTTGGCTTACAAAACCAGTTGTATTAAGTGTTAAAACAGCCTGAATACTAAGTACCAGTGGGGGAGATAGTCATGTCACATAAAAGTAACATTTCTATGTTTGAAATCCATTCACTCTTCTGAAAACAAAATATATTTTCAGTTAGCCTTTCCAACATCAGTAAAGCTAAACTTCAAAGAGATCTCAGAAGATTAGTGTGCCTCCTGTTTTATTTCCATTTGGCACAGTATGGAGCTTTTCTTTCCTCCTTTGCAAAAAAAATAATAAAAAAGTAGATTAACTTTATCTTTAAAAACAAAACTTCTTGGCTCAAGCCAAGAACTTAAGACTGAAACAATGAGAAAGGAACTAACTTCTTATTTCATACTATAAATCAGCATTTTCAATCCGCAGTTTTAGTTCTAGTATATTTGTCCTTTGCACAAATAAACTGACAAAAAAGTATTACAGTTTATCTGACTCTTTTTCCAACAGTAAGTAGCTCCAGAGGATTTGCCCAGCAGGGTATTAGAATCACAGAGAGGCTGACAGCTGCATTTTGATCCCAGGGCGGTGATTTTTTGATACCACTTGCAGCTGCTTATTCCTCAGTAAGGGAGGCAAGAAAGAAAGAGGAGAGAGACACGGGATGGGATGATGGTGTCTGTGGAAGAGGACATTCATTGGGACAATGAGCGGGAATATTTTAGGGGGCTGAGGAGAAAAGATAAAGGACAAGGAAACCTCAGCTGATAAATTTACATGACTGCTTTGGAATGCCAGATGTGTTTGAGATGCTGAATGAAAATCACAGCATGCACTTTTACAAATGACTGTCAATATTTACTCACAGTTTTATGATATATTAAAACTGATATTGATAGTGGTGCATAACGTGTAGTGTTTTACATGAATAGGAATGCAGGATCAGCTTGTCTTGCCTCTATGCTGATCAGTAAGCTCTGATAGTTTACCATGGCTGGGCAGATGTGGTGCCATGGTACCATAGAAGGTGGTAAGAAGGTCTGGGCATTTGGACAACAAGGCCAAGCCCTTTCTCATCAAGTTTCTTGAGCACAGTTGCATTCACCATTACATTCTTGTTGCAATGTTGCTCTTGAAGTGAGAATTGTCATTAGAGGCCCTTTGTGACACATCTGTTATGAATTACAAATCTGTTGTTAATTAGCACAAAAAAAAAAACACTATTCTGTGACTACAATCAAGTCATGAGACACACAAAAAAAAGGAAAATTACCATTCTGCCTTTAGTTCAGCTGACTGTTCAAGGTAATTTGTCTGTCAACATCAGCTGTCCCAGAGAACAGCTACCTTGAAACTGAATACTGTAAAGAACGGGGTGAGAATAAAACCATTGAGCAAGAACCTGCATAAATTACCGTATTTACGACAGTATGAAAGGCTTCCTTATCATCAGTTCGGTCTTTTGGTTGTCAGTTGAAAGTTAGTGTGGTGTTTTGATGTTCTCAGTCATGTCTTACAGAAGTTATCTACCTTGCTATAACCATATTCTGTGTAAGCCATCACTCTTTGCCATCAGCTTCTGCTGTACGGAGTTAGCGAGGCTGCACTAAGCTCAGCACATATTGTTTACTGTGAAACAAAACCTGAGCTCCTACAGCTCTACCGGACAGAGGCTGATGTCTTCGGTAGTGCAGCCTGTTCAGCCATAGGAATTGCTGGGACTGCTTTCCTCTTTCTGGGCATTTGGGAAAAATAAAAACTACAAGATAAAGCATTTGGCAGCTTAATCATAATAGTATTATTCATTGTCTGAGACTGTGAGCTGCTATTTACTTACAGGGCCAAAATTCTCTTTGTGTGCTTGCATACAGGATTGTATGACATGGCTGACTGCAGTAATGCAGCTGGGCTCGGTGCTCAGAAAATTTTTAGGTTGGTAGGTTTAGTAACAGGAAAAGTTGTGTTTTTTTCATTTGTTTTGCTTTTTTTTTTGCTCTTTGGAATACGTCTGAATTCAGGTGATTCCTGCTTGGTTATATGCAATGGCTCAGAGCCAGAATAATATATCTACATATATTTTCTAGACATTAAATGATAATTCATACTTACCCCAGAGCATCTTAAAACAGAATCTTGAATCAGCAGCGATCCTTACAGAATCCTTAAATTTACAGAATATGTGCTATACATACTAAATTCCTTTTCTCACACCAAACTGAGTACATAAATACTCACATGCACAAGGGAATGGCAGCTCCCTATTTGACCTAATTAGCATGTTAATCCCAATGGTGCATTTAGATAAGCTCCTCCAAATCTAACCTGTTGGGGAATCTGTGACAGTCATCAAGCGTAAGGTCCTCAAGCGTGTGTTAATAAGTCCACACCACCATCTGGACTATATTACCTGGAAGGGAACAAGAAGACCATTCAAAACCTTCATTAATTGGCTTTAAATCATTATATGCTTAAAGTTATGAAGCTGGATGCTTTCAGTCCCCTTGTAACTGTATACACACATTCTGTGTAGGCAGGTTGGACACCAGACACAGTGTTAGACAGTAGTATTAATACCAAATTTGTTCACATTCTCTGTGTTCAAAACCTTCGTGTTTTAAAGGAGCAGTTTGTTTGAGGAACAGCTCTTTTCTAAAAGGAACTGAACTTTGCAGCTACTTTTTTCTGTTAGTCAGATACCAGAATATTTGGGTTTATCAAAGCCACGACTAACTGCTGCTGTGCAACACAGCTATGTAGCAACTAATGAAATAACGTTCCTCTCTTCTTCGAATGAGTGTGTTCTCGTTAATATCTTCATTGATGATTTGGATGAGGGAATTTAGTGCACCCTTAGTACGTCTGGAGATGACACCAAGTTGAGGGGAAGTGGCGATCTGCTGGAGGGTAGGGACAGCCCTGCAGAGAGAAATGGACAGGGTGGGTTGTTGGGCAGAGGCCAGTGGGACAAGGTTTAACATGGCTAAGTCCCAAGTCCTGCACTTTGGCAACAACAACCCCATGCCGTGCTATGCCATGCAGCCAAACGTGAGACAGCAGTGTGCCCAAGTGGTCAAGAAAGCCAACGGCATCCTGGCTTGTATCAGGAATAGTGTAGCCAGCAGGACCAGGGAGGGGATCATCCCCCCCATACTCAGCTCTGGTGAGGCCGCACCTCGAGTATTGTGTTCACCTTTGGGCCCCTCAGTACAAGAAGGACATCGAGGCCCTGGAACATGTCCAGAGAAGGGCTATGAAGCTGGTGAAGAGACTGGAGCATGAGTCCTGTGAGGAGTGGCTGGGGTTGTTTAGTTTAAAGAAGAGGAGGCTCAGCAGAGACAGTATTGGTCTCTGCAGCTACCTGAAAGGAAGGCGTGGGGAGCTGGGGTCAGCCTCTTCTCACAGGTAACTAGTAACAGGACTAGAGGGAATGGCCTCGAGTTGTGCCACGGGAGGTTTAGGTTGGAAATGAGGAGACATTTCTACTCAGAAAGAGTGGTCAGGCACTGGGACAGGTTGCCCAGGGAGGTGGTGGAGTCACTGTCCCTGGGGGTGTTTAAGGAAAGGTTGGACATGGTGCTTGGGGACATGGTTTAGTGGGTGATATTGGTGGTAGGGGGATGGTTGGACCAGATGAACTTGGAGGTATTTTCCAACCTTGATGATTCTATGACTCTCACTAAAAGAAATATCTCTTTGATACAAGAAAGAACCGCTACAGTGCGTGGTACAAGACGCCCCTAAGTGCAGAACTGATCATATACTAGAGCTGGGGCTGTCTTTTATTATCCTGCGTCTCTCAAAGAGCCTCTCGAAGCGCTGCTCCTCAGCACCACCGCGGCCGGGCGATGCCGGCAGGCGGGCAGTCCCCTCGCCTCCCCTCAGCACCGCGAGGGAGAGAGATGGCAGCGGCCCCTCGGGCTCGCCTCAGCGGGGCGGCGGGAGGCGGGCGGCCGGGGGCGGGCTCCCTCCTCGGCGGCACCCGCTGCGGGGCCTCGGGAGCGGCTCCATCCCCTGCCGGAAGAGGAAGGGAACCGGGGAGAGCCCGGCAGGAGCCGCAGCCCCGCAGCATCCCCTGGGGACGGCTCCGGGAGGGCTACCCCCGTGAGGAGCGGTAGGTGGCCCGGCACCGGGCGGGCCCCGCAGTGGTACGGGAGGGAAGGAGGAGGGCGGGGGGCGGGCAGAGCCCGGAACGGCTTCGCCTCAGCGGGGTGCGGGTCCCTGGGGCTCCGCTGAGGAGAAGGAGGAGAGAGACGGCGGCTCTTCGCCCTCCGCCGCCGCGGCCCTGCCCGGCCGCCCCCCTCTCTTTCTCTCGCAGGCCCCTCTTTCCTCCCTGATCTGAGATTTGATTTGATTTTTTCGTTTCCTGGTTGAAAATCCGGCTCTTGACCCGGTTCAGGACTGCGTTAAGGAGCCAGAGAAGCCTTCCCAAGGCTTAAGCGGGTGAAGCCAGACCCGGGCAATCTCAGAAGGAGGAAGCAGGGGTAAAAAAACACCAGAAGGATGAAGCTCGCCCTGCTGCCGGAGCCCACATCCCTGCTTGCAGGGCCGAGAGGCGAAGCGATGCCGGGCATCAGCACAGGGCCAGGGCAGGAACCAGCAGACACAGGCCCGGAGTCACTGAGAGGCAGAGCCGAGGGGTCAGGGACACTTCATGTCCAAAGGAACAAGTTCCCCAAACCCCCAAACTTCCCCCCCGCCGCTTAAAACCTCGTCCCACAGGACTCAGATGCCGTGGTGGAGGTGAAGCGTTCTGTTTTTGCTGACAGGGTGCCAGGGTCTATAAAGTGTTTCATGGTTTCCTGCCTAACGAAAAAATACGGAGAGGTTTGAACAACAAAACCAGTGGAGCACAAAGGCAGAAACATGTAGTGCTTTGGGATGTTGCATAAGGGAAACTGCGACCACATTGCCAGACCTGGAGCTAGCTGAAAGGTCAGTGCTAGCAGCAAGAGGTTCAAGCCACACACTAGCTGAAACGGCAGTGAGAGGGAGGTGTAAAGGATGTTGCCCTGCGTAAGTAATCCTGGAATAAAGTTTACCTTGGTACAAAAGCCAAATTGTGAGAGAAACAGGATAGAAACTTCCCCGATGAACCCATCCCGTAATGCGTGGCCAGGTAAACCCAGGGCCAGAGACTTGTCTAAACAAATGGCTGCTGTGGGCTCCAGATACTCTTATATCCTTTGGGTAAACAAAAAATGCTAAATATTTGTAGTGGGGAGGACACACCATTTTAAATAAAAGGCTCCTCAGCATAACCAAACCCTTCTGTTCTCTGGCAGATTTAAAAGCATAATGCCAACAGCTTAATAAATGGGTTGCAGGTGGCCCCCTTCCATGGTTACCTCATCGTGTTTGAACTTTCATGCTGCTTCAGCACAAGTAAACTGAATCCACAAGTAGAGAAATGTCATGAAAATATTTATAGCTTGGCAAAACAAAGCAATTTATAGCTTAGCATAACAAAGTCTTCAGTTAGAGTGATATGATTTACATGCACAGTGCCTTGTATGCATAATATGGTATGTCATACCTTGTACAGAATTTATATTAAAAAAAAAATAGTTTTCAGTCCTGATTTATTAAAGTCAATGAATATTTTGGTATTGAATGACTTTCAGTTGGATGAAATTTGGTTTCCATTTTTACTCTTTTAGTGTAACAAATGTTTGGGGATTTTTGCAGTGGAAAGGATTTCATTGTTTTATGGCTGAGAAAATGTTTTACAAACCTGAAGCTTGCAGATTCATGGTTTGTGTTTTGCTCCTTGTTTTTAATATCTGTTGAAATGGAAGTTTTGCAGAATGTCGACTGACTTCTGTATACGTTGAAAGTATAAATAATCTCCTGGTTACCTGAACAGGGATAATCAAAACGAGCGCCTTTTCTTATCTGTTTTACTGTAATACTGGATTGAACATTTTGGGAAAGTTTTCTTGCATGTTAACAAACTCTAAATGCTTCTTTGTTCTATGCTTTATTTGGGATGCCCCTGTAATAGAGTTTGTAATCTGATTGCCCTCATTTCTGCTTTTTTATGAGAGCAAACTTGGTGTTGAACTAAGAACCCAGAACACAGAGTTGAACCCTCTTCCCTTTGAAAATGAGGTAACTTAATAAAGCCACAGCTTACATTTATTGCTGTGAGGTCTGCAGGAAGTGAGAAGAATCAGCAAGATACCCTTATGAAAGGCCTGCAAAATTCCTCCTGCTAACTGGCTATAAACGTCATTTTTTAGAATCAAAGCACTTGTGAGCATGGCTCTGAGAGAGGGAGAAACCAGCAGCAGCTCCGTCAACGACAAGCTGGAGAAGAACAGCAATCGTGTTATTGCAATCGTCTTCCTGGCACTGTTCATCGACTTGTTGGGATTCGCTCTCATCTTGCCGCTGTTCCCTTCCATCCTCGATTACTACAGCCGGACCCAGGTACATCACAGAGGAGGCCAGCCTGCTGGAACTGCTAGCTATGAGATATTTAGGGGAGGGTGGAAGAAAACTCCCTTGTCTTGGGGTGACTCAAATAGTTGTAGGCAGAATAATAACATCTAGTCCATTTAAAATGTTTGAACAGTGATTTTTTTATACTTTTTTTTTTTTTTTTTGTGAACTTGTATAAGATTCCTCCCTCTTGCTATTTCACTAAAGTGAGGGATTTGTTCTGGGGGAAAATTCAGTTATTTCCTAGGGGCTGTTCCTTGTACTTACCTTCTGCTGGCCCTGTCTCTTCCTTTTTATTTGATCATTTGTTGCAGTTTTCTTTGTCTCTAAAAGATGCTTTCATGTATATCATGCGTGTGTTGCTTTGTGAAGCGGAGGTTTAGTTCTGAAACTGGGATACAGGAGATCTGGCTAAAGTAAAATATGCATTTGTATCTAGCTGATAACTTGGAGTCCCCCAGTCTTGATAAACAAAGAGCCGGACACCAATGCCTAAATGCATTTTGTGCTCTAAATGGAAATTGTGTGCAAAATCTCTCCCTTATCATCTTGCTGCTGAGGGCAGTGGTACCAGCAAAAAATCCCATAAAACGGTTTTTATAATTCATTCACCAGAGATAGCTAAGGGTTGGGTTTGTTGGACAGGCTGCAGGGGTGAGCTGACAAGGATCTCCTGAAGTTCAGCAAGGAGAGGTGCAAAGTCCTGCACCTGGGGAGGAACAACCCCAGGCACCAGGACGTGCTGGGGCCACTGGGAACAAAGTGGAGCACAGGAGCTTCCCTCTGCCTCTCAGGAAGCCCTTCTGTGCTGTGCAGGTGATGGAGCCCTGGCACAGGCTACACAGAGAGGTTGTGGGACCTCCCTCCTTGGAAATCCTGTTTGCTCCCACCCCCAGCATCACAGAATCACAGAATTTCTAGGTTGGAAGAGACCTCAAGATCATCGAGTCCAACCTCTAACCTAACACAAACAGTCCCCACTAAACCATATCCCTAAGCTCTACATCTAAACGTCTTTTAAAGACTGTTTAGTCTTGGTTTTAGCAAGTAGCAGGCCTGATAGTTTTAGAAAGTTGTAGTCCAGACATCCACCCACCCAAACACATATGCTCATTTACCTGTTGCTGTTAGCATTCATAATTTAAGCTATTTTTAGCCTTACTGGTCAACCAGGAAATATTGGGGGGAAATGTCTTTGAAAATAAAGCAGAGCACCTTTCCTCCTGCTTCTATTTCCCATCCCTCTGTTTTGCAGGATGGACTCTACTTGTCGTTGCAACGTGGCGTGGACTGGTTTGCGGAGATGGTCGGGATGCCTCCCGGGCGCAAATACAACAGTGTCTTGTTTGGAGGTATGGAATTTAAACAGCTGAAACAAAACCTGCATTGCTTTCAAGTCATTTGCAATGTTGTGAGGAATGATGAGGAGATTGACAAAAAATATAAAACATACAGAGAGCATAAGAGGTTTTCTACTCTCCATTCTCTGAGGTTTTCAGCCTCTGACCAGATGAAACCCTGAATGTTTTCTGGTCTGACCTCAGAGTTGACCCTGTGAGCAGGAGGTTGGAGTAGGTGCCTTCCAGGGGTCCATTTTAACCTGAATTATCCTAATTTGTGCTTCAGAAATGCAGGCCTGCTGCTCCTTGTTGTCAGACTGCCAGCTGAGGGTCAGGAGCCTGCTGTGCTCTTCCCTGCCCAGTCCCAAAAATTCTTTTCCCCTCACAATTGATCTGCACGTGACTGGAGACCAGTCAGTAGGGGACACTGGAATTAGGAGCTCCTGAGTTCAATTCCCACCTCCCCCTGGGCAGCTAGAGTGCAGCACTGCCTCTAAATCTCATTAGTCCTATTAAATGTAGTCGGGCTGCTGACTTGTAGGGTCAAGAAGCATTTGCTGGCACTAGAACACCCTGGTGTGGGTGAGCAGTGCCGGAAATCCAGTGCTCGTTTTCAGTCAGATTACTGGCTTTGAATGGTAGGAAACAGTTTTTTTTAAACCCCTTTTTACTTTTTTAATCCCTTAAATCACTTTGTCCCCTCTAGGACCTGGCTCTAAGGCTCCTCCTTGCTCCTCACAGCCTCAGACTTTGTTCAAACAAGGGGCAGAGAGCTCCCAGTCGTGTCCAACTCGTTGCCTTTCCTTTTTCTTGCTGTGTCCTGTACCCCTGGAAGCACTGTATCGCTTGGTTTGGCTCAGTTGTTTTCAAGGGGAAGGAGAAATCTCCCTGCTCCTTCCGGAGTGACCCACCTGACTTTTTGCTCTTCAAAGAAAATATAACGTGTAATTGGGAACATGCAAATAAACTGGCTTGGGAAAGAAGCTGGTGTCCCTTGCTGCTTTCTCTCCTGGAGAAAAGTGTTTAGGAGCAGTACAGAGCAATGACGGGATGTTCGCTAATTACCTGACATCACAGGCAGCGAGGATGTAGACGAGGTGGCCGCATTGACCTGGCATCTGCCACATTTAACTCCATCTCTTCTGCTGGCTTTGATGACAGCTCCTCTTAGCTACCCACCTAATTTTCTATACCAGCAGAAGACTTTTTCTTTTATCTAGGCTAGCTTTCTGCCAGGTTGAGTGGAGCTAATTCATTGGAGAGCTGTCCAAGACTGCAGGAGCCTAGGAGGATGGACAAACCAACTTATTTGTAGTCAACTGCTGTCGCAGCCCTTCTTTCCTGGTTGCACCTTAAATGGTTATAGTGGAAAGGTTCATTACACTTGTGAATTTAGCAGAGGCCACTGCAGTCTTCCTGTTGCCTGCATTCTTTCATTGCCTTGGGCTACAACACAGAGCATAGGATTGGAAAGACACTCACAAGATTGTCTTATTGCTTCTCCCAGTGCAGGATATATTCTGCTGTCCTTCATCTTTGCTTAGACTGCCGCCTGTGCAGGGCAGAAACCTTTCCTGTCCGTGTCGAGGCCCTGAGGATACCAGTGTTTAACTGGACCAGCTTTTGGGGGCTTTTGAGCTATCATAAGGAACTTTTCCCCATAAGGTGTTTGGCATCAATATTCTGCCTCCCTTAAAGTCGTTGGGAGCAGTACTTGTGGTCTCTCTCTCCTCAGCCTTTTTTAGCTTTGGTAAGTGAATGATCTGAGATGTATAACCCAGTTTTTCCTTTGGAGGAAAAACTGTGACAGCAAGACATTTTTCTGCCTGCTTGTTGAGAGTGTAGTGCAAATTAATGAGCGTGTGAAGCTGGAGATGGCAAGAGAAAAGAGGAATTAAACATCACAGAAGCTGGAGGCAGATTTCAAAAGACTCTCGGAGCCTGTTGGAATCACTCCTACCTCTTAGCGCGCCTCAGTAACAGCAGTGCTCGTGTCCTTCTTTCCATGATAAGAAGGAAAGAAAAGCTAATTATATTTGACAGAATCAGGTTCGAACAATCAAAAAATTCTTAAAAGAACTGTGACTGTTCAAGTCTGTATTACCTCTGCTTTAGAAACAGAAAACATTTGCAGATTCTCCAGTGTTTCCCAAACTGACTCCATGCCATTATAACCAGCGAGTTTCAAACAGCTTCTCACCAGTGAAGTAACCAGCAACCCATCCAGCTTATTCCTTTTGCTCAGGCCTGTCTGTGCCATTGCCTCCTCAGTCAAGTAACCATGGAAGATCATTGTTCTGAGGGTGGCTTGGTTTCAGGGACAAGCTGTTCTTTATCACTGTTATTTTACATTTGTGCGTTTTTAACAGACCGAACAGAGTGGTAGGTCTGGAACAGGTTGGCTTTGTATTTAAGACGAAAGCAGCAAATGTAATGATATCTCTGTATGTTTTTTTTTTTTTTCAGGTCTGATTGGCTCAATGTTTTCCATCCTGCAGTTTTTCTCCTCTCCCCTCACCGGTGCTGTGTCAGACTGCTGGGGCAGAAGGCCCGTCATCTTGCTGACAGTGGTATGTCTCGTGCTGCGTTCAGTCACATCACATCACTGCACAGTTAAAGGCACTACGGCCTTGTGCTTGGCACAAAGGGTTGGGAAATGGGTGTTCCAGGTCTGATGGTTGTGGCCTTCTTCTTGCCAAGTCACTGGGCTACACTTCCAAAATCGAGTGCTCAAGCTGAGGTTCCATAACTGTACACAGAAGGCACCAAAATGCCTGCCTGGGATTTTCCAAAGCCCCTCACCCCTGCATATCAGAGTCTGACTTCAGATGCACAGTTCACAAATGATGGATTTAATCCCTCTAAATTTTAGTTCCCCGAGTGCCTGATGATTGCTGATTGCTTCACGACCTATTTCACAGAGCCTGGCATTTGTTGGTTAGACGTTGCTATGTAGCAGTGAAAGAAAGGTGGATTTATTATAAAAATGAACTTTCCCCAAGAAGTTTTCTCTGTTGCTAGTCAGAGTTTGGGGTTCTAATTACAGAAGCAGTGGAAGTATGGTGGAACTTGGCAGTGAATGATGTACAAAGCTTGCTATTCTGTTGGGCTGTGGAAAGTGAACTAAATATATGTGTGCTTATGATTGATTATGGAATTAAAGGACTAGAAGTGTGAATTCTTATTTTGAACTCAAAATTCTGTTGGAAACAAATGGAGCAGGATGTACAAAAATGGTTTAGTGCCCAGGGCTGATTTATCTCCCTTTGAGCTTTTCTTACACTTTTTATTTTATTAGTAGTCTCACTACTTCATTTATAGGAAATTCTTATGGATTTGGTTCTACTTTTTTTTTTTTTATTTATTTCACTGTTCAGGACATAGCACAGTATCAGTATATTCAGGCATTTCTGTTGCATAGTTTTTGGAGCAGCTGTTGAGGAATGGAAAAAGAAAATCAAATGTTTAGCAGCGAAATGATCAGAAATAAGAAAAACTTTCCTGCCCCTTATAAAGAACCCTTTCTTTCTTCTGCAGATGGGTTTGATGGCATCGTACGCACTGTGGGCTGCCTCTAGGTCCTTCGGCATTTTTCTCCTCTCCAGGATCATAGGTGGAATCAGCAAAGGGAACGTCAGCCTCTCCACAGCTGTAATTGCTGACTTGCACTCTCCAAAAGCACGGAGCAAGGGCATGGTGAGTTGTACCTGTGGGGTAGATGTTTGGGTTTACTGGCTAACTTTTAATTGATTTCAGGTACTCTAAGTATATTCCTCAGCAGTGTGTTCATTCACCAAGTGAACACACAACCTTCCATACTGCCTTGCTTTTGAGAATGTGCCAGATGGCTTTGCTGGCGAGCTCTCACACTACTTGTCGGTGGCTTTCACATCCAAGTGAAATGCAGATGTCTTAGAGGTTGAAAAGCTACCTGCCTAAGTGGTAAAACCGTCCCTCCTGCTGCTAACTTTAATCCTGATTATAATAGCTGAGGAACTGAAAGATCTTTTATCTCAGAATGGCCCAGTTTTGGTAACTGGAGCTTGCTTATAGGACAACCCGCTTTTCTCACCTTTCCAAGCCGTGGCAGCGCAGCAGCAGTGCCCAGCATGGCCCTGCCTGCCTTGAGTGATGCAGTGCCTTCAGGACCTGAGCTCAGCAGGAGATGGATGTGGCTTTGGCTGACTGAGCAGCAAGTGGGCTGAACAGCTGCCCTTGCCTCTTCCAAAAGGCAGCGGACCAGATGGAAACACCCTGCAGGCTGAGCTTTGCCTGTGGATTGCCAGTTAGATCTTTTATCTTAAAAAAGCCTCGGGGGCCCAAACTTCTATTAGCAGAGCGTTATAAACCACCATGTGGGGCAGCTGCATCTTGGGAGGGGATTTCACAGTGATAGCTAATGAATTTTCCAAACAATTTATTACAATCCTAGTGAGACAAAATATATTTCTGGAGGAGGATAGCCATACAGCACTAGGAAATAAAATGGGTCACAGCTTATTTTTAGGGCTTGAGAGCAAGTCGCTTGGGCTCACATCCACACGGCTTAACTCCCTCGTCTTTTCCGAAGCAGAGTGGGCATGTTCATTCTGCTTCCTGGGAAGAGTCCTGACTGATGCTGTTCCCAAAGTGTGCTGGGCATCATCTGAGAGAATGCTGCTTGGGCAGGCTGAAACAGGGCTGGAGGTAGGGGTGAGTCAGGACACCTGCGTGTGCCCAGGCCTCTTTTAGTTTAGTACAGGTAAAGGCAAATAGACTGAAAAGCAGGAGGATTGTGTTCTGGGATGGCATGGTTTGGGGTCCTGCCCGTGTGAGTATCTTTGAATGTTTCTTAAAGAAAATAAGCCAAATCCTGCATTGTTGTGTTGTTAAGCAACCGAACTGAGACAAATAATTCAAATCCGTGTTATCTCTGTTAAACTCCCATCTCCTATGTGCAGGTTCTACCTCTTTTCCTGTGTGCTGGTTTCACAGCGAGTTAATAAATCCTCTTTAGTACCTATACTAGATTCAGGTTGTTCTGGGAAGCCTCTCAGCCTGTTTGCTCTATCAGAAATATAATCCTTAATACTGAAATTACCAAAGCAATTCAGAAGCTATAGACATCACGCTACAAAAGTTTATTCTATGGCTGCTGGATCTGCTGAACAATCTGAACAATCCCTGAGGTGAGAGTTGTTATTCCCCTTCCCAACTTCCTTTCACTCATCATCATACAAGGAACGGTGTCCCTCAGATATCCCTTCACCACGTTGCAGTTTGTCACTGCTTCTTTGCTGGCTAGGCAGAAAATGAAATGGGATATTTGGAAATAACAGGTTCTTCACACTCAGGGCTCTTTGGTTACATTCTGTGTGTGTCTGCATTTCTTTAAGGCACATGCCAGGGAATCCAAACTGGTTTAAACTGAGCTACCTGAACAAACTGGTGTCTAAAACTACATGTCGATGTGCATTTGTGTCGTTGCAGGCAATGATTGGTGTTGCCTTCTCCCTTGGTTTTACCCTGGGTCCCATGATTGGTGCTTACCTAGCCATGGAGCCAGAGAAAGGAGAAGTCTTCTATCGTCGTTCGGCATTGTTAGCACTCATGTTTGCTGTGGCTGATTTAATTTTCATCTTCTTCCTGCTTCCGGAGACGCTTCCCAAAGAAAAACGGGTAAATGAGCTCTCAATTCGAAGGTCTGGCTTCCTTGCAAGAACAGGATTTGACAGCTGTTGAAATACTGCAAGTATTGAAGAAGGGGCTGAGCCAGTATCTCATGAATTTAGCTCATTCTTGGGATCAGGTTTTCATGCTATTCAGGCTGATATCAAGATGGTTGTATGATGGCCCCACCTCCTAGCTCAGCGTAATGTGAGACCTGTTTATAGCTAGCATGCTGATGAATTGCTGCCTTTGGTGTTGTGTGAATTTCCCAAAAACTAATGGCAACCTGGGAGGGAGAGGGTGAATTTTCAGTTATTTCCAGTTACCCAGTATACATCAGGTTATTTTAACTGTTATTTTGTCTATGCTTGATTATTTTGAACACCAAAGTAGCAATGACTCTTAGATCTGTGAAAGACAGCACAGCTCAGAGAGAAAATGTCTACAAGTGCTAAAACCCAGTAACTGCTAGAATCTGTGGGGCAGAACGTGTATTAGCATCATGATTTAATACTGTGTGATCAGACATCGTTCAAGATATTTCTATCTGATAACAAGTCTCTTGGAAGACTGGTGGTGTGGGAGAGTCTGAATTCAGTCCTAGGTATCTGGAGGAAACACTTGATTTCAGGTTTTCAGCTGGATTGGATCTTTCTTGTCATCCCTTGCCTCTAAGCAGCTCTCAGACGTTGAATCATGCTCAGTCTCTGGACAGCCAAACCTAGCTGACACGGAGAAATGCTGTTCAGGAAACTTGTCTGCGCCGCTCCTGCCCGGGCAAAGCTTCAGACCTTCCTTGAGTGTTTCCTAGCAGGGTGTGTCAGATGTGGAATTGGTTGCTTGTGTGTATTCCCAAACACTACGGCTTTATTTTATTTTATTTTTTACAGCTCTGGTATGTCTCATCTGTTCCTCTTTCCTATTTGGCTGCTTCTAAGCATTCCAGATAAAATCCTGTCCCTGGTTAGAGCTGCACTCTGGGGTGACGGCAACGTGTTTATGGAAGGAAGTGCTGCAGGGTGAATCTGTGTTCTGAAAACAATTCCACCTTCGCTGTGGAGGGATAAATGGCTTTGGGGCCTTCCTGTACGATCCCTGACCAGTACCCTCCCCCTCTCATTATCCTCTTGGGAGTTCTTCTGATAAGCTAATCTGTGCTCGTCATCGTGACTGAACTGTGATAAGAAACTGGGTGCTCTCTCCCTGCTCTGGGGGACTCTGCCTCCCTGCAGCAGTAGGTGTTGCATGAGGCAGATTTATAGGTGCCTCTCGAGGTTGTGTTAAGCACACAAGTTGTTTAATTGCTGATGAGATGGTGATTTTTCCAGCTTTGGAGCTTATGACTAGGATCAGCATCAGTGCGTTTGTGCCGTTTCCTTCCAGCTGCCTTTGGGGAGTGGACCCGTGCAGTTCGTGTGGTCGAGGGTATTTGCAACTGTTCTTGTTAGGCTGCTTTGCTTGGTTTTGGGGTAATCCCTCCAACTTGGAGTGGAAGAGGAGCAGTTTCCCTGGCCGCCTGATAACCGGGTAAGGGCAGGTGTGCTGGCAGCCTCTCTGGCTCCTGGCTGGGCTGAGCTGGAGCAGGGGCTGCTGCACTATCATGGTGGAAAGTGTTGGAAGGACGTAACTGTGAGAAGGGGAAATGGGAATGATAACTGGTAGGAAGGTGTGTCAGCGGGATCAGACATCTGGTTCTTTGAAATATGCTGTGTTCTCATGATATTCCTGTTTCTCTATCTGTCTTCCTTTTCTTTGGAGAGCCATAGAATATCCCAAGTTGGAAGGGACCCACAGGGATCACTGAGTCCAAGAGACTCGAGAGAAGAGCAAGTATTTCATTCGTTTATGTTGGAATTGACTTGTAGAAAAGAGAAGGTGAAGGAGGTCAGGGGAAGCAAGGATGAGTTTTCATCCAAAGATAAGATAAAGAGTTTTTGCTACCATTTTTCCCCTTTTTTCAACTCTTCCCTACGTTTTTCAGGTGAAGAGTGACGGCAGCATTTTACCTTTCACCTGTCAGAGACACTGGTCTTATGTGAGTTGCCCAAACAGCTCCTGCTGTGACCTGCTTCATAGCAGGGAGGAATAGAAGCATGTCTAGCAGAGTCTTGCCCCCTTAAGAGCTTTTGAGTCAATTTTTAGCTGAGCTTGCTATGATCAAGGCTGTCTTGCTGAAGGACGGGTCTTACAACTTCATTCTCTGGTGTCTGCTTTGAGTGCTGGTGCTGGAGTGTGGAAGGCCCAGGCTGCAGTCCTGGCTTGGACCGACTCCGGGACTTCAAGGCTTGTTACTTAGTGTCTCTGAATTAGAGGAAAACCGGTCTAATACAGGTTTTTCACCAATCAGTGGATGAAGTCATTTCTAGATCATTGCTTCTAGGGCAAAGGCAGGAGAAGTTTAAAAGAAAAAATATATATTTCTATATAAATAAAATCAGCTTTATAAATATATATATTTCTATATAAATAAAATCAGCCTAATAGTACAAAAGCAGCTTGGCACCCTGTCTGACATGAATAATAACTCAAAACAGCTACAAACTGCAGATTTTTTTATTACTGGCAGACATTCTTGAAGAGAGTTGCTTGTTACCAGTTTCTGTGTGCTGCACTGCAAACACCATCGTGCCAACAAACGCAGGAACTGAGGATTGCTACGAGCCAGCTTCAGGAAATCCTCTTACAGACCTCATAAAAGCACGAGGAAACTTCTTCTTGGGAGTGCCTTTTTACCCTCTGTAATACATGCAGTGGAAGGGGAAACAGCCCAGTTTGTTTTATGTGGATCAGCAGCCTTACGGCTATGTAAAACAGCCTGTTATATTGATCTGACTGATGGTGGGAGACCAACAGACTCCAGAGCTGGGCTTTTGGGTGCTCAGAAGGCTGTCAAAACAAGCCAGGTGGTGTTAATACCATTTTAAAGGGTGATTTGTTTACATTTTTTTTTAAACCCAGTCCATACGTATCCTCGAGGCACGCGCTGAAGTTCTGCTGGTAATTTACCCTTTAATCTCAGCATCAAAGGGGGCAGCAGCTTCCTCCTTCCCCAGCTGGGATGAAGAGGAATCTCATCATAAGAAGCCTGTGCAGTGTTTTGAGGGGATTAAATGCTAAATGTGATTATTTAGGATTGTTAAGTCTCTCTTATATCTTCCTGTGACTGTCCTGCAAAGTGGCAGCCTAAATTCTCCTACTTTGAAAGGAAACGTTTCCTTAAGAATTTACACAGTGTGTGTATATATATTTACATATATATTTGCTTTTCATATTTTAGAAGAATAATAATAAAGCTTAAAACATTTTCCATACATCTGTAGGGAATTAAAGCATCTCCTAACCTCCTGGTGATGAAGAGCAGGGATGGTGTCACTAGATGCATAATTAGGTTGAGGTGTGTGGAGTAGGAGGACCAGAAGTGCTACAAAATAAATTTTCCCCTTAAAAAAGCCACACAACGTGGGCGTGTAGAATCTCTCTAGAAATCTCTCTAAGGAATCTCTCTAGAAATGGTATTTTATGTTGCTTCCCCAGGAGGTGTCACTGGCTGGCTAAAACAACCAGCAGTACCACTCCAGGCTGTCACCTGCTGTACTGCTGCACCCACTGCTCTCAGCCCTGTAGCGCACACAAATCCCCAGCTTTCCACGAGGCTGCAGGCAGCTGTGCCATTATTTAACCGGCAAATGTCCATTGACAGGTAGGGTGATGCAAAAAGGGAGCCAAACCGAGCCACCTTCAGTCTGTGGAGAACAAGCTGCTTCTGCCTTTTAAGCAACCCAGGAAGGAATCTGTTTTCAGTGAAAACTGTTATCAGTGGTCTACCTTCTAGTTACAGTGTTGGAACTAACTCAGGAGGTCTGGGATGTTATCGGGGGTTGCTCAGACCCCAAAGCCAGTTGTCTTGTTTCATCTCAGGTAATGTTTGTAGGTATTGAAGCACTTCTGACTGTTGCTGTCATTTTCCTGCAGTAGTAATTACATCAGTTTTCTGAAATAAACCTCTTTCTGTCATCAGGTCTCCTCTGTGACATCTGGATTTCAGGCAGCCGTTGACTTGCTCAGTCCTCTGGCTTTATTTCAGTTCTCTGCAGTCACCCGAGGAAAGGAAACCCCTTCAGAGAAGAGTAAGTGTTAACTTGCTTTCTGTATTACATTATGTATCTTTTTGTATCTGGGGATGGTTTCTAAGTGCAGACTTTAGTCACACCCTTTTGGAAGCAGTACTCCAACTCTTTAAAATCCACCCTATTAATTTATGAACTTATGCTGACCCTCGTATTCCCAGAAAAAGAGGTTTTAGAGATTAGTGTTTTGAGGATTTCTGACTTGCTACTCGCTCATTCTTCAGGCACTGGCTGCAGCTTGGGTAGGCTGCAGGAAGTGAAGTGATTTAAAAACACAGCTCAAGGCATAAGTAAGGGACATGTTAATATGCGGATCCAAGCTGCAGAACAAGAAATTTTGGGCTGGAATTTTATTTCTTGTTTCAGGATTTGGAGATGTAGGGTTTGAGCACTTCACTACATTAAATTATTTAAGCCATAGAAAATAAATCAACATTTGCCAGGTCCACCAACTAATCATCCATGCTGTTGCATCAGGAAAGGAGCCCCCTTAGGAGAAAACACGTTAAACACTGCATTCACAGAAAAACAAGTAAGACTATCTATCAAAGACCACAGATGGCTTAGAAGGGATGCTGTGCTTTAGCCAGCATAGTCCTGAAAGAACCATTCCAAGGTATTAAACTGAATACAGGAACTGATTAAAAATAAATAAGGAAATAAGAGGGTACGAATGTGAGGGAGAGGGACTGGACTGGATGAGGGAGAGCACAGAGACGCAGGGAGAGATCAGTCTTTTGGGCTCTTCTCTCACCAGAGGGAAGGTAACAAGCAGAATCCATTTCATGGCATGTCTTGTGGGGGGTATTTAAAATGAGCATCTGAGGAAAGACCTTTTCCCTGTACAGTTATTTTATGTCCACTACAACTATTGCTATCATGTAACTGTTGCTGTTATATTTTAAAGCAGTGCTCGAAAACCACCACCATATTTCTCTCTTCCCCCACTCCCCTCACCTCCCTGTTTTTTTTTTGTTTTTTTTTGGTTTTTTTTTTGTTTTTTTTTTTGTTTTTTGTGGTGTTTTGTTCATTTAGATCTTCAGAATCTGAAAATGCTGGGCGTGGTGTATTTCCTGTACCTCTTCCTGTTTTCTGGTTTGGAGTATACGCTGAGTTTTCTTACTCACCAGAGATTCCAGTTCAGCAGGTACAGCGCGCTTAAAAGACACGTCATGTATTTCATCTAGGCCGTTTTCCAAAAGCTTAATTTAAGGTCTTTTATTTTCAAGAAAGAGGCTTGAAGGCTATTACTAACATCAGTTGGTAAGAGTCAAAAAACCAGCCACTGCATTCATTTACACTTGGGCTTTGTGGGAAGAATTTAAGAAAACATAGGCACAACGCTTATCACCCCAGGAGATACTCATTGAATGCACGCCTTCTAAGACCTAAAGAAAATCAATACACAAGATTAAACTAAAGCTTCTGAAATATCTGTAGCTGGGCTAGTTGTATTGATTGACTAGCATAAAATCTTTTCTCTTCTTCCCCAGAAGAGTTTTTCACTATCAGGACAAATCTCAAGGCTCAAAAAAAAAAAAAAAAAAAAGGAAGGATTGAGGGATAGCTATGTGATGGCACTGCGTATGATGTACAGTCATTACATCTGAGAGTTTGATTTCCTCTAGTCAACCACTAGAGGAGAAAGAACAGAATCCACTAAAAGAAGCTCAGCTTGAAATATTTTTCCTGCCAGCTCATAGGAAGATTCCCAGCCAGGAACATGATCTTGCAGCTCAATTCCATATGTGCATCCTTTCCTTTCAGTGACTCTCAGGATTTTGTCTCATCTCTGCATTTCTGTCTTTCATTACAGTTTGTGGCTTAACTAATGTGTGTGCAACAAGGAAAGGTCTTCTAGTGCATTAAGCCTGCTTCTGCATGGTCCTTTCAGGATAGCCACACAGTGAGATACTCAACTTTATGCCGACAGTACAGGCTGTGTGACAAACATGCTTGTTACAGAGGTGAGAACTTCTAGCTGAGAACATCCACATAGTCCAGCAGATAAGAGAGGAGAAAGGGACACATGAAGAAATATTTCAGGGTAGAAGGAGAGTGCAAGCTTCCCAGTGCAGGGCCTCATCACCACCGTGCCTGTGCCCATTCCTCAGAAACCAACAGCTCCTGCACGTAGGACAGAGATTTGCCATGGCATGAGGTAACGTGTGGGCAATTCGTGGGCCACCCTAGTAACAACTCAGGTACATCGCAGCAGTCTAGAGACCTCTGCAGTATTTGCCAGCAGCCATCCTGTCTCTAAGTAATGGGTTCATCTTCTTTCTGTTTGCCTGTTGTGGAAATTAATGTCTGTGTATTAAGAGCTTGTGCGGCTCGTGTGAGCATCTAAAGGCATTCTCTGTCTTGCTCAGGAAAGGGTCTCCACTGGACCCGTGCATCTGACGGTGGAATGCTCTGTGCATGACTTTGTAACCTGTGTTTCTGCCTCCCTTATAGCATGCAGCAGGGCAAGATGTTTTTCTTTATTGGAATAACAATGGCTGCGATCCAGGGAGGTTATGCTCGCCGAATCAAGCCAGGAAATGAAATCAAAGCTGTAAAAAGGGTAAAAAATATATATATATATTTTTTCTTTCCCTCCATAAATCTGATACATTAATCTTCAGTCTAAAGAGCAACGAACAGTGGTTGGAGGCTATAGCTGTACTTGTCGGATCAAAAGAAAATTCTGTCTGTCTCATTTCAGTGGTGGGCAGGGGGAAACAGAATTCTTCCTCTAGTCTACAATGTGTGGTCTTCCATATTACAACAGCATGTACCAATACACAGGCAGAAGTTTCTCTGACAGAAGTGTGCATTTGTTTGCAGTGTTTGCCTCTTTCATTTTAGAGATGGTGATACTGCACTGAGATGACAGGGAACAGCTCATGCAGCTTATACCAAGGCTGTGGGACAAGTAGATGTGTTTTGTCACTTGCGTTTGTGTGTGAAGCTAAGGACAGCAGGTTTCCAGCGTTTCTGAACTTCTGTTGCTGCTTGGTAACGTCTGCTTGGACAGCTAAAGCCTCCATCCATTTATTATGCATTACTCTGAGGCCAGTGTGATTTCAGCAGTGGCAAATCGCACTGCAGCCCGGTAAACCGACTCGGCTTTTCTCAAAAGTTATTTCTGCTAGGGAAATCATCCCCACCCTGCTCCCTGGCAGGCAAAAGCTAACGTGTTTGTTGTGTCACAGGGGAAACATTTCCCTAAGAAAACTCACACTGCTGCACTGGTGCTGCTCTGTCCTCTGCAGCAACTTCCTCCACGTTCTCTGCACTGCAGTTTATGCAAACTGTGGCTCACCCTGCAAATTTATGTGTTTTTTCCTCTTTCCTGCGCAGGGAAGTGAAGTTACTGTGAAATACTCAGTTAGTTTAACTGGCCAGTTGCTTCTTGTAAACACCCACGTGCTCCCTGCCGAAACCTGCAGGCCCCTGGGCACGCTTTCTGCAGATGCATGTGGCTTGGGTGGCTTTTGTGGGAATTCCTCCTTTGGCTGCGGTGATTCTGGCAATTTGTTTATGGATCTGGATCGTATGGCAAATGTGGCTTCTCTTAGCACAGCGGTTACGGTGTCTCATTAATCACTGAGTTTTCAAAATGAGGCATTTTGTGGGAGTGGAATTAAAACCCTGCAGCAGGTCTTAACTGATCGGTTTTCACAGAAAAAAAATGTGTATGAGGGAGAGATCACAGGGGAGCTGAAATCCAGGCCCTTTGAATAGAGGAATAACCTTTTCTTTTTCTTTTTTACTAGTGAATTCCCACATTTTTTGTTCTTGGCTCCAAAAACTCCAGAGGGTTTGACACAACCCTTAGAATCAGCCAGTGCTGCTGCTGCTGCAAAAAAAAAAAAACTAAAGGAGCTGTAGCACACAGGCTTTTTGATCTTGTGCTAGCTCACAGGATAGAGAGATGAAACTAAATTTCTGGACAGTTCAGCACAGAATGAGGCAGAAAAGAAAGCAGATCATGTGAGAGAACTGCAAAAACATTGTTTTCCTCAACTGGGAGATGAGCTGTGAGGCTACAGCCCGTGTTATAGGTGACTCCAGTGCATATGTGGTCTGCAGTCATGTGGCACGGAGAGAACAGAGAAGTGAATTGTGTTTATGCGTGGCCATCCAGATGAGTTTGCAATGTCTGCTTGGGAGGGAAGGACGCGCTGGTTTAAGTGTAATTCTGTCGGGGAAAAGACCTGGCAGGACACCTGGAGTGAGGCTTTAACAAGCACGGCTTAAATGTAACTGTGTGACTCATTCATTTTTGCAGGCTATTATGCTGCTGATTCCAGCGTTCCTGTTAATTGGATGGGCTGCAAATGTGACCCTGCTGAGCATTGGACTGCTGCTGTACTCCTTTGGTGAGCTAAACTGCCCTGAATTCTAAGCACACACACACAATTTTTCTTCGCATATTTATTCATTAATTAAGAAAGACACACTTCTGATTTCAAGGTGTTAGCAGCAGAAGTTAATGTTTCTCTTTATACAGCCTGGGAGGAATAGTGGCTGTTGCTTCCTCGTGTTGTTTGTATCCAAGGAAGCTGCCATGGTGATATTAGGAAGCATCTCCAGTGCTCCTGTTGTCCCATCTCACTATGGAGCTCGTGTTTTGTTTTTTTTTTCCCCCATCACCAGACCTTAGAAGCAAAATATTCACTGAATAGCTCATGTCAGGAAAAAGAGAGCATTTCTTTGTGTTTCAAAGGTGGCTGCATTATTTCTTAGGCAACAGGCTGCCGAGAGCTGCACCATGTTACGGTGAGGGCTGGTGCAAGATTTGGGCTGAGCAAGAGCAAAGGCAGTTCAGCCTTGTCCTGAACATGGCGGCTCGGGGCTGTGTGGGCTGGACACTGCCCTGCTCTCCTGCATTGCAGGCTCCTAGTCCAGGGAGGGAGATAAACTCACTGTAGCTTTTGCCGAGTGCAGATGGTTTTCAAAGATGCATAACTGCTTACATAAACAGTACTCTGACAACTTAAGCCATTATTCTGGGAAACAATTATGAATGAACTTGGATTCATCAGTGATGGAGCCATACAAAAGTGTCCATCTGAGGAAAGATTTCAGATATCCCCAATGCTGCTATTGTTGAGAAGCTTCAACTGAAGCTAATTATGAAAGGAGACTTCTCTTTTGCATGATGCAGACTGATTTCAGAGTAAACTCCCAACCACAAAACGCATCTGTTTAGTAGCTTGCTTGCCTAGGACCAGCCATGGGGTGGACAGGTTTCAAACTCTAGATCTTACTAGATCTGGCTCTTCCCTAGCTAAGCCATCTAGAAATGCCTTGGGACAGACCTCTTTTCCCACCCTCTCCCTCCCCCTGCCCAAGAAATTAGGATGCCTGCAGTTAAGGCAACAAATCCATCATTCCTGCTCTCCAATCGTCTTTCCCTTCCCAGAAAAGATTCTGCTTTGCATGCTGAAAGCACTTCCCTCTTGGCAGAAAAGGTCCCTGTTGCATTAAGAGGGCAGCGATTGTTGAACAGCTCTTGGCTTTTTTCTTTAAAAATGTTGTAACCTCTTGCTGGACTTAACGGTCTTACTTCTCAAGCTGCCTCTTTCATCTATGAGTAAAGCCTTGTGCATGGGGACAGCGCGGTTCTGTGTACGGCAGCTCACTGGCTGGGGGAAATGTGAGTGATTCCCTTCCCCTTCCTCTGTAAAGCTGCCCCAAGCTGATCTGCCCTACCCGCCCCCCTCCCAGTGGAGAGGAGCAGCAGTAATGGGAAACACCTGCTCAGAGCACATGGCTCTTCGTGCAGGTTGGCTTCGGGGGGGTGTTTTTGTTATTGGACTGGATTAAAGCGTATGATTCATCGTTGGTGCAGTGCCCCAGAGCTCAGCATACTTCTCTGCAGCAGTAATGAGTTCAGGCCACGTGTTTTTCGCGATTGCTCCTCTAGCTGAACTCTGCTGGTCACTGACAGTCTCTTTTGTGTGTTTTTCCAGCTGCTGCCATTGTTATCCCATGTTTGTCTGCGGTGGTATCAGGCTACGGTGAGTGTCCTTGCTTGGAGGGGCAGCCTCTGGGCACGTAAGTGACTTTGTATGCACTTGGCTCGAACGTGGGAGTGACCTCAGGTTCAGTGATGCATCAAGAGGAACAGCTGGGGTCTGCGTGCTGGACTGGGCACTGTGGCTGCAGCTTGTCTGAAATGCCTCCTTCACTAAAATCAAAGAAAGCCAGATGGGACTGCTGGGGGTGGGAAGACAATATTCCGACCCTGAGAACTTCCAAAACATCCCTCACTGAAGTACAGGAACGTCCAGACCTGACAGTACCTGGCTCTGAAAACTGTCAGCTCTTCCTACTAAGTCCTTTCAGAGGGAGCAGTAGCAGTTTCACAGCCCAGTCAAACTCTGCCCAGTGAGCACACTACTTTTGTAGGTTTTTGCTGGTTTGTTCCAGTGTGCTGGGTCAACCTGAAGCAACCACGATGGTGGTCATGATTAAGAGGATCAAGAATAGGAGGTAAAGAATGAGGCTCCTGGGCAAAGAGCACAAACGCCACTGAGCAAGGAAGAGCCTGGGCCTCTGAAGGAGACACCAGCCATCTGCCAGCAGTGAAATCATTTCTTCCCAATTCCTTGGAAAAGAGCTGGATGTGGTGCTGGTTGCTACAGAACCCTGTACAGCAGATGATGCTGAGTTGCCACCTGCAGAAGCCAGCTCCTTCTTTAGCTTTGGTTCATTACCAAGGCTGCCAGCACTACAGTGCCTGCTGAGGGAAAAAAGCAGGGCTTTCCTTTAACCAGCACTTTCATGTGGCTTTTATTTAAACTTGCATCCATGCACCTGTATTTTACAGGCCTGTGCCTCAGCACAAAAAGAAATAACTACTTGAAAATTTAGGGAAGCAAATTTAGCTCTTTTATACAAGGTAAAGTTTTAGCCTTTTTCTGATTTTGTCTTTATGTTTTTTAGTGTGCTATGTGTTGTCCATGGACAAGCACGCTTCATAAGTTCTCAAGTGTTTAATAACGCAGTCACATTTTCCTTGTTGTGGGAGAAAAAAAAAATAGAGCTTGGGCAGTGAGCGTGAAATGAGGAAGTTCCAAAAGAACTGGCTCCAGGAGCCCCAGCAGTGCCTGCCCTTCAGGCTGCCCCTGCCCCAGGCAGAACAAAGCTGCAACCTGCTGACCGACTCTCTGCCTTCACAGGTTCTGCCGGCCAAAAAGGAAGAGTGATGGGGATCCTGCGGAGCCTGGGGGCTCTGGCCAGGGCCCTAGGCCCGATCCTGTCAGCCACAGGTGAGCGGGGCTGTTCCGCCTTCCTGCTTTTGCCAAGGTCCCTGGGGGAGCCTACAGCCTGGGGGGGTGGGAGGAGGGGAGGAGATCAGGAAGGGAAACCCCAGCTCAGAGCCCTAAAACAGTCTTCACAGAAGGAGATGGCCCTAAGAGCTGCACGGAAAAAGCCAGGGCAGGGCAAGTGTCCAGTTAGCATCAACAGGAGCCTGGTGGATGAACTGAAAGGATTGTATGAGCAGAGATGCCAAAGGTGGTGCCTGGTTCTTTAGGCAGCTCAGCAGCATCAAACTAACCCATCCCAGTACGTGGCTACGCAGGCAGAGGAGCACCCCAGCACGCAGTGGGAGCCAGCAGCTGACCAGCAGCTCTTACCCTTTCTGGGCTTATTTTCAGCCTTTTTGGCAAGAAACCCAGCCTGCTGTGCGGGGCCACTTCAGTGCCAGGGCTGGCTCTGGGAAAACGAGTCAGTGAGAGTAAGGGCTGCTTTGCTGTAACAGCTCACGAAGCTGCATCCCCATGGTGTACGAATTAGGCAGGTCGAGTCAATAATCTGCAATACACAAAAAGAACTCTGCTGCATTAAAAGCAACCCCTAAACCAGGTTAAAGCAGCCCCACAAGGCCGATGCTGCTGGTGCTGGGGGCGGTGACCATGCTGTGCCCAGTCGCCCTCAGGGGAAGCAGCGGTGCAGTGCGCCAGAGCCTGAACTCTGAGCGACCCTAAGTCTGAGCACAGCCAGCACCCCTTCCCTCACTGCACCCAAAGGCCAAACTGGCTCACGCTGGCACAAACAACTGCCCCATGCCTGAGCAAGGGTACTGGGTGCAGGGAACTTCTGGGAAGGAAGAAACTAGCTTTGGACTTAGCAGCGAAACCAAAATGGCAGAACAGCTCCAGAGTGCAGCACTCATACTGCCCTTGCATGAATGGCCACGGAGAAAGTGCTGGGGCAAAGAGTGAAAGTTTTCAAGTGACTAAAATGGAATATGTGAATAGGAACTTTCCTAGTTTCTATACTGGCAGGAATGAACATATCCCACGTAAAACAACCACCTTTAACATGCTGTTCCCTTGGAAGAGAAATATTACCAGCAATGCTATTAGCCACCTCCTGCTTGTAACATGTGCAAGATTATACACTAAAAATTCAGTGACTTTGGCTGTACCAACACCCATGTTCTCCCTTCATATCAGTAAGTTGTTGAGAGCAGGAGCTATGAATGCCTGCTCACTTACATGCAAGGAAAACTGCTAAAAACCTAAATTTGTTTTCATTACAGTCTACTGGCTGGCAGGGGCAGAGGTTTGCTTCACTGTCTGCGGAGCTTTCTTCCTCATCCCCTTCATTTTACTTGGTTCTATAAAACAGCATACAAAGGAGGAGTAGACAAAGGTAGGAAGTAACCATGGAACCGTCACCAGCTTCTAAGAACCACCACATGACCTGATTCTTGCTACCTGCCTCCAGCAGCCAAATGGGAATATCTTGTGGAAGGCCAGATGCAAAGACGCAGCAACAGCAGACTTCAGATTTCTTGCAGCCCCCACATGGAATTCTGTTGGCTGTGGCCTCCCAGCTGGCTTGTCTAGTTCTGCAAACAGAAAAGAAAAAAAACAAAAAACAAAACAAGAACACGCAGCTCAATAAATTATTCAAATCATGGGCAAGCTGAGAGCAGCAGTACAGCAGCACCGTGCTGCACAGCACAGCCCAAAGTCACAGCTAGTGCCCAGTGCTGTTAACTGCCCCCCCTGCAGCGCTGCTCTTTGCTCATCTGCTTTGGTCAGGAGCACAAGCCAGAGCAACGCCACTGCCCAAAGGAGTTCTGCCTGGTTTTCGCTAGCAGGCAACAAATTTACAAGAGCTGTCTAGCGGGAATTTTCTATATACATCATGAGATCTGCACAAGTTCTCGGTGGACCTCGTAAAACTGCATCAACTGCCTTAAAGCCTGACAATCAAACCCAAACCAAGCAGCACACTACAGGCTTCCTGAGCCTGACTGGTACTTTGGCACAGGTGGACTGTTTTTAATATATGACTGAGATGTTTTGTACTTCTAATACTTTACATTATGTTTTGGATGACCAACCACTGTCCTTTTGCAATACAAATAAACTGTTACGTTGTACACACGTGGTCACTACTTCATCCGAGCCAAACATCGCTGCTGCTACTTGCCTGAGCAAGACTGGAGTCTGGAGTTCCACAGCAGGAGTCAAAAACCTCCCCGAGGAGCTGACTGCTGCCAACAGGGTGCAAACTCCCCCCAGGCAGGGCTGCGGAGGCCTCTCAGCAGAGGGGGCAGGAGGGGTGGTAGGGAAGAACCTCGCCACCTTCCCCCAGGCAGATCTTCAGCTTAAACCTGGTTGTTGAGGCTTTTTGGTGTCCTTCCTGCTTATTGCTCAGGTGGAATGGCTAGAAAGGAACCCCTACAGGAGTAAATGTAAGCATTTTTCTGAGAGTTTCTGAGAATACATGAAATCAGTCATTAATCAACATACTAATCCTTAACAGAAAACAGAGCTAATTAAAAATTGTAGAATAAAACTAGAAAACAGAAGGGGAAGAGACTTTTTTTTTTTTTAAAGAGTTTTATTTGTGAGTAGAACTTAATGATACAAGAAAAAGAAAAATACAGGACTTTATCTTGCCCCAAAGTGTGTAACCATACCATACATGACTACATTTCATATTGTAATACAAAGAATTAAAAGAACAAACTACAAAATTAGAAATTAAAAGTCATTGCATATGTGGTCAAGATAAATGGAGGGACTCCATTCATGAACTGAAACATAGAGCAATTAGTAATTTAATTACGACCCTGCAATAAAACACAATTTAGCAAAATAAGTATTGTATGCTTCCTAGTGTACAGAGGACATACAAGGTTAAAGTACAAGCTCAAAGCCATTAGTGCCATGCAGTCCTGACTAAACAGTACTGTTCAGGGGGCTCGCGCACAGTGATTCCTGCTCCCGCCCTACCTCTCCCCATCCCAGAACAGGTGACGTTACACTTCTCGTGGTACTCGACGCTACCTCCAAACCTCATCCCTCACTCAAAGCCTTACAGCTCTGCCCTTTCAGCTGTTATCCCTCCGCTGTCTGAAACCAGTCCAAGGCATCAGCACGCCTCAGGCCTAATGTAGGCCTTTCTAATCCAAAGCTGCACCCAGCTGCTGAACCCACCTCTTACTCAATGCTTCTACTGCATGAATTAATTGTAAGGCATTAATTTCCTGCTATTTTACCAATCGCAATGGTTAATAATACATTATCCTACAAGGTAACATCCACGTTCTGTTACTGACCCTCACTGCACATCAAAGCATCTCCCTCTCCCGCACACCAAGGAGTTTTCAGTGGTTTCTGCTGTCACAACCAGAAATGCTAATACTGGAAACCGGACACGATTCACAGCCTGCCCCACCTGGGGCTGGGGTAAGTTACGTACGGTTTCTGGAGAATTCTCGCAAGCTTTACCTATCAGATTTGGAAACTACTTTTACGATTAGTGATAGACAGAAGCATGGCAATAACTGGAAATTAGGTAATTCAGTAGTGAAAGTGATTTTCTTTACCATGCTACATAGTAAACAAACATTTATAGCAAACATCTGTGAAAATACATCATTAAGAAGGTTAGCTGGGATTTCTGTACTTTACTGCTGGCAACAACAACAAAAACAAAGAAATGCCAGTGTGTTGTTCTTTTTTAAAGTGAAAATAATATCAAAAAAGGTTCAATAGTGTAACACATTTACAATTTTATAATGGTAAGGGATAAACACAAAAGGCCGCAAATAGGGTTTATATGCAACAGGTTTGCATGTGCACCCGATGTATTTTTAAGCAGGTGCAATAAACCCATGCTAAGGCCTAAAATACAGCTGCCCGGGCTTCACATCACCAGCTGGAAAGCTTCTGACAGAGTCACTTTTTAACCTTTTCTAACAGCCCAATTACCATATGACTGATTCCTAGGGAGGCAAGACTGAAAGCCAGATTTCCCCCATGCTGTACTCACTGGAAAGGCTGGGCTCCTTCAACGCACATGAGCGGAACGCGCCAGTTATTTCAGTCCTCCTAGACAAAGATGATTTCAAGTGCCAGACGTAAAATAAAGTGAAACACACCTTCATTTCGTTACAATAGTCAGAAGAGGGGAGGAAGAGAGGAGGAATGGATAGTCTCAAAGCTTTACTAGAACATGATCTGTAATCACAAGATTGCAGAAGCTTACATGTCAGTTCAAGACATCCCCTTGAAAACACCACTGCAAAAGCATCCTCTCTAGAAGTCAACATTTAAGAAGAAATTTACTTGGGACTCTGAGCAGAATATTGAAAGAGAAAGCTTCTTGTGGTAAGCAATTTGTGTTGCATTTTTAATTGTGAAAACTTATTCTCCTGTAAAGCGGTGTGGGCTTTAAAGTATAAATAGTGATTCAATGACTTCTGCGTGGAAATCATTGGTCTTTGATTAGAAAGTAGGGACAGATCTGCGGTAGCTGCTGAAAACACAGGATTAGCACCTTTTCAGATGTTAATTTCTGGTTATAACCTTAAACAATGAAGCCATAACTCGAGGGGCTGGTTGGATTACTTGTTGCATTCATTTACATAATAAGACAAAACACTCAGTACAATCTGGTACATTCTAGTGGTTAATGAATTTTAAAATATGACAGTGTTTCTGCAGTGTGTTTGGCCTTTAGGAGTCACTCTTCTTTTTACTCTTCTTCAGGAAGGAAGGAGTGCGAAACTTCTTTTTCTTTTTTGATGGGGACTTTCCTGGAGATTCATCACTACCTGCATCAGCTGCTGTCCCCTCCTCAGCTGTCGGCGTTACCGGCTCTTCAGCAGGTTGAGACTGGGGTTCCTTATTTTCCACTGCAGGTGATTCCGTTTGGCTTTTGGGCACTTCTTCATCACATCTCCCTTCCTCCTTTCCTAAGGGAGGGAAGCTGAGTGCTTCTGAAGGCTCGTCAGGGGTGAGATCTGGGAGGGTTTGCTTGAAAGTTGCAGCATCACTGTCATCTTTGTAAGTCTGGTCCTGCTGTGTCTCTAATGGACGGACAGATAATGACCCAGTTAGTTCACTCCTGTCCCTCGGGCAGCGAGAGCCAAGCAAGTCAATGGTAAGTGCACTCTATAAGATAAACTAAAATATTTACTTTGCATAAAGCCTTTGTAATAGGACTATCCTTCTTCAGCTTTCAGCACAGAGATAGAAATAAGTTTTGTTTGTTTTTGGGATTTTTACCACAGAAGCTCGATTCCATTCTGTGGGTGTAAGCCAGAGAGACGGTAACTCTTTAGATTTCTCTCATGTTCTGTGTGTAACATGTGCAGGCAACATGAGATTTTAGTATAGTAAGCAGGAATTAAACCTACAGTTTTCACTGGCATTGAAGAGAGCACCATAATACTCAGAATCTTGATTAATTTTTCAGTTTTATCCCAGCAAGTTTAAAAGAAAGTGCTGATTTGTAGCTGATATATGCAATTCCATTAATTTCTAAAAATTGGCAAGCCAATGGTTTAATTGCAAAACATGGATTTCCACAATGTTTTTGCACGAGGTCTAACATACGTGGTTTCTGAATATCATTTCCCATCACAAAGGCTTCACTTATTTTGCAAGATATATGAATATATATTACGGATTCTTATAAGTAAAATCCATGTAGTTTATCAAATTAAATAAGCTCAGCAGGTTATGCAATACAGCAAGTCTCACCCCAGAAAAATGGACCATCAAAAATTCAGTGGTACCTTCATGTCCGAAGGTGAATTTTACCACTACTCTCAAATTGTAACACCTTCCTCATTTACCACTATGCTTTAAAGATGTTCTGTTTAAAGCTCTTTTGTGCATACATACACAACAACAATCACTTCAAGTTCCCTGCATTTTTCAACACTTCACTGAAACTGAGAAGTTATCTCCTTAGCTGTGTCAAATATATCTCCACTGTTACATAAGGAGGAATTTAGTACAAAATCCAGGCCATACTCATTGTTAGACACCAAAGAAAGGCATCTATGTTTTCCCCTTTTAAGTCTTTTTTTTTTTTTTCCTCCAAAACACTGACAGGTTTCACAAGAACTTACAGAAAGTACTAGATGCTTCCCAATTTTTCTTATGGAAAGGACAGTGACTTTATTTCTGCCAGCTGGGACTTACTATCCTGTAATATCTCTTACAGGGCTGTTATGTTGGTTTCCTACCAGGTATTCACATTTTGCCTAGAGTACCACAAACATCTAATATGTTAAATAAACAAAACACGCTAGTATTCAGTTCCAAACACACAGAATGCACAAGTTAGAAGTTTTAAAGTTATAAAGCGGGCAGGATTTAAAACAGAGTAAAAGAGAAAGCAATTATGTACATTAAGAGCTGCCTCCTGAAGCTCTAGACTAACCAGTACAAGTGTGCATCATATACACACGTAAGTACTACCTACACTTCTTCTCTACCACTACACTCTTTGGATTTGATTTTTTCAGGAATTAACTGAAAGCATTAGCAGGCTTGGTTTTAGAGCAGGCACCGTGTTTGTCTGTTGGTCAGATTTATTGTTATTATTTTAAAACAAGTTTATTTGAAACTTACTGCAACCCTTCCCAGTTTGTCAAATTACCATCATCTATGCTAAAGAGATTAACATTAAGACAGAATGGAACAAAAGTCTGTTACATAGCTCATTAAGAGCAATATTTTTACAGAATTAAGATTAATGAATTCTACATTAGACTAAAAAGCATACAATATGTAAAAGGCTTGTTATTTTACTTGATGAATTTCAGTAATGTGGCCCAGAAGGTTTCAAATTATATCTTGCTGCAAAAAAAACTGTTTACAGTTTAAGAATTCAACAGTACCTCAGAAAGTTTCATGCTGTTTTTTCTCCCTTCAGAATAATCATGTCTACATCCATGCTCTCCCTTTACGTATATATATATATATATATATATATGTATATAAAATACACCATGTCATAAGAGAGCTTTGAAAGTAACATTAATACTTGTGTTTACAATTAACATTATTTATGAAAATAAAGGTTTATTTTTTTTTACTTGCTTGTTTTTTTAACCACAAACACATGGACAAACATACAAACTAGGCTATAACTCAAACATAAAACACTTCTGACTTCAGTTACACTTAAACAGAAAGAATATGAGGAGAAAAAAAAAAAAATCAAGCAGTTGTATACAGAGAACACTGTCATTCAGCAGAACTCCTGCCAGTCAGAGTTGTCATGGCATGCATTTTCAATTACTCAGGTCTCTAAAATAAGCATTGTATGTTTGTCCTGAACATATACCCATATGAGTTTGTGGAACAGAGTTATCAGTGTAGAAGAATTTCAGGTTTTAGAACCTTATTAGTATTATCACAGTTGTCTGTAATGTAATCTGATGTTTGTATCTACGACAAAAACACTGGCTTTCGGATACAACAGAACATACAAATGGAGTGGGCCAAACATCCTTATTACTTTAAAGTATAATCTGATGTAGCCCTGCAGATCTAGCTGAAACAGCTGCGGAAGTTGCTGCCACCAAGTACTTGCTGTCATTCCTTGGCCGGAATTTGAGTTTCCCTACAGCTTACATGTAACAGAGGATTAATTCCATTTCCACTTCCATGTAGGTTTGTGCTGGATGAGTTCAGATCTACATCACTGGTACCAGTTTTGAACTGGAATAGATTAGGAACTTTCATCACCAAGTATAAACCGTGCGGGCAGCAGCAAACTGTTGGGGCAGAAACTCCCAGACCTGTTTCAGCCATAGCTGAAGGACAACGTCAGACTATTCCTTTTGAAACCATAAGGAATCAGACACAGATATGGAAACACACAATGTCACTTCTGCAGTCTCTTTCGAAGGGGGAGGGCATTTTAACATATAATCTGTAACTACCTAGAGTTTCATGAAATCAAAAACTACGGAAATCAGTGTCTCAGCTGAAAAAGTCTGCCTTTTATAAAGTGCAAAACAAAAAAATTAGTAAACAAAGAAGCAAGAGTGAAGCAAAGCACATAAGCAGGTCAGAGTATGGAATGATACTTACTATGGTAACAGGTACTCTTTAGCATATCCATCTCCTGCTTGTAACGCAGCCACAAGAAGAAAAAAGCACAAATAGAGAATCTATGCATTCATCACAGCCATTGTGTTAAATTAGAAGAATGGTTGCAACCATTCTTATAGAAACAGAATGAGATGAAGTAGTGAATGGAAGACTAACAGACGAGTGATATATCCAATGTACGAGGTAAAGGAAACAAGACAAAAATTAGATTACACCTGTTCAAGACTTTTATCTTTCTTCTTTTGAGGAAATTATAGACTCTCCCAGTCCTGTCTCATTTTAATCATAATTACCACGTCAGGTTAGCAAACAATGAAACTAAGATTCAAATTGAGTTGGAAAAACATTTACTGAGGTGTAATCCAAGTACAATAATGTTTAAGAAATGTGCAATCAGTGAAAGAGATTTACCAAAGCAACTAATTAGTATCCGGTTCACCATCAGACATTTCATTTTATAAGAGCAAGTCTTTCTTGCAGAAAATGCACAAACAAGTAAATCAGTTGAGAAACACCAAGAGATGACAAGGCAATTCTGAAGAGATGAAAATTTGTCTTTATATTAATGCACACTTCTTTATTATTGTAAACAGAACTCCTATTACACTTACAGTTCAGAGTAGTATATTTTAGGTAGTATAAAAATAGAGTACAAGAAATAATTTACCTTTATTAGATACTAGTACATATATTTTCATGCGTCAGTCACTAATGATGCAGTTACTGGCTTCCCCTGGCCCCCAAATCAGGAGAACATACCTTCCTCTACTTTAATTGGTGTGCTGGGAGGAGTGCGCGCTGAAGTGTGATCCGGGGGACTTCTCTCTTTCTGTTGTCTGCCATCTTCTGAAGGTTCTGCAGGTGTAGACAAACAGAAATTAAAGAGGCAGACAAAATGCTTCAGCATGGGAGGAGACAGAAGTGTCCTTTTGCTTCAAACACAAGAAATCTTAACACATTTTTTTGAATCAAAATTCTGCCAGGGTATTAAATAATATCAAAACAAGCAAAAGAATTTTAAGTGACAGCTTGGCATTAACAATACTGTTCAAGTTACAGTTGTGCTGTTGTTTTTTTTTTGTTTGTTTGTTAATTAAAGTATATGAGTAATATAATGGTTTATGAGCTGGGACAGAATATTGTCCTATGAATACTTGTGAGAAAAATCACAAGGAAGATACAAACAAACGGGAGGGGGGGATGCTATCAGACCATCACAAGATAATGCTCTTTTGCTTGCTTTGAATTGCTTTACTGAAACTCAGAGTAAATAAATTTGCATACAAAAAAGAAAAGAATGGAAGACTGCACAGCTGATCAGAGAAGCATGCAGTAATTGAATGATTCAAAAACAGATTTCACAGTGGTTTGCATAATTGCTATTAGTAAGGAGGGTCCCCGTTGCTTCCAGGTTTAAATAGCCCTAGATGCAAAGGAGTAATTAATAGAGTACACCATACATCAGGAACAACACAGAGTCATTGTTCCAGACAGTTCACCTAGACAATTAAACAGTGAAATCAGTCCCACAGATAGAAGTCAACTGACAGAATCTCCAAATGATGAAGACAGAGTTTGTTCCTTAGATTGCAAGTGCAACTGTACCATATTCTGAGGCCTCAGTCAAAAGGTCGGGATTGGACCTTAACGCTTTGATCACTGCAGTATGAAATTCCTTTTGGGAGGACTTCTGCCCAGCTGGCTCTTCTCGGTTAAGATGTGTGATGACTGGCTGCATGGTCTGACAAGAAACCCGTGCAGCAGCAAACTGAGTGTTATCTAAAGATTTAGACAGTGGTGATGCGTCGCAATCCTGTAAAGTCTTCATATCTGTTCCTTGAAAGGTTTTTGACCTGCCTTTCAAATCCAGAGATTTTTTATGAGAAGTGTTTTGCTCACTGATGTCCTGATTTCTAAGCAAAGCACTCTGTTCCCCAGCTGGTGTCTGTCTCAGTAACACAGTCTCCATGTTTTGATACCTTATCTAAGAAGGATGTAGCAGTGTTACTGAGAGAATAAACGCATGCAGTTATACAGGCATGACAGCAGGGTATCCCAGTCCCCCGGACAGTCCAATACTTGTGTAGCTAAACATACACAGTCTCCAGTGATTCCTACACTGTCCTATCAAGAAGCTGCAGCAGGGAGCACACACTGCAAAAGAAACTGCACTTCTAGTTCCTGCATCGTTCAGTTCAAACCTTAACAGACAAATTGTAAGCACTGGAAGCATTATCCTGTAAAACTTTAAAGCAGTTATCCTGACCTACTTCTGTAGATGCAGTAATAATCTCATTTTACAGAGATTCTCTCCTCATTCTATGTTAATTTAGAAAGTCTTTTTCTTGGTCAGTCTCCCTGATGTGCCACTTCCAAGTAGCAATCAAATTCTGTTATCTGGCTGAAGTTCTCAAATCCACATCGACCTGTGGATTTGAGAACTCGCCCTAGATGATCTCTAGTGCTAAGGGAAACACAGCAGAACAACCTGGGATACTCTGCAGTACCTGAACACCTTTATGACTTCTATGACAGTACCTGAACACTTTAGTGACTGAAGTTTTAAGCTTTCAGCTTCCTAATAGGAACATCAGCTGGCCATACTGAACACCTCAGGATATTTTTTTTCAAATTAGCTCAATTCATTTTACAGAATACTCTACAGCACTTGGATTGCCCTCCCTGTCTCTAACATTCTTGTTAAATTCCTAATTCACACCAGAAAAAAATGGAACACAAGCAAAATAACCTATGGCCTTTTCAGGTAACCCACATTCCAATTAGTAACACATTTGCTTTTATTGAAGTCTATTGCAGAAAAAAACACCACACAGACAAACCAACCTTCTGGCCCCTTCTGCTTTCTTTCTACTTCTTTGCGGTATTCTTCCAGTTCTCGATCAGTGAGTTTATTGAAGGGATTTGGTCCTGTTGTGCTCACTATGACTTTTGGTTGATATTCTTTCTCAATTATTGCCTTTGATGCAGTCACCAGTTCGCCCTGACAAAAGAAAATTAAGATACATCTGCAACTCAGCAGTAACTCGTGGAACCCTGAGAAGTACAGCAGCTACAAAGCAACCAAAGCAACAAGATATCCTGCAAAATGTTATGCTTATTTTCTTTTAGATTAGTAATTTAAAAAAATCCTATAGTAGAATTTAGTTTTAAAATCTACATCAGGTTAATATTAAGGAGAAAATAGGTCTCATGAATTACTCTCACAGACACATCAGTGTTTCCACCAGGGATTATCCACCGTCAAGCAATAAATCAAACAGCAGCCAGTCTAGCTGAACTCACGTAAGTATCTTGTTTCTTTTTCTCCCCAGAAAAGAAACAAGATACTAAGCCCAATTGCATGACAATCTGGGTACAAAATACCTGTAGAAGTTAAGAGGACTCAGCTCGTAGGTTGATTTTTATTTTTTAAATTAAAAAAGCCATTTCTGCTAGCTACTGCATAACATCTAACAGATGTTAGAGTAAAAAGCCATCTTGTATGTGTTCTGTGTACACCAGATTAACTGTTAACTTCAAGCTTAGTTACTTAAAAATTGCTTAACTGTCATTTTTATGAGTTAGCATATTTACATCTATAACACTGATCATACAAGCCACATAAAATGTTATACCAACGAAAATAAAATGTTAGTGATTCCATGTACAATAAATTATAATGCACAAAAGCAGCTGCATCAGAGATTAACAGAAAGGTTTTATGTTTGTCTTCTCTAACCATATAGCAAAGACTAAAGCCATTGGCTTTTTATCTCAGGTACAGAAGATGCTTGCCTGGGTAGCTGTTGTAACTTTCAGGTGACTTGTTTAAGTGTTTCTCTTTCCAGTGGATATATGCAAGTCTAGTTTATTTGGTACTAGTTGGGAAGTGACTGAAGTGTTTTGTGCCTCCTGTCCTTGTGAAGCCTGAATTGTCTTTGTTATTGAAGAGAGGTACCTGCATTCCATTACCAAAGAAGCATGAGTTGATTTGCTTAAGTCACTTTCACATTCAAACGTTATTTGTATCAATACTTAAATCATTAGAATGCAGAGTTCAAAACTAAATAACACCAGAAAGAAGAAAGGAGCATTCCACGTCCACACTTGATGGACAAGCATGAGATCTTTACTGCAGAACTGAAGATAAAATGAGGTGGAGAACTCTTTGGGATGCTAACAGCACTTAGGACAAACTGTCAGTACCAAGAAGGTGCTAGACAAGAACTAGGTATTTCTGAAAGCTTCATGAATGTGCTCCTTGAATGTGGTGTGGTACAATCCAGGGAAATAAGCACAGCTGGTTGGCAGAATCTGTGCTTCTCTTTAGAAACCAAACATCAGCTAGTAAGAAGTACAGAACAAACAGTGTAACAACCCTCCGCTGTAAGATCCTGAAGGTAACAGCAGGAGAGAAACAAAATATTATAAACTGCCTCCCTTTCTCCATAAAATAAGAGGAAGAACTCTTGTCTCAGACACAGAATGTTAGTAGAGTGTCAAAAGCCTGTTCTCAACACATTTCATTAAGCACCAGCTCTCTTAATACCAAGAAAAAAAGTAGAAACAGTTTTGATAGCTATGGCTTTTATCACAGGATAACACATTAAAGTAAGTCACAAAACATCCTTTGTACAAATCTTAACTGTTTTGTCAAAATCGTAAAGCATCCCCCAAAACAGGTCTGAGCTTTTAATAGTGGCTGCAGATTGGTGCTCATGGTAATTTTCGATTCCCCCCCTTATCGCTTGCCCACCCTCCAAACTACGTACATAGATTTAACCATGATGCTCAATGATAAATAACAGGCTTGTAAAGCACTGATCGCAGGCATTAAGTTCCTGGAGTTTTATAAGAATGCAAAAGCCAACAGAGAAGGAACAAGACATACAGTGCACACTGGTATCCCTCAAACATTTAAAGGTCTTTCAATCTAGTCTGCAAGATAAACCCAAACTCCAAATGACTGGGTAGAACAGCTCTCACATGAAACCAAGTTTTACTGCATGCTTATTGATTAAGTAGTGACAACAAACAGCAAAACGTGCACCTTGCTGCAAGATGATCAATACGCTGGTATTGCCTGCGCTTCCTTAAATGCTTTTTTTTTTTTTTTTTTAACTGCTGGGAATAAAAGCAGCACATCAAGTTTGTCACTTTCGCTTAAAAAAAATACAACGCCAACAGTATTTGTACTAGCTGAGCATCTTTGAATCAACAGAAATAATGCTGAAAAAGATCAGGCAACAACAGAAATTGGATTACGTATGGTGAAGGAAGAGTACTTGTGGTTTGGGATTCTAAAAGCAGAATTAGATAAGATACCAGAAAAGACATCATCTGCTAAAACATGTCTTCAGATTAATTCATCCAGTTTTGATCAGTTATCAACAATATAAGATCAGTTCAAATGCCAGTAATGAAAATTATAAGAGTAGAGAAATCAGTTTAACAGGGAAAGTAAATTCATGTAGTAACTTAGTAAGTTTTGCAATGCAAATCACTAAAACACATAAAAATCCAAGTAGAAGGGATGCATTACTTCACAGGTATGCTACAGAGCAGCCTTCCAAGAATTTTAATAAAAACATGCGACAGAAAGCTAAGAGACTAACAGGACAGAAGGAAAGTGAATACAAAGGACTATCTGATAACAGAGGACATACTTCAGATCTTTAAATATGACACTGAAGTAGACAGACTTTGCAGAGCTATCAGCTTGTCCGTGTTATTTGGAGATTCCTATTAACATTCAGAAAAACTGAATAAGAAAATTGGTCTGGAGTCGCTTCCAGCATTACAAGAGACTGTAGAGAAGGAATAGATTTTCATATAGAAGGACTGGAACTCTTTCATCAAGCAAGTCAACAAAGGGTAACATGCAGAAAACTTGTGTTCTAGTGAATTAATCTGGATTACGCTGATTCTAGTATTATTTTCCATGACAGAAGTTTGATTGCTTGCATAAAGATCTGAATATCAACATTTTTCTCCTACAGAAGAAACAGCAGATAAATTATATCTAAGAACAGAATGTTTTCACTCCTAAGAATTCTGGAGGAGCACATTCTCCCAAAAAGATCCAAGAAATCCAAGAAAGGAAAGTCAACCGTGGCTCACAACATACAATATGCCTTCCTTCCAGCCTTGGAAGCTCACATATCCTACCTGGAAATTTTAGATTAGCAACGCTTTATGCAACTCCTCCACCAAATTTCACTTTCAGGGACAAATTCAAACCTACTCTGAGGTGGCTATTATGCAACAGGCAAGCACTTCATCTCGTTCTCAGGGATAGATAGAGCAAAATTAGCACCTTATACATGCCAATTTCTCTCTTAATCAGACAGCATGTTCATAGCTGTCTAACTTGAAAGTTAACAATCACACTTGATACAATCTGATGTTAATGCAGTGCCTTTTTCCAAAAAGCCAAGATTCTTAAAGGCCTGTTCATGTAGAAGTCACCACTAAAACACAGTGCCTACTCCCTCTGGGGCAGAACTTGGAGGCTTTCCATGAAGAACAAAGCCACAGAATTTTCATTTTGAAGGAACAGACATGAAATGGGCAATCCCCAGCACTTGATGGAAATTTATATACATTTTAATCAGATTGCAGAACGGTTATGGGTAAGAGTAACAAGCATTTCCTCTTGGTTCAGCAAAGAATCTTACTTAACCAAGTCTGTAACATGAATAAAGTCTCATGATGCACAAGGAGTTTGTGTTGCAACATGGCCAGGACTTCTCAGAACATGGAAAAAGCAAATGACAAGGCAAAACAGATAATTTATTAATGCAGCATAGGCACAAAAATCTCAAAGCATTACATGCATACAAAACACAAACAGGATTTTTTCCATCTGAAATAGTGTGAATTAGTATTTAATAACAATCTCAATGTTAGCTGAAAGCACAATACATTTTAAGACTTACTGCAATTAGATGGAACTTTTTTTTAAATTTAATCGTAATTGAGTGTCTAAGAAATTGTCAGCTGAAAACTTGTTTATCTGGTACCTAGAGGTCCTTAAGCCCTTGGTGTATAGGTCTCCTTAAAGCTTCATTCCTTGTGAGGTTTACGTGGGCATCATAACTTTGCTTTTATTGCCTTTGTTCTACAATATGCAATTAATTCTCAGCATCATCTTTCTAAATCCCACCCCCACCAGGAAATACTTTATCAAGCATTCAGGTCATAATACATACACAGGTAAGAAAGAATGAAATTGGCCACTCCGATTGAAACTGACATTCTGGTATAATTTTAGACAGTATTTCAGGAGGAAAGCACTTTCATGACACCCCAAAGCAGAAAGACATCCAAATGATGTCCAAACCCTACCATTATACTACTAGGCAAAATCATAACCAGTAGGCCTTTTGTTGGCTCCTTGATATCTACAAAAATCTATTTATAATATTTGACTAGTTTTATAGAAAGATTATGCCATTGTTCAGGAGTGATACTGGAAAGATATCACGCATATCCCTGATGAAACGAACTGTTGTGATAACCAGTGGATGCCTATCATAAAAATAATTTTCACTTCAAAGGTATTGTTATCAAGCAAAGAAGCTGCCCAAATACAGGCAGGCACTACCTTGACAAATTTTTGTTTTATTTTTCCTCTAAAACATGGAAATAACATTTTGTTGTTTTATCCATATTCCAAGAGGAAAAAAACTGCAACCTGAAAAACAACTTAATCGAATCCTCAGTATGATGCATCTATCGATAATACAAACTGACCAATTACACTAGAAAATGCTATAAAGTCATGAGTTTTGCAGCAATGATGTATTTCCAATTACTCTGTTTTTTGATGGGAAAACTATTCTGATAAGATGTTAGGCACAGATTTAGGAATCTGTTAGATAAAACATTGCAGCAGATGAGACAGTGATGCTTATCTACACGCTGTGCTTGTATTAGATCACCTCTAAGAAACTCCTCCAAAACCTGGAAAACAAAACCAACTGAGGACAGAGTGTTTCCACTCTGCAAACTGTACCTGTTTACTCAGCTTCAAAGGACAACCATACACGCATTTCTTGAATTTATTCTGTATTTAAGGTATATTGCATTAAGCACAAGTAAGCCAATGCATTTTAGATATGTGGGGCATTACTCAGTCATCTTGTAGATCAACCTTTATTGGAGGAAGTTTTAAGGAAGCAAAACAATGCAGGATCAAAACTTGACAGTGTGACATGGCACACACTGAGCATGTGGATATCTTCGGAATTACACTGATGTAATTAAACTGACATTAAGCTAACTCCAGATGGATCTCAAATTAGAGTAATTTAATATTAATAGCATGCGAAAAGGAACCCATTACATACAGAACCTAATCAACAGCTTAATATCAAAAATGTTTCCTTATCAGCTTCTACAAACAAGGTAAAAGATAAAAATCCTTACAATATACTTTAATGGGGTAATTTAACTGCTTTTATAATTGCAAATACATAATTTGGAGATCCATCTACTTTTGTTCTTTCTTTTATAGCCAAATCATTAGCTAACAGAGGGAAGAGGTCACAGGGTAAGGAAGAGGTAAAATGAAGGGTGAACAACAGTATTTAGAGCAGTATGACAGGGCAGTACCTTTCTAACAGACAGAGATTTAGCGGGACTAAAGGCCTGCTCTGTGAGATCGAGCCCTTCAATAGATTCCGTACAGTCTGAGAGGGGAGCATCCTGCAACAGTAAATTGAGTAAACAGAGCAAACCGAGCCCGGGCTTTAAAACATCAACCAAGAGCATTATGCACTTGCTAAAAACATGCAAAGAAACAGTAACTGGTAGATAAAATTGCAATGACAATGAATCGACATGCACACGATATGACCCCCAACATAAGTAAAGCTGTGGTCACGATAAGACTTGTCAAGCTATTCAAAGTGTATCATAAAATGCATATCGGAGGCAGTTAAAGCACTCAGATATATAGAGCTTTAAAGTCTTTCAGGTGTGTTTAACGGAATAACTGCATAGCTCTAAGTCGTACTTTATTTTGAGCTATGATTCATAGCTAATATCTGTAGTATATCCAGATATACTGCTCTGAAGTTGTATTGATTTATAATATGCTTTTCTTCTGCAAACTGCTCCTCAAATGTATTATCATATTTCATAATATTTTATTTAACACACAACACTACTGCCCCACAGTGAGCCTGCTGTGGCCAGATACATAAACAGATACATAAAGTTGGAAAACAAACAAACAAAAGCTATCACAAAGCCCAACTACTTATGAACAATAATCTAAATCCATATAAATAAGCCTTCTGAATTTCATGCATTACATTCAGACAAAAAAAAAGAAAAGGAGCATCCTCCACAGACATGCTTAAGCTACATGATTGAAGCCTCTTAAATTTCTGATCCTGAGCACTCTTGCAAAGACAATAGTGTTACCTCTAAGACTTACCTTATAAACAGTTACCCTCTGCCAATTAAAGAATAATTTTATAGGGACACATTAGGTGAAAGCAGAGGACATCACAGATTAAGCTAATGGTTTTAGGCATTTTATACTCTCACCTGTACAAGACTCCTGTCCACAACTACACCAGAAAGAACCTGTGACTGAGGGCCTGCAGTTTTAATATCTTGTAAGTTTTGCTCCCGGATCTGTAAAGGAAAGCAGCAGAATACAGTCACATAAACAACACAGAAAAAAATAACTACTTTTTTTTTTAAATATATATATTTTTTAATCTGAAAGGGTGAGTGAACCAGTCTGTACCGCCCCTCACTTTTTAGTACTGGCTTATAGTAAAACTGTAGAGGTTAGGTAGCAAACAAATCCAATTTGTGGGAAAAAGCAAGGAGAGAAGAGAATTGCAGAGGTGATTTTTTTAAGTCTGTTGTACCCAATGTGTCATTTATATGTTTCTGTGCTATAACAGACCAGTGACAATCTTCCTACAGAACTTACTGTAACATTGTATAATGTTCCATTTTCGCATCTAATCAGGCCTGTATCTTTAGAAAGGCATACAAATATTTACCTACACATAAACTGACACTCTTCTGAGAGTATTCAAACTTCTTTTTTTGCATTCTAAATACTCCCAGATCTTCTAAAGCCAAAGATAGGAACAGAAAATGGGTGTTTACATTTAGGTATTACCTATTTAAATTAGATATCCTGCAATGGCACAGAATAACAAATATATTTTGAATTAGTTGTCATTTACTGCCCTTACTGTCACGAGGAGAGCAAAACGTTGTAAAGTTTCAATTCTCTCCTTTTAGCCACTTCATTCATTTTTAATACAGCAATATTTGTGTTTCAAACACCAAGAAAGTACTCAGCAATTTCACCAGATTGCTCATTTCAAGTGATCATTAATTTACAGTGCTGAGTCAGGAAAAGCAAAAGCTCTGTCAACTTTATAGAAGTCCTCTTAGCACAAATCAGTATTCCTGCCAGTAACACTACACAGACATTTCCTGCGACACAGCATTATGGCTAATTCCCATATTCCATATGGCCATGAGTTAGAAGTCAGCAAAACAACTAAGAACAAGTTAAGCAGTAACAAGACACTGGTGCTTATTTTATACTTTAAAACAGATGAAGTGGAAAAAAATCTATGTGTTCAAGGCTTTCCCATTGGAAGACAGATGACAAGATGATCTGAAATTTAGAGACTGGAAAACTAATTGCTAGGTCATTTCAAAGAGAATGACATGCAGTTCCAGAGGACAAAAAAGTTTTCACAATGATCACAGCGTATCGTAATATAATAAAATATAATGACAGATTGATAGACTTCTTTGTCCTTGCCACAATTTCAAC